>NW_026892714.1:0-436669 GCF_033815535.1 Pezoporus flaviventris | reverse complement strand
TGGTCAGCGCCAAGTGCGACACCGTCGACTGCCGCCCAGTGGCCAGCGCTAAGAGCGACACCAGCAGCCGGGAGCAGCTGCCCGCAGCCAACCTGCAGCCCGCCACTAGAGGGAGCCTCGGCCTGGACCTGGCAACCGCAGTAGATGCGACCCTCATTGATCAACGACCGCGTAAGATCCCCACAGCAGTCCGAGGACCACTAATGATAAATGGACAAGCCCATGGAGCATTGCTGCTTGGGCGATCCTCCAGTGGACTGAAGGGTCTGTTCATATTACCTGGACTGATTGATGCAGACTTTACTGGAGAAATTTGCATTGTAGCTCAAACATTATTTCCCCCGATTCATATCCCTGTAGGGAGCAAGATTGCCCAGCTAATCCCCTTGCCACAATTAACTGCTGCAATGCAAGATACTGGTTCCTTGGCCAAGCGGGGGTCCCAAGGATTTGGCTCCACGGGAGGCCTGGTAATGCTAACTGTCCCAATGACTACCAGACCTGTAGTGGACTCCACATGGTCTCGAGGGAACGAGCATCTAAATTTACCGGCATTACTGGACACTGGAGCAGATATCACCATAATAAACACTGACAAGTGGCCACACTGGTGGCCGTGCCACCCCACCCTGGGTGAGGTTGAGGGCGTTGGTGGCACTGCTTCTGTGCAACGCAGCTCTGATTTAATACAGGTGTCCGTTGAAGGTCAGGTTGCTTCTATCTATGCAACCATTATGCCGCTCCCCACTGGGGTAAATGCCCTAATCGGCCGAGATGTGCTAGACCAGCTGGGACTGGTGCTGACTAACCAGCATTTTTAGGAGCGGTCGCTGCACAATGGACTTTCCCGATCCAGCTCACATGGACTACTAACACTCCGGTGTGGGTCGAGCAGTGGCCGCTGAAAAAGGAAAGTCTGGAGCAAGCACAGCTTTTAGTACAGGAACAATTACAACAGGGACATGGATGTGAAGAGTTTGATGGAATGTGTTGTATGAGTCTCTCTGATTATGCTAATTCGATGTACGTACAGCTGAGAACCCTGGCTCAGCTTACCCAGCAATAGTAAATGAGCAGTATTCTAAGAATAATTAGATGGTTGTTTTCACGGGGCATTACAGGTTAAGTCAAACACTGTTTAAAAGTATTGCACTTATGTATCATTGTTAGGTTAATCATCGTAGCTATTAGACTTGTTTATAGTTGTGTGATAAAACAGGTGAACAGAATAACCCATAATGCCTTGCTTGCACAAAGAAAAAGGGGGGAATTGTTGCAGAATGACTCTAAGAGCAGAACCATAGAGTTCTGGAGGACTGTGCAAGCAAGGCAGGGGGTGGCCCCCACAGGTAGCCAGAGACCGGACCTGGGAGGAGAATGTGGAGGAAGTTGTGGGGGCTAACCAATACTGTTATGCCAAGAAGGAGTGGCTGAATACCACTCCTATATATGTGTGAACTGCGTCACAAATAAAGTAGTAGTTGCTTATCACCCATACTGGGTTGGCCTGTCTGCTTCTCCTCGCCGCTTACAAAATCTAACTGGCTACAGCTTTGACTTACAGCGGAATATTGCAAAGAAATTTGGGGGACACGGGGACACAGGGACAGACAGCACATTACATGATTTTGAGGCCAATCTCATTTTATAGAGCAACTTTTTACTCCAGGATAAATAAAATGGGTTAAAAGCACTGTGTCAGGCAGCAGCAAGGAAGTCAGTGGCAGCCCATGACAGCTGTCATGCTCAGCAGTGTGCATTATATCATGGACATCGACATAATTTATAAGAGAAAGGTAATTGTTGGCTAGAAAGCTGCAATAATCGCCTTCCTTTTCTGAGATTTTATTGTCTCCAGCATCTGTTGTCTGAGACTGGGGCCAAAGCTTCTGCTTGCCTCTCTTACTCCTTGAATTTGCAATGCCTCGGCACAGCCACCAAAGTTATAGGGCCTCTGAAGGTAGCAGAGCAGGTACAGATGCTGAAAACCTCCCACTCCATTACGTATGCTGATCTTCTGATGTCATTCTTCAAAGCATGCCATTAGCACCAAATGTGGGTACCAGCTGTGCAGCTGTGGCCCAGGACCAGTGGGGGAGCTTCCCGGTGCTACAGAGCAGCTCTCAGAGGAGAGCTAAAGAATACTGAGAAGCAGCAGAATAGTTCCTATGCAGTCTCAGGCATAAAACATGAGTCAAATATATCTGAAAAAAAGCCCTGTCATAAGCAGCTCAATGAATCAGAGAAATTTTAAGCTTTTTAAATTAGTTGAAGCACCAAATTGGCAATCTCAGTTCTGAATAGTCATTCCTTATCTTGTCATCCTCTTATCTTCTTCAACAGGAAAAGCCACCAAGACAAAACTACAGGTTGACCATATACTTCTCTTGCGATTCTCTTTGCCAGCCAAGTAAGAGCCTGAGGAAGAGATTTCTTAGTCCTCTGCTGCAACAACATAGCCTATATAGGAACTATGTAGACGATATATGAACCCATGGAGCAGAAAGGAAAAGGAAAGCTTGAGAAAAGTCAGAACCCCAGAAACAAGAATAATTTGTTTATCAAAGGATGGAAAAAACCAGGAAAAAGGTAGCGCAGCTGAAAAATACAATATTAAAGCTGCCGAGAGGAACAGCATGGCAAAAAAAGCAGGAAAACGAGAAGACAATGAAAAGTAATAAAAGCTTCAAATATTGCTTTGATCTTTAATGCAGGCTAAAGATGCTGTGGAATAAAATAAAAGGGTTCTACGGGGGGGGGGGGGGGGGGGGGGAAGATTAAAAATAGCTTTTAAGAATAAAGTCATACCAGGATGCACGTCTAAAGGTAAACCTAACACTGGGGCTGGAAACAGTCTAATACTGCATTTGGATACATGTGCTTTAAGACCTTTAAGGCTTAACTGCATTTTGATGTCAGCATGATGTGATAGTTGTGATCCAATACTTTAGTTTTAATCTAGGAAAGTTAAACATGAGACTTTATGGATGCATTGTAATGCTCAATAAGTAAAAATCAAATTAAAAGAAAATTATTTTAAGCGAATTTAAGAACTGAGAAGTACTTTGGAGGATAAATATGTTGTAAATAACAAAAGGGGAAGAAACAGATAAGACTAATCTTAAATTCTCATTTCTGTTTTTTCAAATCCCCTCAGTTTTCTTAACCAGTTCTCATTATGAAACAAGGGCATGCAACTAGGATTCAACAACCATTAAATCTTAAAATATATGATTTTCTCACATTTATCTGTAGTGAATAACCCCAAAGGCAAACACTACTTGGATTTTAGTGAAAATATGCTAACCTAGCAGAGATAAATGAGAAATATAAAAGAAAGACCTGGAGAAAGAAGTAATGTGATGAAACACATTTGTGATCATGAAATGGTGGAGTTCGAGATCCTCAGAACAGTGAGAAGGGCATGCAGCAAGCTCATTGCCCTGGGATTCAAGAGAGCAGACTTTTGCTTCTTCAGGAACCTGCTTAGTAAGGTTCCATGGGATAAAGCTCTAGAGGGCAGGGAGGCCAAAGACTGCTGTTGATATTCAAGGATCACTTGCTACAAGCTCGGGAGTGTTGTGCCCTGATAAAAAGGAAATGGTACAAGAAGGACAGGAGGCCTCCATGGATTGATAAGGAGCTGCTGAGAAAACTTAAAGGAAAAAAGAAGTTTATGGAAGGTGCAAACAAGGACAGGCAGTCTGGGAAGAATACAGGGACACTGTATGGGAAGCTAGGGATTCAGGTTAGGAAAGTGAAGGCCCAGTTAGCATTGAGTCTGGCAAGGGATGTCAGAAATGATAACAGGAAGGGCTTCTATAGGTATATCGCTAACAAAAGACAGACTAGGAACAATGTGGGCCCTCTCCAGAAAGAAATGGGAGAACAGGTTACACTGGATTTGGAGAAGGCTGAGATTCTCAATTACTTTTTTCCCTCAGTCTTCACTGGCAAGTGCTCTGACCACACCAACCAAGTCTTGGATGGAAGATGCAGGGACTGTGAAAATGAAGACCTTAGGCCCACTGTAGCAGAGGCTTAGGTTTGAGATCATCTTAAGTAATAACCCTTTTCAGTTTGCACCTCCCAGTGCACAAGAAATGCAGTAGGCAAAGTCAAGACAGAGACCCCACTCATCTCCCCTTTGTGTCTGCAACACCAATTGCAGCTCTGAATTGATGAGCCATTATTGTTGCTAGCGATCAATAAGATTAAGTATGTGCTTAACTGAGATCACATAAATAAGCCCACTACTGAATCTGGGCAGCATTATTCATCACTAGGCAGAACTGAGTCCTGGGAATTTAATATTGCAGTGTCGAGGGGTTGTGTAGTGACTGTCTGGAGATTCCTGCAAAGCATTGATACAGTGGGATGAATTGTACCATCATTTATGCCTGTAAAATCCCTCATCATAATGGACAGGGCTCACTGGCATAACAATCAGGTATTCTTGGAGTGACAGTGAAATTGAAACTATGGTAAACCCCAGGAGTTGCTTAAATACTATTTTCCATGGAGCCAGAATGCCAGTGATGCCAGTAGGTCAGTACAAAATTTGTTTATTGGATCATTTAGATGTGAATCTTCAGAGCAATGTCTTGGAATTAGATAACCATTATATTTCAGTGAAAATTTTGGCCTAATTACTCCAGATTTGATTGAAAACTTTAGTCTGATGCTTTAGACATGTAAAGTTCAATGACTCCACTTCTGATACAGGTGATGATGAATAAGAATTAAAAAAAAAAAAGAAAAAAGTTGTGCAATGCTGAATCTGCCTAGAATTCTTGTTATAAGTTTATAAAATAAACCCTGATGGCTCTTTGGATTGATTATGTTGTAGTCTGTCTGCATATATTAAGATTGCTATGATAGCATATGGCCTTTATAATAAAAGCATGCAAATTAACATTAGAAATCTGCAGGACTTTGCATGTTTTCATAGAATCATAGAATAGTTAGGGTTGGAAAGGACCTTAAGATCATCTAGTTCCAACCCTCCTGACATGGGCAGGGACACCTCCCACTAGACCATGTCAACCACGACTCTGTCCAACCTGGCCTTGAACACCAAGAGGGATGGAGCATTTCTCATTTCTTTGGGCAACCCATTCCAGTGCCTCACCACCCTTACAGTAAAGAACTTCTTCCTTATATCTAATCTAAACTTCCCCTGTTTAAGCTTGAGCCCGTTACCCCTTGTCCTATCACAACAGTCCCTGATGAAGAGTCCCTCCCCAGCGTCCTTATAGGCCCCCTTCAGATGCTGGAAGGCTTCTATAAGGTCTCCATGCAGCCTTCTCTTCTCCAGGCTGAACAGCCTCAACTTTCGCAGCTTTATTGTCATATGGGAAGAGTTGTGGTCAATGGCTCAATGTTCTGCTGCAGACCAGTAATGAGTGGTGTCCCTCAGGGATTGGTGTTGGGACCGGTCTTGTTTGACATCTTTGTCGCTGAAATGGACAATGGGATTGAGTGCGCCCTCAGCAAGTCTGCCGATGACACCAAGCTGTGCAGTAAGCTCAGCACTCTAATAAACATTAATAGCTCTGCCAAATCCCTCCTGCCCTAAATAGCCAACTCTTCTTTTACAGCATCTGCTGTCTGAAAGGGCTTTCATTTGTTTTTACCAATATGAATAGTCAATAATTCAGTACCGCATGAATGGGAAGCTTCTATAAAACCTAAATGTCCTTCATTGCACCTTGATGCGTTGTTATAAAATATACAAATATGCTAGAAAAATCTAACTTTATTGTGATTAACCCCCATGAACAGGGTTGAACAGGAATATTCTCCATGCTGAAGAAAATGTCTATTGACATACTGGCTAAAAAAGCTGGAGTTTTCAAAAGGACCACTGACTCTCAATGTAAATTTAGCTGGTGAACATAAAGAAGGACTACAGAGCCCTGGGAGAGGTGGTTAGGGGCTTTGGAGCTCAGATAGTCTTTTCGTCAACTCTCCAGGATACAGGGGAGGACCTTAAAAAGCTAGGAGGATTGGCCAGGTTAATAAATGGTTAAAAGGGTGGTATCATTGTCAGGGGTTTGGGTGTCTTGAACATGGGACCCAAGTTTGTAGGCCAGGTCTTCTGGGGGCTGGTGGAGCTGGTCTGATAAAGGGAAAAGTGGTTTTGGTAGGAGGCTTGCCGGACTGGTCAAGAAAGATTTAAACTAGATGTGTTGGGGGACGGGGGGAATCTTTCTATCCCAACATACCCAGTCAGTTGCCAGCACCTTAAATAAATGCTCAAGCAATGCAGAGATATTCCAGTTGCTCCAGCCAATGAGCCGGCTTCATTTGGAGCTCAGCTCATATGCCTCTATACAAACACCCGTAGCATAGGGAAGAAACAAGAGGTATTAGAGATGTGTGCACGTCCATGGGGATATGATATAATAGGCATCGCAGAAACATGGTGGGATGACTCCTATGACTGGAAAGTTGGAATGGAAGGTTACAGCCTCTTTAGAAAAGGCAGGCCTGGCAGGTGGGGAGGGGAAGATGCTATTTATGTTAGGGATAGGCTGGAGAGTATGGAACTCTGTCTGGGGACAGGTGATCACTTAACAGAGAGTTTGTGAGCCAGAGTTAAAGGGAAAACAGCTATGGGGGACATTACTGTGGGGATCTGTTACAGACCGCCTTATCCAGAGGAACCTGCAGATGAAGCATTCTACACATAGGAAAAGCCTCATGCTCAAAGGCCGTTGTTCTCATGGGTAACTGCAACCACCCTGACACCTGTTGGAGTGACGGTATGGCCCAGCACAAGCAATCCAAGAGGTTCCTCATTGTGTGGAAGACAACTTCTTTTTGCAAGTAATAGAGGAGCCGACACGGAGAGGTGCCATGCTTGACCTCATGCTCACCAACAGGGAAGGGCTCGTTGGAAATGTGATGGTCCAGGGCAGCCTTGGATGCAGCATTCATGAGATGGTCGAAATCGAGATCCTCAGGACAGTGAGAAGAGCATGCAGCAAGCTCACTGCCCTGGACTTCAAGAGAGCAGACTAGCCTCTTCAGGAACCTGCTTAGTAAGGTTCCAAGGGATATAGCCCTAGAGGGCAGGGGGGGCCGAGGTTGATATTCAAGGATCACCTGCCACAAGCTCAGGAATGTTGCATCGCTACGAGAAGGAAGTGCAGCAGGAGGGCCAGGAGACCTCCTTGGATGGATAAGGATCTGCTGAGGAAAATTCGGTGGAAAAAAGAGGCTTATAAAAGGTGGAAGCAAGGACAGGCGGCCTGGGAAGAATACAGGGATGTTGTCTGGGAAGCTTGGGACCAGGTCAGGAAAGCTAAGGCCCAGTTAGAATTAAACTTGGCTAGGGACGTTAAGGATAACAGGAAGAGATTCTATAGGTACGTAACGAATAAAAAACAGGCTAGGGACAACATAGGTCCCCTCCGGAAGCTCTCGGGAGAACTGGCTACACAGGATTTGGAGAAGGCTGAGGTTCTGAATGTCTTCTTTGCCTCGGTCTTCCCTGGCAAAGGCTCTGACTGCTCAACCCGAGTCTTGGAAGGCAGCTGCAGGGACTGTGAGAATGAAGACCTTAGGTCCACTGTAGGAGAGGAACTGGTTCGAGACCGTCTTAAAAACCTGAATGTACACAAGTCCATGGGACCTGATGAAATCCTTCTGCAGGTCCTGAAGGAGCTGGCGAATGAAGTTGCTAAGCCACTGTTTGGGCAGTGACTAAATCACCCGGTAACATGCGCAATGACTACAGATGAAAAGTTCAGGGAAGACTCGTTTACGTCATCTGGAGACCCTCGCTAGGACCACCAGAAGACCCTACGCAAGCAAGGACCTTTTACCTCATTATGATATGAAGTGGGGATAGGTCATGAATATGTATAGGTGTGTTGTGTAACGTCATGAATGTGTAATAGTTTAGAGGATAAATATGAAGGAGAACAATGTTGAGATGCACATGCCTTTGGAGGAGCGAACCCCATGCACCTCAGCACTGAATAAATCATACCTACTTTACAACTTTAAAGAGTTGCGGAGTCTCCCTGTATATCAATTTCCCAAGCCAGCCGGGAGACGTCTGTTCGGCTGCAGGATCGGCTGAGGGGTGGACATCCTATGCATCCCAGGTCGTTTGCCTGGAGGACCTCCATTTCTCGTCTCCTCACTGCGGGGGCAGACAACAACCTGTGCCAGCTGAGGAAAAGGTATGCTTGCAATTTAGAGGGCCTATAAGCCGTACGCTTGGCCGGGGCTGCTGTTAAGCTGTGCAGAGATGTCTGGCGCACAGCGTAGTCTCCGTACTTGGACGTAGGTTGGGGACTTGTTGACCGATAAAGCGGCCTCTAGCGATCCTGAGGGTGAAGAGGGTGAGTCCAAGGACTCGTCAGCTGATAGAGCAGCCGTGGACCAGGCAAGTCTGGGGTTGGGGAGTCGTTGACCGATAGAACAGCCTCTAGCAATCCTGGGGGTGGATCAGGTGAGTGCAAGGACTCATCAGCCTATAGAGAGCAGCTGTGGACCAGGCGAGTCCGGGGTCTCTGCTGCTTCCCAGGTTTTGGGAGCCAGGACGGACCTGCTAATTACTGTGTAGGAAGCAGGAGAAGGGTAAGCAGAACCACTGTGTGGATTGTGTCTGTGGGATCCCGTGTGGGTGTGAAAGTGTTTGGTGTGACTGAGCCGTGGCATAGCTACGAAGCGAGTGTGGAGTCCTGATCCATGGATCTGTGTTCTCTGTGAGGAGAGTGGCCAGAGATGGACAAAGGGTATTTGTTTTGTGTTGCGTCTAAGTGTTTTGTGTGATTGAGGCATGGCATAGCTACGAAGGGTATCTGTCTTGTGTTGTGTCTATTTGTTCTTGTGTATATGCCTGCCGTTAGTGTTAAAGATCACAGTGTTTAAGTGGTGGGGGAGGAGTCGATGAAAGTAAACCGTAGCTAATTGGGGGGGGGGGGGGTAAGAAGAGCTCCCTCTCTGCACCCCAGTGTCTGTATAAGAGAAGTATAACCTCTAATATTTGTGGTCCTATTCTTGAGACCTGGACTTTACACTCAGAGAATTATTGCCTCACATATGGGTGCATAATAACTTTTGAACTGTGGAACCTGCTGTGGAAACTAGGACAGTGTAGATTTTGTTGGTACCGAAACTATTATCTAACAGCAGAGGAGTTGATCTGCAGAACCCAGAGATATTATTTTACTGAACCCCCTGAGAATATCATAAAACTTGTGTGTAGGTGCTCTCACGTTTTTATAAGTGCATTTGCAGAGCACTGGGAGAGAGAAGCTATAGAGATTTGTAAAAGATTGTTTGAAATGGGAGCCAGACAAAGCAAGGAAATTCTGAAGAAAAGCCCACTGGGTTGCATTTTGGCACATTGGAAGGAAATTGCAGGAACTGGGAGGACAGAAAATAAAAGTACCCTTGTTAAATATTGCAATCAATGGTGGCCACTATATAAGTTGGAGGAGCGGGCGAAATGGCAACTTAATGTTGTTCTTAAGGAAAGAAGGAAAATGGGATGAAGTAATGTATGCAGATATGTTTTTCACTTTAAGAAACCACCCGGAGTGACAGATGCAATGCAAAATTAATATAGCTCCACCAGATCCCTTAAATTTGGCTGTGGAAAAGGACAGGGAAAACCAGAAAGTTAAGATGCAGAGATGTTGTTCAGGTTGCGATATTGGGGGAATGATGTTTAAAGTTAAAAAACAGTAATCAGGAAGATAGGTTGGAAAATGATGTATCACAAGTACCTCCGAGAGGAGCACTCTCTGTGCTGCATCTGTCCTATCAGATATTGATAAGGAGGAGGAGATTGCTGTCACTGGCAATAAGTGGCAGATTCGCATTCAGAGTTAAGAAAGGGTTAAACCATAAGTGCTATTGCAGAGGCAGGCATCTGCAGCCCCTGCAGAGCTAACTGAGCAACTGTGAGGAAAAAAAAAAGGAAAACCGAGAGGGAAAGGAGGGGAGCTCATGCAGCTCCTGTGTTTGAGCGTGGGATGACTGCTGGGGCAGGCAAACAGGTGGGAACAGACATGTTGACAGACGGGACTGAGGGGTTGTTGAATAAATGTGGACATGAGTGAAGGAGGAAGCATGGAGAGCGTATAGGAATCGGGAACAGGGAGAAAAGAAAAAGCTGGGTCGTGCTATAGCCACGGCTGTGGTGGTTGCTTTGAAACTGGTGGAGGAGGAATGTCGGGCAGAGGTGGGGGAGTGGGCTCTTCTTCTGTGGAACAGGATCCGTGTGCATGCTATGGGGAGTTTGGATGCTGGAAGTGAGACTGCCCTTGGGGGGGGAGTGCCATGGGGTGGCTCCGGTGACTGAATTGGAACTAGACTGATGGGGACAGGGGGGATCTTCCCTAGCAGATCCACTGGTTATAATGAAGCTAGGGGACAAAGAAAAGGAAGTGGAATTTTTAGGTGATACGGGCGCAACGTATTCAGTTTTAAGCAAAGCTTTAATGCCTTTGGGGGATGATTATATTATGGTAAAAGGGGCAACTGGCCAAAGTCAATTGGGAAAACAGTGGGGCATCCATATGTTTTTGTATATGCCTAACTCCCCAAAAGCCCTTTTGGGAAGAGATTTGTTAGAACATTTGGGAGCAACTATTACTTTCAAAAGAGGCGAGATCACTTCAGAAGTAAACGACCAACAGTATATAGAGATGTTAAGTTTAGTTTTAATCACTAATCATGCTGAGGAAGAAGTCAGGGAAGATATACTGGATCAGGTATTCCCAGGAGTATGGGCCACGAATGTACCTGGAAAAGCAAAAATGCACCCCCGATAAAGATTAAGCTCAAGGAGGGAAAACAGCCAGTCGGGATTAAACAATACCCACTGAAAAAGGTAGATAGGGAAGGTATTTGCCCAATGATTGAAAATTCCCTACAGCTAGGACTGCTAAAAGATTGCCAATCTGATTTTAACACCCATATTTTACCTGTTCGTAAACCTGATGGGTCATACCAGGTGGTACAGGACTTATGGGCTGTTAACAAAATAACTGAGGATCATTACCCAATAGTAGCAAATCCATACACTTTGCTAACATGCGTAACACCAGAGCTAACTTGATTTACCATTCTAGATTTGAAGGATGCTTTCTTTTGCCTCCCTCTCCATGAAGCCAGCCAGAAAATCTTTGCATTTGAATGGGAAAGCCCTAAAGAGTGGGCGCAAAACCCAGCTCACGTGGATGGTGTTGCCTCAGGGATTTAAGAACAGTCCCACACTCTTTGGAGAACAACTTTCAAAAGACTTAGAGTCCTGGGAAGCCCCACTGGAAGAAGGGAAGTTATTGCAGTATGTAGATGACATCCTAATAGCTACCCAGACAGAAGAGGCCTGTGTGGCCTGTATGGTATGACAGGATGGTGTAGATTGTGGATCTGCAATCATGGACTAATTGTTAAGCCTCTATATGCACTAATCGTAAAAGACAACAAGAATCTTCAGTGGACAAAGGAAGCCACTCCAGCCTTCCACCAAAAATGCCTTGATGTCGGCACCAGCCTTAGGACTCCCAGATGTGAGTAAACCATTCTTTCTGTTCTCCCATGAGAAAGAGGGGATTGCCCTGGGAATACTAGCACAGGACTTGGGTCCATACCGACAAGCAGTTGCTTATTTTTGTAAGCAGTTAGACACAGCAGCCAAAGGATGGCCTGGAAGCTTCAAGGCCGTCACAGCAGTCATGCTAAATATCCAAGAAGCATGCAAATTCACCTTGGGCCAGAAAATGACTGTACTAGTGTCACACACAGCGTCCACAGTACTGGAGGTGAAAGGCAGGGACTGACTTTCCTCGCGGAAGTTCCTGAAATATTAAGCCATCATGATGGAACAAGATGATATAGTGGTAACTAACACTGTCAACCCAGCCTCTTTCCTCAGTGAGAATAAAGGAGAAACTATACACCACGATTGCCTGGAAACCATTGAGGCCATGTACTGCAGTCATCCAGATCTGAAAGATACCCCTTTAGGCGACGCGGAAACCTGGTTTACTGATGGGAGCAGCTATGTCATCAGTGGAAAAGGGCATGCTGGATATGCAGTTATCACCTGCAGAGAGGTAATAGAATCTGGACCTTTGCCAATAAACCCCTCTGCACAAAAGGCGGAGCTGATTGATCTGACTAGAGCCTTAGAAATAGCAAAAGGGAAGAATATAAACATCTATACAGCTCAAGATATGCATTTGTGGTCGTACATGCACATGGAGCCATTTGGAAAGAAAGAGGACTGTTGAACTTGCAAGGGAAAAACATCAAACATGCACAAGAAATAGTGAGGTTGTTGGAAGCGGTCCAACTTCCTGAGAAGGTAGCAATTATGCACATCAAGGCACACCAGAAGGGGAGCTCAGAATTAGAAGAAGGAAATGAACTGGAGGATAGAGAGGCAAAAGAAGCAGCAAAAGTTGAGATAACAATTGAAGGAGCTTTAATTCCTGATGGGAAAATTTCCCTGGAAGGTAAGCCAAATTACAACAAAGATGACCAAAAATTAATCACAGACCAAGAAGGAATATTCAATGAGGAGGGGTGGGCCAGCACAGCACAGGGAAGAATAATTGTCCCCTCCTCTCTGTTATGGTCACTAATAAGGAATGAGCATCAAAAAACGCACTGGGGGGTCGATGCCTTATATAAATATTTGACAAGCAAAATTATGTTACTATCCAACAGGTAACCCAGCAATGTGATCTCTGACTCCAAACAAACCCAAAAAATAATCCTAAACCCAAAATGGGTCAAACTGGGAGGGGCAATGGAGCAGGACAACAGTGGCAGATCGACTTTACAGAACTCCCAAGAAAAGGGGGGTATAGATATTTGTTGGTATTAACAGATACCTTTTCAGGTTGGCCAGAAGCCTTTCCGACTAGAACTGTGAAAGCTCGAGAAGAAACACAATCAATGCTAAGGACATATGCCTCGATACAGAACAAGGCATTTGTCATTTTGAAATCCATCCAGACATTACTCAAAGGACTGTACTTGTATGTATTGGCCAAGGCTGTGTGTGCTTAAGAACTGCTTATGCTTTTGTGAAGATAGATAATGATAATGAAATCGTGACTGTTAAGAACCATTCTAATTTTTTGTATTTGTATTTTTACTAAAATCACTAGGTGTGACTTTACATATTTAGCACCAGTTGTATCCCACCAATTGATAAAGTCAAATTACACAATGTACCACAAATTATAACCTACACCCATTGGTGTATGGACTCGGTCAGAGATCAATATGATCAGACCAAAGCCGTTTATTGCAAAGTCTTAACTCCTTATATACTATTGCTTACATGCACTTACAGTGATTTGGCATATTATGATTGGATACATGTCTTGAAGACCCTTAGTGACTAACATATAATTGGTTAAGCACAGGTGTGAGAACTTGACCTCGAAAGCTTGCCAACAGTCCACAGTTCTCATAACTCAGTGAATTCCAGCTTCTTATCTTGCTTGCTTAAGCTTCCTCGGGCCTCTCATGGCCTTGCTGTATCTTTTGGGATTGTTCGGAGTTCATGTACCAATTATCCATTCTCCCATGAGAACACTGTCTCCACAGTTTGGATACCGAATAACCAGTCCCAGAAAGCTTAATAATTCTGGACACATTCTTCCTTTGTTTCTGTAGCTATTAATAGGTCATCCACATATTGTAACAGAGTCCTCATCTGAGTGGGTGGCTTCCATGATTCTAGTTCTCTTGCTAACTGATTTCTAAAAATCTTTGGACTGTTTTTAAACCCTTGAGGGCATACCATCCAAATTAGTTGAGTTTTCCTTCCTGTGTCAGGATTTTCCCATTTGAAAGCAAATAATTTTGGCTTTCTCAGGCCACTGGTAAGCAAAAGAAAGCGTCCTTTAAATCCAGGATGGCAAACCATTTCTGATTTAATTTTAGTTTCGTCAATAAAGCATATGGATAAGCCACTACAGGGTGAATGTCCTTTACTATTTTATTTATTGCTCTTACGTCTTGAGCTAGCCTATAGCTTTTCCCATCTGCTTTCTTTACTGGTAAAATGTGGGTATTATATTCCTATTCGCATTCCACTTATAAACCGTATTTTAGAAACCTATACATTATTTCTTTAATTCCCCTTCTATCTTCTATCCTTAAAGGATGCTGTTTTATTCGGACCGGGAAGGCCCCCCTTTTTATTCCGATTATAATAGGCAAAGCATTCTTCGTCTTACCTAGAATTTCTGATGCCCAAACTCCTGGATATACTTGATTGAGGATTTCTTCTTCTTCGGGTGAATTGGACTTCCTGATTTCCTGTTGAATTAATGACACACTCAAAGCTTCAGTTAGTTGATCCTCTTTTAGTTCTATTTCACCTCCTTTTAAAGTTATGGTTGCCTCTAAATGTTCTAATAAATCTCTTCCCAATAATGATTTGGGTGAATTTGGCATATATAGAAATTTACGTACCCCAATTTGTTTTCCTATCTTATATTTTAAAGGTTTTAGAAAGGATGCTTTTTTCCTGACGGCCAGTAGCTCCCACAACCATTACAGACTCTTTTCCTTTTAATGTTAGATCTTGGTTTAGGACCAAATAAGTTGCCCCAATATTTATGAGAAATTCCACTTCTTTTTCTGTGGCCCCTAGCTTAATTTTAACCAGTGGACCCAGGTACCCGTCAATCTAATTCTAGTTCAGTAGTCAGTTGAGTTTGTTGTTTTCCTTGTGGACATTTCTTTCTCCAGTGTCCAAACCCTTTACAGTTTGCACATTGATATGGACCAAGGGAAGTCCTTCTATAACCCCCCCTCTACCTCTCATCACCATTCCACAGCCATGACCTCTACCTCTCATTCCACTATATCCCTCATTCACTTGCTCCAATGCTGTAACTGTGGCCGTTGTCAAAACCTTTCCTAATTTCCTTTCTTTTACTTGTTCTCTATTCCTGTATACTTTCCAAGCCACTTCCAATAACTTTTCTATATCTCTTATTTCAGTTACGGATAATTACAATGACTGCCCCCCAAAGGAATTTACAAGCTGTAATTTGCCTTCCTCTGAGGAAGGATCCATTGTGGCACATTTCTGCATAGTTTCTCTGAGCTTGTCCAGAAACACCTTTGACCCCCATCTTATTTCAAACAGCACCGACCAATTTACTGATTTAGGTATAGCATTTTCAAGCCCATATTTAATCCAATTTTGATATGTCTTTAGAGATGCATAATCTCCAGCATCATTCTAATCCCAATTTGGAGCTGTAAGGGGAATATGATCTTCAACCCTCCCCTCTATTGCCCCTGCAGTAATCTGAGCATTTACCTGAGTACAAGCAGTTTTTATAACCAATTGTTTTTCTGTTTCTTTTAATGCATCCAGGATTACATCTACATCTTTCCAATCAGGATCCTGACTTTTTACCAGTATCTCAAATCTCTTAGCTACCCCTATAGGATCTTTTCGATAACTTTTTGCAATCTCCTTCCAATTACCCAAATCTCCTAAAGGGAAATTCACTTTTATCCCGGTACGTCCCTCTGGTTCCATTGCTTCCCTCAGAGGGGCTTGCAGGACAGTCTTAGTTTTACTGTGGACATGGATGGCAACAGGAGTGGAGGGAATTTTCTTCACACTTTGTTCTTGCTCTTCATCTGAATCAGAGGATTCCTCCCAAATTGGAGGTGGTCTCTGATCTGATACCTTTGGGGAAACATAATCCTGCATTCTATCCTCAACCATGTTATCCTCAGCTCTTTTCCTAAGTTTCAATCACATTTCCCCAATATCACAACCAGAACAACATCTTTCCAATCTATTTCCAGCCTGCTTCCTTTCTTTTTCTAAAGCTAAAATTAAAGGATCCGAAGGTGCAGCTGGTGCAGTGCTGTGTTTTCAACTTTAGCCTGAGAACAACACTGATAACACACCAATGGTTTTAGTTGTTGCTAAGCAATGTTTACTCTGATCATGGATTTTTCAGTCTCATGCTCTGCCAGTGAGGAGGGGCATGAGAAGCTAGGAGGAAGCCGAGTCAGGACACCTGACCCAAACTAGCCAAAGGGGCATTCCATACCTCAGCACGTAATGCCCAGTATATAAATTGGGGGGAGTCACCCGGAAGGCCCAGATTGCTGCTTGAGGCAGTCTGGGTATTATGGCGGGTGGTGAGCAATTGTATTCTCTCCCCTTGTTATTTCCTTTATCATTATTATTGGTGGTAGCAGTAGTAGCAGTTTTGTATTGTACCTTAGTTACTGGACTGTTCTTATATCAACCCACTGGGTTTACATTCTTTTGATTCTCCTCCCCATCCCTCTGGGAAAGAAGGGGGAGAGAGTGAGAGAGTGGCTGAGTGGTTCTGAGTTACCAGCTGGGCTTAAACTACGACAGGGAGTTTGTGGCAAATTCAATTATTTTAAATGTTGTTTGAAAATTTATGATTATGGCAAAATATATAAAACAGATCACATCCAAAATTCAAAAATTGGCTCATGTTCCTGTCCAAACCTGGAAAGGATAGGAGTTTGACCCTTTTTCCTGGTTGCCTGGAAGCCCATGGGCTAACAAATTTTATGTGGGCAGAGATCCTTTGTGGTAAGATGTTGAACTATAAAGAGACAGACAGAATTTCCTGCTCTATACATCATCAGACTAAGGAAAGCTGATAATTTCATAGAATCATAGAACAGTTTGGGTTGGAAAGGAACTTCAAAGATCATCTAGACCACCCTCCTGCAATGAGCAGGGACATCTTCAACAAGATCAGGTTGCCCAGAACCACATCCAGCCTTGCCTTGAATGTCGCCAAGGTTGGCACATCTACCACCTCTCTGGGCAACCTGTGGCAGTATTTTACCATCCTCACTGTAAAACATTTCTTCCTGATGTCTAGTCTGAATCTCCCATTTTAGTTTAAAACCATCACTCCTCATCCTATCACAACAGGCTCTGCTAAATAGTCTCTATCCACTATATAGAATCCACAGGTGTGCACAAATATATCTGTAGGCCCATGCTCATGAAGGTCACGTAGGTATTTGCATCACATATTTATACAACTATTTCCTCCTAAAAATAGGCATTACAAGGCCTATGACATGCTTAAAACAAGACAGATTCAAGAAACACGAAGTTAAACACTTAACAAACTTGGAAGCCATTAATTGCCTGTCATCAACCATACCTCAGAAACACTTATGAAGGGCAGCCTTTCATCGAGCATATATCCCCTTAAGGTCACCAAGAGGGTTGCTCATTGAAGAGTTGCAGAACTTCACATGAAGTTATCAATTCACATGTTTGTGGGGTCTGTTTCCACAGCAGAGGCTTGCCCACAGGGGTCCCACTCCCCAGCCTCAAGACCACAAAATCATCTTTCTCTGCCTTCCTATCAGCACACAAATGAAACAGCAGAACTTTTACTTGCCCATGCAGAATAGTTGGAGTTAAGGTACGAAACATGCAAAAATAAGCCACTTGGAATATTTATTAAAATCTGTTTGATTAAATATGATTTGCTGAGGTGAGTAGCTCCAGAGAGGACACTTCAGCACCAGAGTATGGGGAAAACACAGCATCCAGGAGTCTCAATCCTGATCAGCCAGAGCCACCAAAAGAGCCTCAAGTCCATGTCAGGACTTGCCCAGGAGCCAGCAGCTCTGCTGACATGAGCAGCTGACTCATAGTGGCCGATGCCAGGAGGGATGGCACCACCCCTGAGAGGATAAAACACCACACTGGGGATCAGGCAAACAGGGTGTGGTGCAGCAGTCAGGGCGTCTGACAAAGAAGGGGAAGAGCTTCTTCGGTAGGAGACTTGCCAGGCTGGACAAGGCAGCTTTAAACTAGATGTGTTGAGGGAAGGGGGCACTGATGAATCCCAAAACTACCAGTCAGATGCCAGCACCTGTAATGAATGCTCAGAGTGATGCAGAGCCACTTCAACTGCTCCAGCCAATGAGTTGGCTTTATACAGAGCTTGGCTCAGATGCCTCTATACAAATGCCCGTAGTATGGGAAATAAACGAGAGGAATTAGAGATGTGTACATGTCTACTGGAGTGTTGAAATGGAAGGTTATAGGCTCTTTAGAAAAGACAGCCCGGGCAGACAGGGAGGGGATGTAGCTATCCATCCAAGAGGAGGATACTCTAATCAAACCTACGACCTGAGGACTTCGCTGTCACCGTCCAAGCTCGCTAGGCCTTGGCAGATAAACCTCAGGTGTAAAGGGTGGGGCCAGCTCTGCGCACACTGTGCCTTGCCTAAAAAAATCCACAGCGCAGGCCCAAAGTGTTTACCCACACTTGCAAAGCCCTGTAGCGACAGGCAAGGGACGAAAAGGCAGGTGATAAGGTGCACTGGAAGTTGCAGACCCAACCCTGCATGCAGGCGGTTCAGGACATTGGTCGCTCGAGACTGACCCAGGAGATGACAGTCTTGTTCGGCAACATCCTGAATGACCAAGCAGCCTTTTTTCAAGGAGAGTACTGCTTGCTCCATATGGAGAGAGGCCTAGGAAAGGTGGCCTAACCAAAGCTCATCTCCCCCTCCACGGGGTTGGGTAGCCGTGGCCAAGGGGCATCTTCTGTTGTGGTCGATTAAAGACAAAGAGCCAAAGGCATAGACCTGCCTCCAAAGGTGTGTCCAGATTGACACTCGCATGTTGGAACATCAGAACCATGCTTAATACAGCGAACAGCGAGCATTCTGAGCGCCATTCTGCGCTAATTGCCCATGAATTGTCACAAATTAACACTGATATTGCTGCTCTCAGTGAAGTTCGCCTTCATGAGTGTCCTGGGTTCAGCAGTAGCAGTCGTGTTTTTCCTTTGTGGTAGCTGGTGCAGTGCTGTGTTTTGACTTCCAGCCTGGGAACAGTGTTGGTGAAACCGATGTTTTCGGTTCTTGCTAAGTGATGTTTACCCTGACCAAGGACTTTGTGAGGCTCATCCGGTATGATGATTAGGCTGTCTCCCAAGTTCCTCAAAATGATTATTCTGTTACATGAGGATCAGCAAGGACAAGTCAGATATGGCGATGCACTCTCTGAGCCCTTCCCAATAACCAGTGGTGTGAAACAAGGTTGCATTCTTGCACCAACTTTATTCACAATCTTCTTCAGCATGACGCTCCAAAGGGCTACAGTAGACCTTGACGAACAAAATGGCATTTATATTCGATATCGTACTGATGGTAGCCTATACAGTCTAAGGCGACTGAAGGCCCACACTAAGACCCTAAATCATCTTGTCTGTGACCTGCTTTTTGCTGACGATGGCGCCCTTGTTGCCCACACAGAAGCAGCTCTGCATTGTTTAACATCTTGCTTTCTGGAGGCGTCTGAGCATTTTGGGCTGGAAGTCAGCTTGAAGAAGATAGCAGTTCTCTACCAATCTGTACCTCAAGAAGATTATCTTCATCCCCACAGTACACAGTGAGTCAGAGCTTAAGTCAGGTCAGCAGTTCAGCTATCTGGGAAGCATTATTTCCTCAGATGACACGATAGGCAAAGAGATAGAGAACAGAATAGCAAAGGCATATAGAGCCTTTGGAAAACTCCAGAAAAGAGTCTGGTGCAATAAACACCTGAAGAAAAGTACAAAGATTAGTGTCTATAGAGCCATTGTACTGTCTACTCTTTTATATGGGTCTGAATCATGGGTTATCTACCACCATCACCTGCAACTCCTCCAACGCTTTCATTAGCGCTGCCTCCATACAATTCTAAACATTCATTGGACTGACTATGTGTCAAATGTTACTGTCCTTGAACAGGCAGGTGTCACCAGTATCGAGGCCTTATTGCGGAAATCCCAGCTGCACTGGGCAGGGCACATCTCTGGGATGAAGGATCACTGCCTCCCTAAGATTGTGTTTTACGGCGAACTCGCCACTGCTTGCCGCAAGAAAAGTGCCCCAAAAAAGAAGAGATATAAGGACTCCCTGAAACAATATCTCAGCCTTGGCCGTATTGACTGCCATCAGTGGTCCACCTTGGCCTCCAATTGGGAGTCATCTACCTGGACTTGTGCAAAGTGTTCAACACTGTCCCACATGACATCCTTGTCTCTAAATTGGAGAGACATAAATTTGATGGATGGACCACTCTGCGGATAAAGAATTGGCTAGATGGCCACATGCAGAGATTTTATGGTCAACGGCTCAATGTACAACTAGAGACAGGTAACAAGTGGTGATCCCCAGGGGTTGGTGTTGGGATTGATCCTGTTCAACATCTTTGTTGGTGACTTGGACAGTGGGATTGAGTGAGCCCTCATCAAGTTTGACAACAACACTAAGCTATGTGGTTTGGTTGATACGATGGAGGGAAGGGCTGCCATCCAGAGGGACCTTGACATGCTTTGTGAGATGGGTCAATGCCAACCTCATGAAGTTCAAACAAGTGAAGTGCAAGTTCCTACACCTAGGTCAGGGCAATTCCAATCACAGCTACAGGTTGGGGGGAGAAATGATTCATAACAGCCCTGCAGAGAAGGACTTGGGAGTGTTGGTCAATGAAAACCTGAACAGGAGCTGGCTTCAGTGTGCGCTCGCAGCCCAGAAAGCCAACTGGGCTGCATCAAAAGGAGTGTGACCAGCAGGTCGAAGGAGGTGATCCTGCCCATCTACTCTCTTCTCTGTGAGACCTCCTCACTTGGAGTATTGTGTGCAGTTCTGGTGTCCTCAACATAAAAAGGACATGGAACTGTTGGAACAAGTCCAGAGAAGGGTCACGAGGATGATCAGGGGACTGGAGCACCTCATGTGTGAAGACAGGCTGAGAAAGTTGGGGTTGTTCAGCCTGGAGAAGAGAAGGCTACGTAGAGACCTCATATCAGCCTTCCAGTATCTGAAGAGGGCCTACAAGGATGCTGGAAAGTCACTCTTCATCAGGATTGTAGTGATAGGATATGAGGTGATGGGTTTAAACTTCAACGGGGAAGTTCAGGTTAGCTACAAGGAAGAATTTCTTTACTGTGAGCGTGTTGAGGCACTGGAACATATTACCCAAAGAAGTGGTAAATGCTCCATCCCTGGCAGTGTTCAAGGCCAGGTTGAACAGAACCCTGGGCAACATGGTCTAGTGTGAGGTGTCCCTGCCCATGGAACTGGATGATCTTAAGGTCCTTTCCAACCCTAACCATTTTATGATTCTAAATTTACCAAAATGTACCACAAGCTTCAAAGGAAAAAAATTCTCAACTTTTGAATGTAAAAAAGATGTAAAACTGGTAAAACTGACCTTTGTGTGATATACAAAATGACTGTAGTCTTCTGTTTCAATGATATTCTTCCTTGAAAAATATCTGTTGTTATGGTATTTTATTGACTAATTAGAAATATCAGACGTTATGCTTCAGCTATACAAAACAATGTTATTTCTTTTAATATATGAATGTGCCAAAATGTTCATATATAAAGAACAGTGATAGAGTTCCTGGAGCTGTTCTCTGCTTCTTATTGCTGCAAACAATAATTTGAGGAAAGGAGAAAAAAAATCCTGCAAAGAAGGATTTCAGCTAAACATAAGCAATACACCTCCTGCACATTTTTCCTTTTATTCAGCTTTGTTTCAGTGATTTGAGCATGTGCTGTGGTTTAAGCCCTGCTGGGAACTCAGAACCATGCAGATGCTTGCTCACTCGCCCCGTTCTTCCAACCCCCACTCCCGGAGAAGAACTGAAAGAATGTAACTTTCATGGGTTGGGATAAGAACAATCCAGTAACTAAAGTATAATACAAAACTACTACTACTGCTACCACCAATAATAATAATGACAAGGAAAATAGAAGGGAAGAGAATACAACCGCTCAAACCTGCCAACTGATACCCAGCCTGACCCAAGCACCTATCTAGCCCTTCCAGGTAACTGCCCCCAGTTTATATAGTGGGCATGATATGCTGTGGTATGGAATACCCCTTTGGCTAGTTTGGGTCAGGTGTCCTGTCTCTGCTTTCTCCCAGATTCCCCTCCTCCCTGGCAGAGCATGAGACACAAAAAGTCCTTGGTCAGAGTAAACTTTACTTAGCAACAACTAAAAACGTCTGTTATCAGCGTTGTTCCCAGGCTGAAAGTCAAAAACACAGCACTGCACCAGGTACTAAGAAGGAGAAAAATGACTGCTACTGCTGAACCCAGTCATTCAAGCCATCTGACTTTCACTGCTCTATACAAACAAAGCCTAATTTAGTCTGAGATGTTTTAAGTCATAACAATGACAGATGGCCAAGGTTCAGGTGTGCCAGAATATTTAAATACCTAGTCTATATTTTCCTAATGTAAAGACAGGCAGGTTTTTGTACTATGATTAATTATGATTTTGTGTCTGAAAAAAATAGGTCTTCCTATTCTACATTATTAATTGGTTATTTTATTAGGGATTCTGCTAGCATCAGATGTTGAGAAGCTAAAATTGTGCTGTGGTTGGGTTAGACTATCTCCATACTGTTGCCTTTTTGTATGGAATCATAGAATAGTTAGGATTGGAAAGTACCTTAAGATCATCTAGTTCCAACCCCCCTGCCATGGGCAGGGACACCTCATACTAAACCATATCACCCAAGGCTTCGTACAACCTGGTCTTGAACACTCCTGTTCTCCCTAGTCTGTTTTTTATTTGCTATGTACCTGTAGAATCCCTTCCTGTTATCCTTAATATCCCTAGCCAGATTTAATTCTAAATGGGCCTTAGCTTTTTTTTTTTTTCATTTGCCAGCCCAGGGAGTGGGGGGTGACGGATCAGGCCCTGGCAACTTTGTTGCCTCCGCCAAAGAAGGGCTGAGGGAATACTGGCTCTCTCCATGTAGCTCGAGGGGAAAGGGGATGAATGTGTAAAGGGCTATTGTGAATATAGGCTTAAATATGATCCTCTTGCATCAGCCAATTTCTCTGACAAGATATTGCAAGGGTTGTTCTTTCTTAGTCAATAATGATTTTATTGCATCTCTTTAATGAATTGATAAAGTAAATTATCTGCATCTATAAAATTACTGAGGATAAGCAGAGTGGTTTTAGTAATTTATACCAGAGACATGCATTATAAAAATAGGAAAATTATTTCCTTTGTTAAATTGTGCAGAAGTCCTTTCCTGAGGAACACCAGACACATTAATCTGCAGAGATCCACTCACTTGTATTTAAGCTGCTTAACTGTTCACTGTTTTTGTTTTCTTTGGAACGGTTGAAAAAAACATTTTGTGAGCCAGAATTGACACTGTGGGTATTGTTCCTGCTCACACAAGTTATTAAAATAATTACTAAGCTATTTCAAGGTAATTTGAAGCTGTCTTTAAAACTTAAAGCCAGATATGAAGGAATTAGTGTAAATTATTTTCATTGATGCAAACTGAAGTGTTGCAGGTGGCTCATATGGGCACCTCCTGGCAGTGCAGCCCCATCGCTCACCGCACCCAAAGGGCTCCGAGATGGCCATTGCTGGGTGTGGAGGCAGTGTTCTCTCAGGAGAATGGATAATTGGTACATAAACTCTGAAAATCCTGAAAGATACAGCAAGGCCATGAGAGGCTGGAGGAAGCCTAAACAAACAAGATAAGAAGAAGCTGGATTTCACTGAGGTAATGAGAACTGTGGACTGTTGGCAAGCTTTCGAGGTCAAGTTCCCACACCTGTGCTTAACCAATTATATGCTAGTTGCAAAGGGTCTTCAGGACATGTATCCAATCATAATATGCCAAATCACTGTAAGTGCATGTAAGAAATAGTATTTAAGGGGTTAAGGCTTTGTAATAAACGGCTTTTGTCTGATCATATTGATCTCTGACTGAGTCCATATATTTTCTGCGGCAATTGGTGCCCGAACAGGGACCCCCCTTATTTTTCATATTGAAGCTGAAAGAATTAAAAAGCACGTGGCACCAAAGAAAGTGGAAAACGCGGAGCCGCAGGGCCGTCGGCTGGGTTCGATCCGGCAGGACCAGGATCGGGAGGTAGTCGTCTCGGAATGGAGCCTTGTGAGCCCGGAAGACACTGCGCAGTGCAAATAAGGTAACAGCCGACGGGGTCTGGAAGAGGGTTAGGATGGGGAATCAATTAAGTAAAGAAGAAACGACCATCCTTAATCCCTTCCAGCATGTCCTCTCAGTGAGAGGGATAGAATATGATGATAATTTGTTAAAAAGGCAATTGCTCTGGAGTAAAGAAAAAGAGCTGATCAAGGGGATTAATGAAGCTCTTGATCTCGGGACCTGGGAAAAAATCGGGACATGTCTCTGGGATGAAGTTACTTGTGGGTCTAAGGAGGCAAAATCTCTTGCTGCCACCTGGCGACTAATGAAAGAGACTCTAGCCGCAATAAAGGCTGAGAGAGAGGCTGAAAAATCTGCTCTTAAAGCGCTCTTTGACTCGCCTTTGCAACAGCAGGGTGCGGCACCTGTATTAGATTCAGCACCCGGCGCTACAGCCATGGTGGTGTCGTCTGTTTCAGGCACAAAATATTCTGGTCAAAAACTGGCGCGCAGTAAGGTATGAATGTTTGAGGAAACCTGTGCCTTTCCCCTGCCCTATGTCGACAACGCCTTTATCGGCGGTAGCTCCAGCTGATACTCAGAAGCCGGTAGGGGTTACTGAGCAAACGAAACAAACTGATGTTAACCCTTTTCGTGCCGCTACTGCCCCTGAACTTAGTCACCAGGGATTTTTGCCGGGGTGGGAATCTCCTGAGGAGGAGAGTGTAACTCTGAATAAATACCCACCTCCGCCACATACGCCACCGCTTGCATCACTCCCACTGGAGCTGCAAAATGAGTGGAACTGGGGGCAGTGGACAAAATCCTTAGATAGGCAATTGCAGGACTTGCGGGACCGTCTGGATAAGTTGGGGGAGGAGAGGGAGCAAGCCTCAGAAAAACCGGAAAAAACAGAAAAACCGGAGAGCCCAGCTAAGATCAGTCCGTGTGATGTGCCGTTACCACCGACTCCTACATCTAATAAAGCTAATCCGAGTGCCATGAGATGGCGAGGCTGCATTCAGGATGCAATTATAGACGGTACTATTTTACCGATAGATGTTCCCGCTGCATTCCCTGTTATTATAAATCCTCAGGGACAGTCTGTCTGGACTCCTATGGACTGGAAAGCTATGAAAGAAATTAAGGGAGCAATTACTCAGTATGGGTTGTCTTCCTCATATACACAGCAAATGTTATCTGCTTTCTTTTCTAGTAATGTTTTAACTCCAAATGATTGTCTCAGAGTGGCTGCAATTTTATTAACTCCTTCCCAGCTCCTGCCTTTTAAAAGTGGGTTTGAGGAGCTTGCTGCAAGGGTCAGGGTGATCATGGGGGTACTGGAGGTACGAGATGTTATAATTGTGGACGGATGGGACATTTGAAAAGGCAATGTACTGTAAAGAAAATCAGTTCAGCAACCCGCCCCCCTCAGGGTGGTGTTACTGGTCTTGCAGACAAATGTATAAAATGTGAAAAATTTGGCCACAAGACAATTGAATGTCGTTCAAAGTTTAAAAAAGATGGGACACCGCTGGGAAACTCGAATGTGAGCGTGATGCCACCCCGCGCGACGACACAAAATCAGGGTGTCTGGACTGCATCCCCTCCGCCACCGCAGGGAGTGCCAGAGTGGACGTGGCAACAGCAATAGATTTTACCATAACTGATACTTCTGTTCACTGCATTCCATCTAAATTAAACGGGCTCCTTGGTCATGGGTTATGTGCTTTGCTACTGGGGCGATCATGAACATCAAGGAAAGGAATCTTTGTATTACCCGGTGTAATTGATGCTAACTATACTGGAAATATTGGGATCATGGTGCAAACATATGCTCCTCCGGTCAACATCCCTGAAAATTCGAAAATAGCTCAATTAATTCCATTTGAGGCAAAAGTCCCTCAGGTGGGGCCAAAAATTAGAGAAAATCAGGCCTGGGGTTCCACAGGAATACCACAAATTTTATTTGCTTTAGACATAGCAAGGCACAAACCTGAGGACCAAGTTTCTATAAGAGGTTGTAATAATCAGACAATTAAGTTGTTTATGTTAATCAATACAGGAGCTGATGTCACTATTATCCCATATTACCAATGGTCAAAGACCTGGCCTTTGGAACTTACCACAGCGGGAGTTGTGGGAATGGGGGAACGCAATCAACTCAAATCAGCAAAGAATTGGTGGATGTGTTTATGTCTGATGGAAGTCATGCCCAAATTAGACCATATGTTATGCCTTCTCCTATTGCATTGCTTGGACGAGATGCTCTCAGTCAAATGGGAATGAAACTGACCACAGAAAATTTTTAGTAGCGGCCATTGAGGGACGGCCGACCTATAAGTTGCAATGGCTTACTGAAGCGCCTGTCTGGGTTGATCAATGGCCACTGACAAAAGAAAAGCTGTCCCATATTCACCAATTGATTGACAAACAGTTGGAAGCAGGCCATATTGTGCCATCCACGAGTCTGTGGAATACTCCAATATTTACTATTCCTAAGAAAAATGGGAAATGGAGATTGTTACATGACCTCAGACCTATCAATGCAGTTATGAAGGACACGGGAGCTTTGCAACCCGGCTTGCCTAGCCCTTCAATGATACCTCAGGGCTGGGACTTAATAATAATTGATCTAAAAGACTGTTTTTTTACAATTCCTCTCCATCACAGTGATTCTGAGAAATTTGCCTTCTCTGTCCCAGCAATTAACAAAGGAGAGCCTGCTAAGAGATATGAATGGGTTGTTTTGCCTCAAGGTATGAAAAATTCTCCTGTTATTTGCCAACTGTATGTTGCCTGGGCATTGCAAGCGATCCGACAAAAACTGCAAATATGTGTTATCTATCACTATATGGATGATATCCTAATTGCAGGCAAGGACCTAAATAAGGACCGTCTGCTCTGCCTGCTGCAATCAGAATTAGCGAAAGCAGGACTGGTAATTGCACCAGACAAGGTGCAATGTGAAGCCCCTTGGCAATATTTGGGGTGGATCATTTCCGGGACTGAAATTAGGCCTCAAAAAATTAAAATTACCACACAGATAAAAACCTTGTCTGACGCTCAGAAATTGATGGGTGATATCCAATGGATCTGCCCTTTGTGTGGAATCACGAATGATGATCTGGCTGATCTCATGCCCCTTTTAAAGGGTGAACCAAAGGCCAAACAACAAAGAGTTTTATCAAAAGCTCAGTATGAGGCCTTGGATCGTATCATGACAAAAATTATTACCTCTTATGCTTCTCAATGGAATCCAGATTTACAGGTTATTCTGTTTATTGTTAACAGTGAGTATCATCCATTTAGTCTATTAGCACAGTGGGATCTTCAAAAAACTGATCCCTTATGCATTTTAGAGTAGATTTTCCTGCCTTATCGATTATGTAAAACAGTAACTACTCGGTTAGAAGCATTTGCTCTTCTGATTGTATGAGGTCATTCACGATGTCAGGAAATTATGGGCTGTGATCCATCACAAATTTGTTTGCCACTTACCAGGGTATGGTTAAACTGGGCACAACAATCTAGCTCTGCTTTTCAGTCTGCTCTGATAGGTTTTGTTGGTCCTCTTAATATACATTTTCCACCTCATAAGATGTTTACAATGCTAAACAATAATCAGTTTGAAGATGTTACCTTTTACTCCAGTAAACCTGTTGTAGGATTAACTGTCTTTACAGATGCAAGCAAAATCAATCACACAGCCGGATATGTTTGGCAAACAGGTGATGGCTGGAAAGAGCAGAAGATACCTGGTCATTTTTCCGATTCACTACAAACACCAGAGCTAAGTGCTGTTATTGCAGTGTTTCAGTGATGGCCTGACACCCCTCTTAATATCGTCTGTGATTCTTTATATGTTGTAGGCATTGTTCAACGTATAGAAAGGGCAATTTTACAAGAAGTCACTAATCACAGGCTGTGGATCTTGTTAAAAACCTTATTACATCTTGTGAATACTCGTAAATGTACCTATTTTATTATGCATATTCGCAGTCATTCAGGCCTTCCAGGAAGTCTTAGTGAAGGCAATAACAAAGTGGATAAATTAGTTGCCCCAGCATGGGCAGGACCCTCTGTAAATATTTTTCAACAAGCTCGAGCATCTCATGCCTTTTTTCATCAGTCAGCAAAAATGTTAGTTCGGCAATTTGGACTGTCCCTAACAGATGCCCGAGGCATTGTGCAGTCTTGCCCAGATTGTCAAGGCCAAGCAGTAGGTATAGGCCTTGGAGTCAGCCCTCGAGGCATTCAGCCTCTTCAGCTTTGGCAAATGGATGTGACTCATGTACCCTCTTTCGGGAAACTGAAATATGTCCATGTTACTATTGACACTTTTTCTCACTTTGTCTGGGCCACTCCCCTGACTGGTGAGACTGCATGCCATGTAATCATGCACCTACGTGGTTGTTTTGCAGCTATGGGAGTACCTTTACAACTAAAAACAGACAATGCATCTAGCTATACCTCTTCAATGCTTTCGAGATTTTTGAATACTTGGGGTATTTCTCATGTCACTGGTATTCCTCATTCTCCTACAGGACAAGCTATTATTGAACGAACACATCAAACTTTGAAACAACTGTTAGAAAAACAAGAAACGGGGGAAGAAGGACTTACACCGGTAGCAAGGATACAGAAAGCTGTATATGTTATGAATGTTAAACTGATGTTAACCCTTTTCGTGCCGCTACTGCCCCTGAACTTAGTCACCAGGGATTTTTGCCGGGGTGGGAATCTCCTGAGGAGGAGAGTGTAACTCTGAATAAATACCCATGACCTCAGACCTATCAATGCAGTTATGAAGGACACGGGAGCTTTGCAACCCGGCTTGCCTAGCCCTTCAATGATACCTCAGGGCTGGGACTTAATAATAATTGATCTAAAAGACTGTTTTTTTACAATTCCTCTCCATCACAGTGATTCTGAGAAATTTGCCTTCTCTGTCCCAGCAATTAACAAAGGCATCCAGTCTCTGAGGGAATCGGCCATCGTAGAGATGATCTATCACATCAAGCCGAATAACGGGGATACACCTATAGATCCAGATGAAGTTGAATGTACACGACCCATGTGGCGAAAACTTACACGGAATGCACCGTCATCATATGCCCATTCATTGGCAACAGTGACCTGGAATGACATAGTACCACTAACAGTGGATGAAATGGTTCATAAACTCCGAGAGTTCGAAGACAATCTCACTCCTTCCATCATCTCAGCTGTGAAAAAACTGTCCCAGGACCTCGACAAATTGAGGGACGATGTATCTGATTTATCCAGCTCCTCACGTGTACCAACACACGTCTCAGCTATTAACAAAAGGCGTCCTATTGTTCAAGAGAGGAGATACAGAAGGTATACGCCACGGGCTACCCTATGGTTTTACCTGCTGGATCACGGAGAAGACATGACGAAGTGGGATGGAAAACCTACTTCAGCTTTGGAGGAACGGGTGAGTGAACTGAAGAGGGGAGCAAGGGCCAAGACTGATCGTCCCATGAGAGCTACGGCTTCAGTCTCTGGTGAGCAGTTTCCCAGATGGAGTGGAAGAGCTGATTTTACTCCAGCTCCTGTGATAACGAAGAATAATCCCTTTCAACACGACTTAAGTGTCCAATGCTGTGACGACCATTAGAGGGGCCCTGCCTCCAGCCAGGTGGAGGTAGGGGACAATCGGATTTACTGGACTGTGTGGATCAGATGGCCTGACACATCAGTCCCACAGAAGTATAAGGCTCTAGTAGATACTGGTGCACAGTGTACCCTGATGCCATCAAGCTGTCAAGGGGTGGAACCCATCTATATTTCTGGAGTAACAGGAGGATCCCAAGAGTTGACTGTGCTGGAGGCTGAAATCAGCCTGACTGGGAGGGAGTGGCAAAAGCACCCTATTGTGACTGGTCCAGAGGCTCCATGCATCCTCGGCATAGACTACCTCAAGAGAGGGTACTTCAAAGACCCAAAAGGGTACCGGTGGGCTTTTGGTATTGCTGCTTTGGAGACTGAGGAAATTGAGCAGCTGTCCACCTTGCCTGGTCTCTCAGAAGATCCCTCTGCTGTGGGGTTGCTGAAAGTTGAAGAACAACAAGTGCCAATTGCGACCACAACAGTGCACCGGCGGCAATATCGCACCAACCGAGACTCCCTGATTCCCATCCATCAGCTGATCCGTAGACTGGAGAGTCAGGGGGTGATCAGCAGGACCCGCTCACCCTTCAATAGCCCCATATGGCCAGTGCGAAAGTCTAATGGAGAATGGAGACTAACAGTAGACTGTCGTGGCCTGAATGAAGTCACACCACCATTGAGTGCTGCCGTACCGGACATGCTAGAACTTCAGTATGAACTAGAGTCAAAGGCCGCCAAGTGGTATGCCACGATTGATATTGCCAATGCATTTTTCTCCATTCCTTTGGCAGCAGAGTGCAGGCCACAGTTTGCTTTTACTTGGAGGGGTGTCCAGTTCACTTGGAACCGACTGCCCCAGGGGTGGAAACACAGCCCTACCATTTGCCATGGACTGATCCAGACTGCACTGGAACAGGGGCAAGCTCCAGAACACCTGCAATACATTGATGACATTATTGTGTGGGGCGATACAGCGGAAGAAGTCTTTGAGAAAGGGAGGAAAATAATCCAAATCCTGCTGAAAGCCGGTTTTGCCATAAAACGGAGTAAGGTCAAGGGACCTGCACAGGAGATTCAATTTTTGGGAATAAAATGGCAAGATGGACGTAGACAGATCCCCACAGATGTGATCAACAAGATAACAGCAATGTCTCCACCAACTAATAAGAAAGAAACGCAAGCTTTCTTGGGTGCAGTGGGGTTCTGGAGAATGCACATCCCAAATTACAGTTCGATTGTAAGCCCTCTCTATCATGTGACCCAGAAGAAGAATGATTTTAAATGGGGCCCTGAGCAGCAACAAGCCTTTGAGCAAATTAAACGTGAGATAGTTCATGCAGTAGCCCTTGGACCAGTCTGGACCGGGCCAGATGTAAAAAATGTGCTGTACACTGCAGCTGGGGAGAACGGTCCTACCTGGAGCCTCTGGCAGAAAGCTCCAGGGGAGACTCGAGGTCGACCCCTCGGCTTTTGGAGTCGGGGATACAAAGGATCTGAGGCCAGCTATACCCCAACTGAGAAAGAGATACTGGCAGCCTATGAAGGGGTTCGAGCTGCTTCGGAAGTGATTGGCACTGAAGCACAGCTCCTCCTGGCACCCCGGCTGCCCGTGCTGGGCTGGATGTTCAAAGGCAGGGTCTCCTCTACACATCATGCAACTGATGCTACATGGAGTAAATGGGCTGCACTAATTACACAACGAACTCGAATAGGAAATCCCAGTTGTCCAGGCATTCTAGAAGTCATCATGGACTGGCCAGAGGGCAAAGATTTCGGAATGTCACCAGAGGAGGAGGTGGTGCGTGCTGAAGAGGCTCCACCATATAATAAACTGTCAGAAAGTGAAAAGCAGTATGCCTTGTTTACTGATGGCTCTTGCCGTATTGTGGGAAAGCATCGGAGATGGAAGGCAGCTGTATGGAGTCCTGGACGACAAGTTGCAGAAACTGCTGAAGGAGAAGGTGAATCGAGTCAATTTGCCGAGGTGAAAGCCATCCAGCTGGCCCTGGACATTGCTGAACGAGAAAAGTGGCCAGTACTTTATCTCTATACTGACTCATGGATGGTGGCAAATGCCCTGTGGGGGTGGTTGAAACAATGGAAGCAGAGCAACTGGCAACGCAGAGGTAAACCCATCTGGGCTGCTGCACTGTGGAAAGATATTGCTGCCAGGGTGCAGAACCTGGTGGTGAAGGTACGTCATGTAGATGCCCATGTACCCAAGAGTCGGGCCACTGAGGAACACCAGAACAACCAACAAGTGGATAAAGCGGCTAAGATTGAAGTGGCTCAGATGGACTTAGATTGGCAACATAAAGGTGAATTATTTTTGGCCCGGTGGGCCCATGACACTTCAGGCCATCAGGGAAACATACGCTGTACCCCATGCCACTGCCTGGAACACCATCCTGGGCCTTGAGAAACAGATTTTGTGGCGACACGGCACCCCAGAGAGAATTGAGTCAGACAATGGGACTCATTTCCGGAATAACCTTATAGATATTTGGGCCAAAGAGCATGGCATTGAGTGGGTATATCACATCCCCTACCATGCACCAGCCTCTGGGAAAATCGAACGGTACAATGGACTGTTAAAAACTACACTGAGAGCAATGGGTGGGGGAACTTTCAAGCATTGGGATACACATTTACCAAAGGCCACCTGGTTGGTCAACACCAGAGGATCTGCCAACAGGGCTGGCCCAGCCCAGTCAGAACTTTTACATATTGTAGAGGGGGACAAAGTTCCCGTGGTGCATATGAAGAATTTGCTGGGGAAGACAGTCTGGGTTATTCCTGCTTCAGGTAAAGGCAAACCCACTCGTGGGATTGCTTTTGCTCAGGGACCCGGATATACTTGGTGGGTAATGCGGGAAGATGGGGAAGTCCGATGTATACCTCAAGGGGATTTGATTTTAGGGGAAAACAGCCAGTGAACTCAATTGTATGCCGTTGCCTGCTGTGTAATGCTTTTATAGCCCATCAACTAGATGTCTCCAGGTCACCAGCGACTGGCCCTGACTTCCCTCCAGCCATCATCCCAACAGAGAATGAACTTGGAACATCATGGACCGAATGGACTCGGCAGCATTATAGGGATTGGTCCATGCACTAAGAAAATGATTTTTTCCTCTTGGTCTGTATGTATATGGATGTATATATGTGGGAGAGTGACGGTGTATTGAAAATGTGGGATCTGAGCACGACGTGAATGGTATGGAATAAGGGGTGGATAATGTCCTGGGTTCAGCAGTAGCAGTCATGTTTTTTCCTTTGTGTTAACTGGTGCAGTGCTGTGTTTTGACTTCTAGTTTGAGAACAGCGTTGGTGAAGCCGATGTTTTCGGTTGTTGCTAAGTGATGTTTACCCTGACCAAGGACTCTGTGAGGGTCATGCTCTGCCAGGGAGGAGGGGAAGCTGTGAGGAAGCAGAGACGGGGCGCCTGACCCGGGCTAGCCGGGGAGGTATTCCATACCACAGCACGTCATGCCCGGGGTGGGGGGTAACTGGGAGTTACCCGGAAGGACAGGGGCTTCCGGGTGGAACTCGCTTTCTTGGCCGGTGGTATCGTATTCTCTTCTCTTGTTATTTTCCCTTATCATTGTTTTAGCTGATAGTAGCGGTGGTGATTTGTTGCTGGACTGGACTGTTCTTGTCTCAACCCGTAGGAGTTGCACTCTCTTGATCCTCCTCCCCGTTCCTCCGGGAGCGGGGAAGGGGAGAGCCCCGGTGCGGGGGGGGGGGGGGGGGAGACGGACACGGACCTCGATTGTTGTCAGCTCGGCACCACTCACTGGGAGTGAGTGAACAAGTTACCTGACTGGGTTTAAACCACGACATGTGCTTAACCAGTTATATGCTAGTTGCAAAGGGTCTTCAGGACATGTATCCAATCATAATATGCCAAATCACTGTAAGTGCGTGTAAGAAATAGTATTTAAGGGGTTAAGGCTTTGTAATAAACGGCTTTTGTCTGATCATATTGATCTCTGACTGAGTCCATATATTTTCTGCGGCAGCTGGGTGAGTCAGAGTTTGGGGTGAAACTGCGAGATGACATGGGTTGGAGAAACCATTGCTCATGGGGGGCTGCAGAGGGGCTCATGCCAAACCCCAGAGCAGCACCCACAGCATCACCCTGAGCTGCAATGCTCAGCCCTGCTCATGATCCGGGGGGGAAGCAATTTCTGCTGCTCACCCTCATGAAAGTGAGCCCAAAACTATTTGGGATTTGTTGGCTGGGTGCAGACACCTGCTTCACTCGCTGCCATGGGGCTACTCTGGCAGGATCCTTACCTCCCATCCAGCCCAACAGAGCTGAACACCGGCTTTCCTCACCAGCTACCAACAGCCCATCATGGCCTGAAACTGGGGTTGGTCACCCAAGTTGGGGCAGGGCGAGTGATCAGTTTCCATGGATGCAACGCCAGAGGGGTGGACCATGTGCTGGTTAATTTTTCTGTATGCACAGAACAGGCAAGAACAGAGTTATGATGTATCAGGAGGTGCTTTTGGGGGTGGTGGTGATTTTTTGTTTGAGTATCACCACTAGCCTTCCAAAGAGACCAAACTGCACTGACCAGCTGGGACCCCCATGCACTGGGTCACCCCATTAACTCACAGCCCATCCTTCTGAGATGAGTGCATTGCCAGCAGATGTTCCTGATATAATCATGCTTATCATCTTACTTCAAAATTTCAATGGGTAAAAATTCCCCATCTTGGTATGAGATTGCAACATGAATTCCCTCTGCCACGTATGGAAGGGATGGAATAATACCACTTTTCAGCTTTGCACAATGCTTGATGTAAGTTTCCAAAAATAAGCACTCTAGTAAACCCAGAAGTGTAGAATAATGCAAATCGTTTATAGATCCCTGATAATAGATGTGGCTTCTGTTACTCCATTACCTGTTGACACGGGAGTCACGGACAACGCAGAGACGATCAATGTGATCAAGCAATTGCCAAATTTATTACAAAGCCTTAACTCCTTATATACTATTTCTTACATGCACTTACAGTGATTTGGCATATTATGATTGGATACATGTCTTGAAGACCCTTAGTGACTAACATATAATTGGTTAAGCACAGGTGTGAGAACTTGACCTCGAAAGCTTGCCAACAGTCCACAGTTCTCATTAATTCAGTGAATTCCAGCTGCTTCTTGCTTGCTTCAGCTTCTTCAGGCCTCTCATGGCCTTGCTGTATCTTTCAGGATTATTCAGAGTTTATGTGCTAATTATGCATTCTCCCATGAGAACACTGTCTCCACAATTACCATATCAAGGATTACTCCTGCTCCTTCAGGAAGGACACAGCACCCTCCTCCTCACAAACCATTACCATAAAGCAGGGTAAACAACAAATAACACCTTATCATTAGCTGCATGGAGCAGTTCCCATTGATTTATGATACTAAATACACTGCAAGGCTGGAGCAGGTTGCGAGCCCCTTTTCTGCAAATGGAATTTCCACAAGAGCATTGTAAAAAACAAGGAGCTACTTTACCTGGGCTGGGTTTTGGGTGGAATCACGTCATGCAACACTAGGGACACACACAGTGTCACGGCAGCGGTACGTCATGCACCTCGCATCATTGCATCATCATGTCATTAAATGGTTTGGGTTGGAAGGAACCTTAAAGTTCATCTAGTTCCACCCCCTGCCGTGGGCAGGGACACCTTCCACTAGACCAAGTTGCTCCAAACCCTGTCCAACCTGGCCTTGAACACTGCCAAGGATGGGGCAGCCACAGCTTCTCTGGGCAACCTGTGCCAGTGCCTCACCACTCTCACAGAGAAGAACCACAGCAAAGAATTACAGTTCGCCTCATTTGTTGCGCAGCATTGAAGGACTTCTGCTGACAGACTAGTTTGTTTAGAAATTAGAACACTCAGAGTGATTTACAGGATTTGATTTAAAAGACATAGCGGGAGTTGGCAAAATTCACATATCATGGGGTTAATGTGGGTTAGAATGGAGCTATTTGTAATATGGAGGGGATGGCAAGAAGACAGAGAAGGAGCTGCTGCACAGGGACTCCTGTCTCAGTCGTGGAAGGATACACAAGGATCCACGAAAATGTACCCAAGTGCTGCAGTGCTGACGCATTTTGAAATAAAGTTGAAGCATTAAGACATTTTTCCTTAGTGCTGACTCCTTCTGGAAATTCCCAAGACAATTACAATGTTTTCTGAGTATACAAAAGAACTAGGAGATTTGTAATCAGTTTATTCTTCTCTCCTTAAGAGCATTCAATTTCTAAGCACATTATTTAGCAGCAGGCTAAAACACAATGGCAGAAGAGAATGGACTGCTTTTATGCCCATGTGGTAGTAAACACTTCAAGCTAAAAAAGCAAGTTCAAAATGAAAACCTCTCTGTGTTCTTTCTAAATTAGTAGTAAAGCAACAAAAACCACACAACTTTCACAGCATTTTCACTGAAAATTTAATTTTACAAAATACCCTTTTCCATCAAAGAAACTTCCCTGCAATGTACATGAACCCAGCATTTTATAGATAGAATCATAGAATAGTTAGGGTTGGAAAGGACCTTAAGATCATCTAGTTCCAAACCCCCTGCCATGGGCAGGGACACCTTACGCTAAATCATATCACCCAAGGCCTCGTCCAACCTGGCCTTGAACACTGCCAGGGATGGAGCATTCACAACCTCCCTGGGCAACCTATTCCAGTGCCTCACCACCCTAACAGGAAAGAATTTCCTTCTTATATCCAACCTAAACTTCCCCTGTTTAAGTTTTAACCCATTACCCCTTGTCCTGTCACTACAGTCTCTAATGAAGAGTCCCTCCCCAGCATCCCTATAGGCCCCCTTCAGATACTGGAAGGCTGCTATGAGGTCTCCACGCAGCCTTCTCTTCTCCAGGAGATATCAGAGAGGTTTGAAAGAAGAAAAAAACTTTCATCAGACACCTAGTTGCAAAACCTACGGCAATGTGAATACAATGCTAAAGAAAGTAATGCAATATAACCGATGAATCTATTTGAAATGTGAAAATTTTCCTTAAAATGGTCCATATGGTATGTAGAACATCACATCTGGCACTAAACTGCCGGTATTTATGTTTAAATATGAAAACAGTGTATGCAAGGAACAGTTTTTTGAAAAAGAAACCAAGTGCTGCTCTTGTAAGGCGAACATACACAAAGGTGGTGACAGCACACAGGGAAACCCACCGAGATGAAAACTCAAGTGTTCAAACACTGAACCTTTTTTTTTTTTTTTAAACTTACCAATAAATGTTTCAAGGATAACCGATGCCAAATTAACAAGAGGACACTCTTTTAGGGAGCAAGGTGTCACACATACAGGTCTACATAGTTTCAACAAATACGCCCAGATATCTCTGGTTGGCTGGGCAGGACCTATCTGGGCTGCTGCATCCTGGCAGCTTTGAATTTTGAAATCCTCTTTGGAGTTTCTTCTGATGCTTTGGAGAAGACTTCCTCTGATTTCTGCTCCAGAATGGTAGGCAGGACAGGGTGAGTAATGACTGGGTGGGGAATTAAGGAGGGAGACAAAGGTTCTTTTTCTATAACAGTTCCAGAAAATGCCTACAACAGAGGAGAACATTCAAAATGAGCTAATAAAATGCAAATGTGAAGCTATGCCCATAAAGGTCATTACCCGATATTAGCCTGATTAGGATTGTTATTTCTCTTAACCAAAAGTTAAGAAATATCTTTAAATCAATGACTGTTCCTTGCATAAGTAACCAAACTGTAATTAACCTCAAAATATAGCTTGTTCAAAGATGACTGAATGAAAGACAGCATCTTAAAAGTACTACTTCATCTCATTCCTACCACATAAATGATCTAAAAATTTGCTTCCTCACTGACACATGCTCAAGAAATAAAACAGCTGATGTAATATACAGTTTCATTTTGGATAAAGAATGCAGACTTTGCAAAGTTGAAGCATGTAATCATTTCCATCATACATCATATTTTATGACTTAATATCTTCTAATTGCATCAAGCTGACACATTGCATACAAATTGGCAAGCACGTGTTTTGTTTGTTCTTTCCTACTTACCAAATATGATCAAAAAATGGTGAAAGAAATTTATACTTAAGAGAAAGGCAAACTTGCTTCCAACTATTTCTCTCTATAAAAGGTCTAATAAAAACATTTAATGATTAAAAATTATAATTTATATGCAGTTGATTATAGGACTTAATCCTTTTTAACTTAGCTAAGAAATTATTCTTGTAAAATATTGGGAAAAAAACAGCTCAGAAATATTTTTCATAAACATATTTAAGAAGAAATCACCCTGCTATGTATTAAAAACAGGCAATTCAAAATGCCTAAGGGCAAGGGGAAGCAGTTTACATCCAAGGTTTGATCCTCAGACTGGGCACAAAGGAACATGCACCAGATTTATTAACTATGTTTAGTTCTGCTTTTTCATAACTCAGTTACCAAGAAAAACAAAGCAAAACAAGCCAGCCATTCTTTCCTTGCAGGACCTGCAAAAAAGCAGTGGGGTTTTGTTTTCTGCTCCAGTAGCCAAAGTTCGCCTAAAGCTGTGCCTGCACACAACAGCCTTGTTCTAACAACATGCTGATTTTCAAAAACAGGTAAGCAGAATCGTGTTCAAATCAGAAGCAAAAAGAAAAAAGTTAGTGTTTTGCAAACATTTCAAACACCCAGAAAACCAACCAAAAACACAGCAACGGCATTTAAGAAGGCATATCTAACTGGAGTGTCTTGCTCTCTCTCCTTCAGTTACTTAAAAACACATTATACTGTAGAGAATAATCATGCCATATTCAGAAAATGGACTGAGTGTACTTAGATATTTTATAAAAATATAGCAAATATATTCCAGAAAATCTACAACATGAAGTGATAACTCTACAGATGGACCTTTCACCACCAATCACATCCTGCCTGGATTCATCTGTAGCTGTTTGTATGAAAAGTGATAATAAACAATAGCTTTTATGAGGAATTAATTTACTGTAGAAAGTATTTTTTCTAAAAATAGGGTTTTCATTGAACTTGCCCATTTCATTGGAAAATACTGAAAACTGTTTCATCTAGTTTGAAAAAAAAATAGTGTAAGTTCTTACATAATAAAAATTAAGAATACTTAAGAATGCTCTGAATTTCAGAGCAGCAGCTATATTTAATTTTTGTACTCACCTGGCTCCTAAGCAACTGTACATTTTCCCTTATGTTGTACAGTCTCCTTCCTTTATGATGAAGCCCTGAACTTTCCAAACATGTGAAAATAGATTTGTTTGGCATCACTAATGGCCCTAGACTGGAATTGGATGAGCAAAGGTGCAGTGATTTCTTCCATAGGTCAATTCCTCTGCCTTTGGCAAGTCCAAATGATAACTCAGTTGACATTTGTGTCTATTAAAACTTAAAAACACCACCCGGAAAGATGCCAGGCAGCTGTGCAACACAGGTTGCAGACAATCAACTCTTCCCTGTCATCAACCATGAAGCACAGATTTCTCTTTTTTTCTTTTTTTTTTAAAAATCCTGCTATATATCCTGCAGGGGCACTTTCAGGATGACACAGTAGACATGACGCTGGTTTCAGTCACACCAGCAAGCGACTAATTTGTCAAATCTCAGGTCCTGGGGAAGCCCCTGCCTTGTCTCCTCCCCTCTGCCCCCAGGATGCCTATGACAGAACTTGTCATAATGTCATAGAATCATAGAATAGAATAGTTAGGGTTGGAAAGGACCTTAAGATCATTAAGTTCCAAACCCCCTGCATGGGCAGGGACACCTCACACTAAACCATATCACCCAAAGCCTCGTCCAACCAGGTCTTGAACACTGCCAGGGATGGAGCATTCACAACTTCCCTGGGCAACATATTCCAGTGCCCAACCACCCTAACATGAAAGAATTTCTTCCTTACATCCAATCTAAACTTCCCCGTTTAAGTTTTAAACCATTAACCCTTGTCCTATCACTACAGTCCGTAATGAAGAGTCCCTCTCCAGCATCCCTATAGGCCCCCTTCAGATACAGAAAGGCTGCTATGAGGTCTCCACACAGCCTTCTCTTCTCCAGGCTGAACAGCCCCAACTTTCTCAGCCTATCTTCATATGGGAGGTGCTCCAGTCCCCTGATCATCCTCGTGGCCCTCCTCTGGACTTGTTCCAACAGTTCCATGTCCTTTTTATGTTGAGGACACAAAGAACTGCACACAATACACCAGGTGAGGACTCACAAGAGCAGAGTAGAGGGGTAGGATCACCTCCTGCGACCTGCTGGTCACACTCTTTTTGATGCAGCCCAGGATATGGTTGGCTTTCTGGGCTGCAAGCGCACACTGCCTGCTCATGTTCATTTTCTCATCGACCAGCACTCCCAAGTCCTTCTCCGCAGGGCTGCTCTGAATCTCTTCTTTGCCCAACCTGTAGCTGTGCCTGGGATTGCCCTGACCCAGGTGTAGGACCTTGCACTTGGCATGGTTAAACTTCATGAGGTTGGCATCAGCCCACCTCACAAGCATGTCCAAGTTCCTCTGGATGGCATTCCTTCCCTCCAGCATATCAACCGAACCACACAGCTTGGTGTCATCAGCAAACTTGCTGAGGGCATGCTCAATCCCACTGTCCATGTCAGCGATGAAGATGTTAAACAAGACCGGTCCCAACACCAATCCCTGAGGGACACCACTCGTTACTGGTCTCCAGCCAGACATTGAGCCATTCACCAAAACTCTGCGTGTGGCCATCCAGCCAGTTCTTTATCCACCAAGTGGTCCATCCATCAAATTGATGCCTCTCCAATTTAGAGACAAGGATGTCCTGCAGGACAGTGTCAAACGCTCTGCACAAGTTCAGGTACATGATGTCAACTGCTCTACCCCTGTCCATCAGTTCTGTAGCCACATCATAGAAGGCCACCAAATTGGTCAGGCAGGATTTCCCCTTAGTGAAGCCATGCTGGCTGTCACCAAGCACCCTGCTGATTTTCATGTTCCTTAGCATGCCTTCCAGGAGAATCTGCTCCAAGATTTTGCCAGGCACAGAGGTGAGACTGACTGGTCTGTAATTCCCTGGGTCATCCATTTTCCCCTTCTTGAAAATGGGGGTTATATTTCCCTTTTTCCAGTCGTCAGGAACTTTACCTGACTGCCATGATTTTTCAAATATGATGGCCAGCAGCTTAGCAACTTCATTTGCCAGCTCCTTCAGGACCCGCGGATGGATTTCATCAGGACCCATGGACTTGTGCACGTTCAGATTTTTAAGATGGTCTCGAACCAGTTCCTCTCCTACAGTGGGCCTAAGGTCTTCATTCTCACAGTCCCTGTGTCTGCCTTCCAAGACTTGGGTGGTGTGGTCAGAGCCTTTGCCAGAGATGACCGAGGCAAAGAAGTCATTCAGAACCTCAGCGTTCTCCAAATCCTGTGTAGCCAGTTCTCCTGAGAGCTTCCTGAGGGGGCCTACGTTCTCCCTAGTCTGTTTTTTATTTGCTATGTACCTGTAGAATCCCTTCTTGTTATCCTTAACATCCCTAGCCAAGTTTAACTCTAACTGGCCCTTAGCTTTCCTAACCTGGTCCCAAGCTTCCTGGAAAACATCCCTGTACTCTTCCCAGGCCGTCTGTCCTTGCTTCCACTTTTTATAAGCCTCTTTTTTCATTTCAATTTTCCTCAGGAGCTCCTTATCCATCCATGGAGATCTCCTGGCCCTCCTGCTGCACTTCCTTCTGGTTGGGATGCAACACTCCTGAGCTTGTAGCAGGTGATCCTTGTCCTCCTGAAGCAAACTAGGTAGGAGTTAGAAAATTATTTTAAAGAAAACAAACTGATGGTATAGGCAACTAAAGTCATTAGTTTTCTTGTTTTAATCCCTGCCAACAATCAATAATTGATTAAAAACTGTACCTTAGTTGTCCCTGAAAAGTGTGGAAGCTTTTTCGGTTGCTGCTGCTGCCCCTCCGGCTCCTCCTCCTCCTCCAGTATGCTTTCACTCTTGTCACTCTGAGTGGCTTCATCACGGCTAATACTCCTCTGAACTCCTCGTCTATCATCAAACTCAGCAGCACTGTTATCACCGGTATTGCTACAAACACTGTTCTCTCTGCTTCGAGACTTCAAAATTGATTTACGAGGGACATATTCTCCATTCACAACATCAACAAAGATTCTATAAATGAAATTGTTAATTTTAATAAATTATTTCAGAATCAGATGACAAATTTACAGTGATCTTGCTTTGTCTTTTGTACAAATTAATTATTATGTGCTTTTCTAACTTTTTTTGCTGCAGAATTACAATACTGTATCTTCAGAGGCATTTTATTTACCAATGTACAAGAATCAGTTCTGTAGAGCAAACACTGTTATGCCCTTTTTATTCAAGCATTAAGTTGATATACTCTTCTAGCAGAAAAAGTATATCTTTTTGAAAAGTGTTAGAAAACAGAATAGTGTAAGTTTCCAAAGTTAGAAAGAAGGTAAACTAGACAATTGTCAGAGTTGTTTCAGTGAAGCGAAACAGAAGATCACAATGATGGAAGGCTCTCTAGAATTAAGTCTTTGTCAAGTGTAGAATATAAAAACAAATACTTGAAACATTCACTGCACATGGAAAGGATGAATCTTGTTCCTGACAAGTGCCATAATCTCCTGCTTTCAGTCAAAAAAAAAAAAAAAAAGAGGGGGAAAAAATCAGCTTTTAAGATCAGATCATCATGGAGACTCTTTTCAAGTATTATCAATCAGATTGTAAACTGGTAAAGAACCCTCTTCCTACAGTTTGTACTCCATCTCCATGAGTTAAAGAAGTCAAGGGTGGGTGGAGGAGAAAAAGTCATGTTAGAGGACAGCGCCAACTTTATCAAACTCATGAAGGAGGAGCCCAATGACTGGATGAGTTTTAAGGGTATTACTTGTTTCTTAACAGCTTTATTCATCAGGCACTCCTGGGAACACCTGCATCTCTCTACAGAAGATGGGGTTCCTTTACAGAGCTCTGTGAGAACACCATGGAAGAATCCTTTACCTCATCTTCAGTCCCAGAGGATGTAATTACAGGATGGGTTTTAACTTTTCCCGCTTTGTGACACATTTTTTAAGATATTTAGGTGCCTGAATATACCGACATAAAAATGCAGTGTGATTTTCAGAAGCACTTAATTAACCAATATAATAGGTGTCTGTGTTCATCTTTACAAACCTAAATACTTAGTTTAACTCTCCCATCACCTTAGTTTTGTGTTTATAGAGTCCTCTATGCCCAAAAGCATTTTTCAAGCTCTCTGACTGTGAGTGTTCTACAGGTGAGCACTTATTTTTACAAAGAATAGAGAGAGTGACTAAAGTCAGGGAGAACAAATGCAAGACAAACTATGCCAACAGAGACCTGAGGATATTCTGAAGATACTGGAAGGAAGAGACAAAACCCAGCAATTAGTAAATCTTGGTAAAGAAGGAGTATTACAAAGGATAGATCTGGTCAGTTATGTTTGAAAACAAACACAGAAGCAAAAGACATGGAATTAACCAGAACATATAACATCACTGCTGTATCCCTTTATCCAGATGACATGTACTGGCAAATTTACCTCAATTTCAGAAGGTCTGAAAAAGTAGATGAATGATGAATTGCTAGTTGGAAAAGGAAATTTTAAGCTTAGAAATGTTTTGTGGATATGAAAGCGTGGCACCATGCAGAAGCCACAAACTTTCATTTTTAAGTAGTAAACTCATTTCCAGATATTTCTTTCAGGAAATAGTAGGCTCTGGTTCGTACTATAGGTGAACAGAAATGAAAATAGAAGGGCTGCTGAGGGGAAATCTCACACACCGGTAAATGTCTGCTGGGGTTTTGATGTTAGGCAGCTCTGGAGTTGCATGGCCATTGCCGCTGCTGTTCTTCCTTTTACGCTTGGCCTCTTCTTTCTTTTCACTGAATTTCAAAGTAGTATTTTTTCCTGTGTTTATTCTTACCTGAAAATTGAACACAAATGATGGTCTTGACCATCACAAATGATCAACAACCAGGCTGCAAACTGACTTTTGACATTCTCCTATCCAAGCAGTTGAGAATTACGAAGCATAGACAAGTTAAACGTATGAATGGTAACATTCACAGTGCGAGTTTTTTATTCTTTATCACTTGCATTAGGCTGAGGCATTTCTTTGCACTAATATGCACAGACTTTGCATATAATATATGAAAATCTGCTTATTCTAACTCTGCTCAACAGCTGAGCTGTTCAACAGTTAATTTCGAGTCCAGTAAAAAGTAATTTTAAAAACTCCTAGACAGGATACTACCTTTTGAAACAGCCAGAAGCCAGGACAACAAAGTATACATTTGAAGACCATTTTTTTAATACCGTATTTGAAACTGCAGATTTAAACAGTGGGTTTCAAACCCTTGAAAAAAAACCCAACATGTCACCTATAATTATTATTCTACATTATCTACATTATCTAAAATTTTCTATCTTAGATATGGTATATATGTTTTATCCAATCTCTTAAGAAGATAAAAATAATAAAGTACAAACCCTTTTAGGTTCAACAGTGTGAGAGAAAAAAATAGTTGGAACAGAGTTATCTCCAACATCTATGTCATCTTTATCATCACTGTGATAATAAGTAGAGCCATTAAATTGGCCACCAAACAAGTCTGAATTTGTTACTTCTTTATGGAAGTCGTCCTGAGTAATACAGTCTTCTGCTCTATACATCCCATTCAGATCTGTCCTCTTATCTTCTTTCTCTTCAGAGGAGCTTGTATCTTCTCCATTTGTCTCAACTGTATTAGGCATCCTATGAAATGAAAAATATCCAAGTGAACTGAGGCAATTCATACTCGAGAGACACAGATATAAAATAATGAACAAGCCTGTACGTAACTTTCTTTAGCCAGTTACTGTATTTTTAGCCAGATGGTGAAACCTTTTCTATACTCTATAAGAACGACTATGTCCTTCCCATGTCAACTGGAAATACCAAAACTGTGACATTCTGGCTAATGATATATGTATTGCTTTAGGATCAGAACAGATCTCAGGATACCATTAAATACTAAACGTGCTAACTCCTACATTGCAAACAATGGATTTTTCTAGCCTGTGGGAAATGGATTTTACTTCCCCCTTTTTTATAATCCTAAAGGAAAAATACTATACTGCTGGACTGCCATGGTTGTACAACAGAGGCAGGTTTTAGCACCTTTGGCCTTGCAGTGCATGTTTTATTCATGTTCCACCTTTCTTCCACCTATTATAATTTTAACTGCATCAGCCTAGTCAGCTATTTGCACTCACGGCAAGATCCTTTGTGTACAAACAGAATCACATGCATGTAGTCTTCTGAGCTCCAAACATGACACTGCTACTGCAGCACTGTATCTGTCGGGTTCACCAAGAAGCTCTTGTCTCTCAAGCTCTTCCAAGTGGGCCCACAGTTCCTCCTCTGACTGAAAATGGCCCATGGATTTTGTATCACTTCCATTCATTGGAATATCCACCTCAAAAACATTTGATAATTTTGGCTTTGAGTGAGGTTTGTGAGCAGTTCCATATTTTCCTGTGTAACAACAACAACAACAACAAAAAAAATGCAATTACTAAAGCAATTGACAAAAAAATACAAACCAAAACCAAAAAAGAAACAAACAAAAAAACCTAACAAAAACTATTGGGGTGTGGGGAAAACCCACAAGGGATTTAAAGGATATGGGCAGAACATTTTCCATTTCAAATTATTGTTTAACTGTTTAAGTGAAACTGTCAATGAACCAGAACACCAGCACAGGATAATACTCTAATAGTCTCTGGATAATATTTTCTCTGCATGCATATTACTTTCTAAGTGCTGTCTTTTATTTAGCTTTTGCTGAATTAATGTCTGACTGATTCGGTGATCTTTACAGTTAACCCATCAAACCAGTTAAGAAGATTAAATCAAAAGTTACCAGCCTACTTAGATTTACTGGTTTACTTGGCACATCAGCGAGCTAAAAATTACGTATTGCGCACACTGTATTAGCTTCTAATTTAGGAAGGTCATTTGAACACCAAAGAAATACTGAATTGTTTATTGATTTCTTGATTATTCAGTGTTGTGGTTACTTCCTTATGTTCCTGTATCTTGCTGTGTTTTGATTTTTTTTCCACTTGAAAGTTTAATAAATCAAAATTTGGTTTTGGTTTTAATCCAAAACAGAGCAATCTTAAGCCACACAAAGGTCAAGGCTGTGATCTAGAAATCTTGCTTGTCAAATACTTAATCTGTTAAATTCTAATTGCAGGAATGTTTCCTTATTCAAATAATTAACTTTAATTTTGAATATTTGTATAATGTGTGTGTGTGTGTGTAAATACATACACATATGTATGCATGCATATGTACCAGGACTCATCTCTATGACACAGGAATCAAAAGCAGTTGTGAGGCAAAACTTACAGTTTCACTCATGTATGAATCTGAAGGATTTGATCCTGATCAATGCTTTTTATGGAACATGCCTATGTAGTGATAGGTATTAAATAAGACAGGATGCTTTTCCCAAAGCATTTTCCTGCCCAAGTTTGACTTTATATTGCTGTGCGGTCTTACATTTCTTACACTACTAATGAACTAACTTTTCTGAAGAATCTTTTTGTGACATTGTTGAACAACTAGTCTATTATGAGACCTCACCTGGAGTACTGTGTGCAGTTCTGGTGTCCTCAACATAAAAGGACATGGAACTGTTGGAACAAGTCCAGAGGAGGGCCACAAGGATGATCAGGGGACTGGAGCACCTCCCATATGAAGACAGGCTGAGAAAGTTGGGGCTGTTCATCCTGGAGAAGAGAAGGCTGCGTGGAGAACTCATAGCAGCCTTACAGTATCTGAAGGGGGCCTACAAGGATTCTGGAAAGGGACTCTTCATTAGGGACTGTAGTGATAGGACAAGGGGTAATGGGTTAAAACTTAAACCGGGGAAGTTTAGATTGGATGTAAGGAAGAAATTCTTTACTGTAAGGGTGGTGAGGCACTGTAATGGGTTGCCCAAGGAAGTTGTGAGTGCTCCATCCCTGGCAGTGTTCAAGGCCAGGTTGGATAGAGCCTTGTGTGGCATGGTTTAGTGTGAGGTGCCCCTGCCCATGGCAGGGGGGTTGGAACTTAATGATCTTAAGGTCCTTTCCAACCCTAACTATTCTATGATTAAAAAGAAAACAGGTGACTGAAAGTAATGTTGGAATGCGTCCCCCCCTACTCTTCCACCGGATAGCATTTTTCATCATCTCACTAAGAAAAGGTTGAATATTTTTCATATAAATATATATATATATATAAAAATATTTAATATAAATTGAGGTAAGCCAAGCAATCAGAGCAGCTTGTGAGGATTTCATTTGGTATAATTACAAAATTAATAAATAAAATTTGGAAGGATTAGTTGACAATCTGTTTCAATTTGATTTTCAGATTACGTCCTCCCAATTTCTTTCTGCTACACTTCAGTGTTAACCATTGACTTGACTACCAAGGTATGCACGTGGCTTCCTGAACATCAGCAAGTGCTTTAACAAACCAGTTGTTTTCTCTCCTCATTCTAACAAAACTTCTGTCCGTTATGAAACCACATCAGATCTCGAAGACAACAGAGGATAACCACTTGCTGCTCCAATATCCACTGTGCTCACTCACTGCCACTACAAAGCACCGCCATTAACTTCATACACTAACAAAAAAAAAGGGAAATATTAAAATCCAGAAAAATGAAGTCAGCAATAAACTAATGAGATGCTCAGGATACTTGTCCCTGTCTTCCACAGAGATACAGACCATTTCCATGTGAACAAAACCAATTCCTATGCTGATGAAGCCCAGGGTGCCTCAAAATATTCGCTAAATTGTTGTTTTAGTTACTTCTCTTTCAATCTCAGTACAGATTGGTGCTGATAGAGAGTGCACATAATTCCCACTTCAGATGAATAATTTTTAAATTGAATAAAGCAATTTTTTAAATGTAAAGGATACAGTGAAATGATTTGGTCAATCCCACATAAGGAGTGTTAATCCTAGAAAAGAAATATTTTGCTTACAATTAAATTAAGACATGTGTTTATTAATAAATCATTTACCTTTTGTTTCAATACTATTATCTTCAATTTCTTCTCTTATGTCAACAAAATCACCTGCAGACTAATTATAAAGATGGAAAGTTAGGATTATTAAATGAACTGGTTTATGCTTATTAACAGCCTAGATATTTTTAAAATAATACATAGCAGCAAATGCAGTGATATGCAAGACAGGAATTACTACATTATTTATACCCTTTTATCAATCTGAATATACATAATTTTCCAGATTTTTACAAATATTACAGAATTGGGATGAAACAAAACAATTCACTTACATCACTCATTTTCTGCAGATCCGTGAATTCAGCTCGTGATTCAAAATTCTTCATGACTTTTTGCAAATCATCCAACACTTTTCTTACATCTGAAAAAGAAAATCACAATTGCTCTGCAAAACATGACATATGTACCCACAGCATTAACATTTTAACTGAAGTAATTTCATGCTGAAAATATGATTTATAATCCAGCTTTAAGGAAAATAAAAAGCTAAAAGTTCTCCTCATTCTATTTTGTTTTTTCCTTTTAAATGTACTGCTTTAAAACATGTTCTCTCACAATTTATCAGTGATGTACATATAGTGCATGTTACTTTGCAACTATTAAAATTTAGGACTACTGCTGTTTTTCTCAACACAGGGCATGTAACTAGGTTCCAGATGTTGCACGGTATTATCAAATTCCTATACAGCAATAGCTTAGTTTGTGTTATCATACATAAAGCAATATTTCACAGCAGTTTGCATAGATAATTTTAGTCCAGCTGGACAACAAGTGAATGGATAATGCATATAAAAAAAATTTGTCTGTTTCTTTCTTGGATATATTTCTGAGTTAGACTGAGATGTATTGAAAAATGCAGTTAGCTCCTAAGAGATATTGTTTCCTACGTTCTAATGAATCAAAAGCAGAGGTTCACCATGAAAAATAGAGGTATATCTCACACACAAATTCTCTCTTCTAGGAAACTATGTTGTATTTAGTTAAATCTCTAAAATTTCAATATTAAGTTTAAAATAGCTCATTATCTTTTTTTTTTAAATTAGACACAAGTGCAACAAGTTCAGGTTATTGATACAGAGTGGTAAAAAGTATCTCAGATACCTTCTGACCACGCTGGTTTTGAACACATATTTCTTACCAGTAGCAGTAAGTAAAGTAAGCTTTATTTCACTCTATTAAACAGAATATTGCTTGGGTCACATGCCAATAAAAGGAGAAAAATAGTGACACAACAGCCCCCACCCCCAAGACCTTCTCAGATTTCCTACTGTTTTATAGCAGGCACTCAGTAAGCAGATCAGAAGAGGTTTGAGGAGAGAAAGAGTAAAATCCCTTTTGCGATGACAGAAATGCCAAGTCTGTCAAAGGTCTAAGCAGCCAAAATATTTTTAAAAGAATGAAAAGTATGTAAGGGTGGCTGAAATTATGTATGACTGTGTTAATACGTTCCAAAATAGTGGCATATTTCCACTGAGCCATCTTTTAGAACATGCACTGCTATTTTAAATAAAAACAGCCACTTATGCTCTAGCCATGAATGGGTTACAAAAAAAGACTGCATTAACAAAATGGAAATTACAGTGTAAACAGTTCATAAAATCTCACAGCCCTGATGTTGCTCTAGATCATTAAATTTCTGCAACAATTAGACCTTTTCTCACAGCATCAAATTGGACTGGTTGCCATGGCAAATCTGAACCCTTAAGTCACATATCTTTGATTGCACAAAGGTCAGACTCAGACAGCCTAATAACTCAAGGATCTGTTTGACAGATTTCATCCGAGCATGGTCACGTAACAGCATAAAACTATGTCAACAGTTGTTAAAAGCATGGGGTCAGGGAAAAGGTTAAGGTTATGGAATGTTTTTGCTTCAGAAAACTCAGTCAGATAATGTGTCTAACCATCTTTAGATCTGAAGAACATTATTTTAGGTAGGAGGTCAAATCAATAACTTTTTTCAAGAAAACTGGAAAATATTAAAAATGGAAGCTAGGTAAGCTAAGTACATTTTTAAAACTGCCGACATATAAATACCATGAAACTAAAGTTGAAGCCTTGGCTTGTCAATGTGCTCACAATTGATTGTTCACTGATGTTTCCATCAGGAAGAGCTGTTACTTCTAAGGAAATTCATCACTGTCGTGGTTTAAACCCTAGCCAGACAGCTTGCTCACTCACTCCCAGTGAGTGTTGCCAGGCTGATAGCAATCGAGGCCCCCCCCCCCCGGGCCTCTCCCCTTCCCCGCTCCCGGAGGAACAGGGAGGAGGATCGAAAGAGTGCAACTCCCACAGGTTGAGACAAGAATAGGCCAGCAACCAATGGATAACACAAATCACCACCGCTACCATCAACGACAACAATGATAAAAGAAAATAACAAGGGAAGAGAATACAATACCACTGGCCAAGAAACGAGTCCAACCCAGAAGCCCCTGTCCTTCCAGGTAACTCCCAGTTACCCCCCCCCCCCCCCCAGGCATGACGTGCTGTGGTACGGAATACCTCTTTGGCTAGTCTGGGTCAGGTGTTCCCCTCCTCCCTGGCAGAGCATGAGCCTCACAAAGTCCTTGGTCAGGGTAAACATCACTTAGCAACAACCGAAAACATCGGTATCACCAGCACTGTTCCCAGGCTGGAAGTCAAAACACAGCACTGCACCAGCTACCAAGAAGGAGAAAAATGACTGCTACTGCTGAACCCAGGACAGTCACAAAGCAAGTATTACTTTAAACACAAAATTGTTCAATTTTCAGCCAGGTATGTGAGTGTTCAAGTATGAAAAAGCCATTCCAAACAGCTAAGCTCCCTCATCCATTTCTCTAAGTTGAATACCCAAGACTGTGTCATGAAATGGGTTCTGCATATGTTATCCTCATAGGGCTCATTTCAGTAGTTCAGTTCTCTAGAGCAGCTCGCAAAACAGTTGAATTCAGAGAGCTGCTGGTCACCCCAAGAACAGGGACCAGCAGGAAAAGAATGGGCTCTACACAAACATGTCCCACGAGAAAAAGCAGGACTGCCTGAAAAGCCAATGTTTTCTATTCAGTATGCATCATCTCACAAGACCAGGCCCTAAATCACTAGAACAAAGCCTTCTACTTATTTCATGAGATATTTGCACAATCAAAATGTTAACTTCTGAAACAAATCCCTAGATTTGGAAGGAAAACATCAAATCTCCTCACTCGTCCTTAGCTCACTAGTAACAAACTTTGAGTGGCATGCCATTACAAACCAGCATTAAAAACACTTGGGAGAAAAATTTCAAATGCCAGTAACCAAAATAAAACTGTTTCTCATGCCCTAGTATTTTTATTTTGCCATCAGATCTGACAGTAATACATCAGTAAAAAATATAGTATCATTTACCCATTCCTAATCCTTTAATAAAGGGATTATTTTAGGGCTATTATATTTATATGTCTTTTCTTTCAGTTTTTACTAAATCTGTCTGATCTCTACAATAGCACAAAAGACTCTACATCTCTATATTAACAATATTCCAAATGGTTTTAAATCTTAAAAACTATGCTGACAGCAAATAAATACTGCCAAGTGCAAATGGACAGTGAGAAATAAAAGGATATTTTTTCAAGATTGGGAAAACAAAATCACGTTTTCTTATCCCTCAACTGTTTATAGCATTTCACAGAAATTTATGGAAAAAATATCGAAAATTGTATAGGAGGCAGTATAAACAAGAAGACTAGTTATGCATGTATCAAAATGTACAATCAAGGGCTATTCTGTAGTGTTGTGGATTAAGCCCAGCCGGTAACTCAGAACCATGCACCTGCTTGCTCACTCCTCCTCCCCCCCCCCCCCCCCCCTTCCTCTTCCCTCTCCCAGAGGGACGGGGAGGAGAATTGAAAGAATGCAACTCCCACGGATTGAGATAAGAACAGTCCAGGAAGATATAACACAAAACCACTACTGCCACCACCAATAATAATAATGACAAGAATACAGACAAAGAGAATACAACTGCTCACCACCTGCCAACTGATACCCAGCCCAATCCGAACAGTGATCTAGCCCTTCCAGGTAACTGCCCTCAGTTTATATACTGGGCATGACGTGCTGTGGTATGGAATACCCCTTTGGCTAGTTTGGGTCAGGTGTCCTGTCTCTGTTTCCTCATGGCTTCCCCTCCTCCCTGGCAGAGCATGAAACTCAAAAAGTCCTTGGTCAGAGTAAACATTACTTAGCAACAACTAAAAACGTTGGTGTTATCAGCGTTGTTCCCAGGCTGAAAGTCAAAAATACAGCACTGCACCAGCTACTAAGAAGGAGAAAAATGACTGCTACTGCTGAACCCAGGATATGTAGCTAACAAACAGCATGAAGAAAAAGTAATCTTAAAAGCCAGTAGAGACAGGGATTACAATTTAAGGATACTGCGTGAATATAGATTACGGATTCAGCTTCACTTAAGCCCAAGAAAGACAGTTGTTAAAATTGGCAGGTTATGGTATGAAGAGACTCCTATGCTTGCAGATAACAACTGGACAGGTTGGTAATTACTTAAAACCAGAACGGAAAAAAAGACAAATTAACCATTTGATTCATTAAGAAGAAGTTGCAGATCTTTTGTCTGTAAATTTGAACACAAACGGTGAAACTACTCGCAGAAGAAACATGGGGTGAACCAGACACAGTGTCGTAGGAGTTAAGGAAACATATACATTGCAACTTAGTTTGGGTAACAATTCCTTTTAGCAGTGCTTATACATGGGAAGGAAGGTACATATGCTATCTTCTATTGGAACAGGCTGAACAAAGCAACATACAGTTACCTGTAATTTTCCCCAAAAGTTAATCAAGGAGATAAGTAAACCATTTAGCTCATGTTGCAAGCCAAAAAGCTGAATTTTCAGGTCAATACAAAAGTGAGCAAGAACTGCCTTTTTGAACAAAAGTCTTCTAAATACAAAAAAAAAAAACAACATCCCGGTGGAGTGTCTGTATGACAAAATTAAGACTGGAATTTGAAACATACTGCTAAAAATCCTTTGAAATTTCATTCCTGTTACTGTGTTCAAACATTTTGTTACAATGGACAAGTGAAATACACTGATGCCATAATAACTGTACTTTTAGCACACGGTAGAAAGCTCTTCTGGATGGGCAACTACCCTTTATTGCAATTTTGCAAACCTACTTTAAGAACTACCCAGCTCACAGACATAAGTACATTGGAGATATTGCTTTCTATATCCCCTCATCCAAATTAAATAATGAATCCTTTCAATAGCAATTTATAAATATAAATATAAATATAAAAGTTTCACTTTTACCTTAAAGTTGTCATAAAAACCAAATTAATTTGCAAAAGAAGAAGGTCATAAACGCCTGAAAAGGAAACACAGCTTTGCTAAGACTTAAGAATTGCGGGAAAGAGGGCACAATTAAAGTCTTATACTAATAATATTAATAGACTTACAATCTTTGTTCAACTCAAAACTAATACAAATGCAAATTTTCAGGAGGGAAGACTTACTACATAAATTAGTTTCAACAGAGGATCTGTAAGACCTTGCACCTACTGGTCCTATATATTCTGAAGGAACTAAAAGATTTTGTGAAGAAGTAAGCTGATTTTCTATTTTAAAATTCTTTTTTTGAATCATTAAAGCAATACAAGAAGAAGATGTCCCACACAATACTCTGAAGGAGGCAAAGAGATTCTCTCTACCATGGGATCAGCAAAGTCACACTCCAAGAAACTTTTTAAAGTATTAACTAACTTAATGGATCTAGCTAGCTCCTTCCTCAGCATTGCTTCTCTCTATTTATGATACTTAAAAGATCACCAGTACTGCAGCATATAAAAAGCCTCATACACCTTCAGTTACTGATTTTCACAACATACAAGTATGGTGGAGCATCCTGCTATTCCTATTTTACAGACAGGAACATAGAATGAGGGAAAACTTAACTGCAAAATATTTTAGTTGAATAACTATTTTCAAAAGTATTTTCTCAGCATTCTTACTTTTTTCTTTAACTCTCCTTTTGCCTGTGAACTTTAGTATTTGATTATGAAGACAGGCTGAGGAAGTTGGGGCTGTTCAGCCTGGAGAAGAGAAGGCTGCGTGGAGACCTCATAGCAGCCTTCCAGTATCTGAAGGGGGCCTATAGGGATGCTGGAGAGGGACTCTTCATTAGAGACTGTAGTGACATGACAAGGGGTAATGGGTTAAAACTTAAACAGGGGAAGTTTAGGTTGGATATAAGAAGGAAATTCTTTCCTGTTAGGGTGGTGAGGCACTGGAATAGGTTGCCCAGGGAGGTTGTGAATGCTCCAAGCCAGGTTGGACGAGGCCTTGGGTGATATGATTTAGCGTAAGGTGTCCCTGCCCACGGCAGGGAGGTTGGAACTAGATGATCTTAAGGTCCTTACCAACCCTAACGATTCTATGATTCTATGATTCTATAAGTACTTCTCTGGTCTAGAGGCTGATGCTAAAATGTCTTAAGTACATCCATAGCTACTCCCCATACAGTTTTCTGGATAGGGTATGCAGTTGTAAACGTTTCAGATTGCATTTATGATAACGATAGGCCTTTCAGATAAGGATGTGTGAAAACATATTAATAAACACAAAATGACTACAAAATGCACTAAGTAGACAAAATTAATTTGTAGGTGTACTGAGAAAATAAAACCTCCTTAGTGATTCAGACTTCTACAAACAAGTTCAGATCCTTCCTTCCCCTCAGCACATGCAGAAGAGGGAATTATGTATGAAGCAGTCAAAGCAAAACACAACTACCACCACGCATATGAGATTACTCTCATCCTAATTTGAACAGATTCAGTATTGTATGCTTTGTTCCCCTGCTGGTATTTCACAGTGCATCAACTACAATTACTTAAAAATATATTACTTGCAGTAAATAGTTCAGAAAGAAAATTATGCATTTTGGAAAAGACTACTCCAGCAAATGCCCGTTCTTTCCAAAAAGAAGCACAGAGAAACAGCTCAGACACTTGGGGTATTTCAAAAGCAGTAGACTTTAAATCAAACAACAACCTACGTTTCAAAAGTGCAGTCATGTCTATTAGTTAAGGTGCTTCTAAGAAATACTTTAAGATTCTCCCCTGAAAAATGCTCTGCATTTGCATTTCCTACTGGATAAAATACCATTCCCCAAAAATATTCGATGGCTTGAGAAGTGCCCACCCCAACTTCAGAAGACACAGCTCCTACCACGTGCAATCAGGGTACTCCTCCCCTGACACAAATCCTCCGTAAGTGTCATGGTTTAAGCACAGTCAGTAACTCAGAACCATGCAGCCGCTGGCTCACTATCCCCCTTCTTGCCCCCTGCTCCTGGAGGGATGGGGAGGAGAATCAAAAGAATGTAAACCCCACAGGCTGAGATAAGAACAGTCCAGTAATTAAGGTATGATACAAAAACCCTACTACTACCAACAGTAATAATAATGAGAAGGTAAATAAGAAGGGTAGAGAATATAAATATAAAACTAAAAGGGGAAAAGGAAGATAAAATATAAACACAAGTGATGCACAATACAATTGCTCACCAGCCGCCAACTGATACCCAGCTCGGCCCCAGCAACAATCTGGGCCTTTGGGGTAACCCCCCAGTTTCTATACTGGGCATGATGTGCTGTGGTATGGAATACCCCTTTGGCTAGTTTGGGTCAGGTCTCCAGTCCCGGCTTCCTCCCGGATTCCCATGACCCTCCTCACTGGCAGAACATGAGACTGAAAAGTCCTCGATCAGGGTAAGCATTATTTAGCAAAACCTAAAAACATTGGTGTGCTATCAGTGCTGTTCTCAGGCTAAAGTCAAAAACACAGCACTGCATTAGGTACTAAGAAGGAGAAAAATAACTGTTACAGCTGAACCCAGGACAATGAGCCATGTCATCCACCACTGGACATAGCAGTGACCACCTCTCACATGCACCTTTTATTCTTCACTTAATTCCCATCAATACAGAATCACAAAATCATAGAATAGTTAGGGTTGGAAAGGACCTTAAGATCATCTAGTTCCAACCCCCCAGCCATGGGAAGGAACACCTCACACTAAAACATGTCACCCAAGACTCTATCCAACCTGGCTTTGAACACTGCCAGGGATGGAGCACTCACAACTCCTTTGGGCAACCTATTCCAGTGCCTCACCACCCTAACAGTAAACTTCTTCCTTATGTCTGACCTAAACTTCCCCTGTTTAAATTTTAACCTGTTACCCCTTGTCCAATCACTACAGTCCCTAATGAAGAGTCCATCCCCAGCATCCTTATAGGCCCCCTTCAGATACTGGAAGGATGCTATGAGGTCTCCATGCAGCCTTCTCTTCTCCAGGATGAACAGCCCCAACTTTCTCAGCCTGTCTTCATACGGGAAGTGCTCCAGTCCCCTGATCATCCTCGTGGCCCTCCTCTGGACTTGTTCCAACAGTTCCATGTCCTTTTATGTTGAGGACACCAGAACTGCACACAATACTCCAGCTGAGGTCTCACAAGAGCAGAGTAGAGGGGCAGGATCACCTCCTTCGACCTGCTGGTCACACTTCTTTTGATGCAGCCCAGGATACAGTTGGCTTTCTGGGCTGTCAGAGCACACTGCCGGCTCATGTCAATTTTCTCATCAACTGACACCCCCAAGTCCTTCTCCACAGGGTTGCTCTGAATCTCTTCTCTGCCCAACCTGTAGCTGTGCCTGGGATTGTCCCAGCATCATCCACAGCTTTTTTTAGTGTTTGAGGCACCCTCCAAAGTTCAAATCAAAGAGTGGTGGTGATAGTTTTCATACAAAATGCTCTCATCTGTGCTTTCAGCTCTTCAAAGTAATCTCAATATATGTAAAAGTCTAGTGTGAGACCAATTTTTCTCAGGTTTTTATTTTACATTCATAGTAAATGTGATGCTCAGCTGTTTCTTAAACACCACAAATGTTTCATTAATTACCTGTACATCTAAATATTATTCCAGAGCCATCCACGTTACACCGCTTCTGAAACACCAGCTCACAGTGCTGCTCTCCAGACAGAAACGCACTGGTTTGCTCCATTAGTGTAAGGATACTCAGCAGTTATACACTGCGCTTTAATTTAAACTACTGTACAAGCATTAACTAATCTGCCCAGAGCCCTGCAGCGAGGCAAGTATTACTCTCTTGTTTTACAGATGAAGGAACAAATAGTTTAAGTTATTTGCCCTGGGTCACCCAGCACTGTCATTGGACAGCCGGGACTATGATGATGCTCTGTCTGCAGCCAGCCTGCCAGGTCACTCACGCCTGCCCTGCCCGCGGAAAGCAAAAGGAGAGAGACCTTCCTCCCATCGGCAGCAGGGGAGACCTTCCTCCCCATTGGCCAAAGGGGAGACCTTCCTCCTAGTCGGCTGTGTCGTGGTTTAAACCCAGCCAGACAGCTCATTCACTCACTCACCCTTTCCACCCTCTTTTTTTCCTTCCCCAAGGGGAAGGGATGGGGAGGAGAATCGAAAGAATGTAACTCCCACGGGTTGAGATAAGAACAGTCCAGTAACTAATGTATAACACTAATCACTACTGCTACCACCAATGATAATAATGATAAGAGAAAATAACAAGGGAAGAGAATACGATACCACCCGCCAAAACAAGCCCAACCCAGAAGAACCTGTGCCCTTCCGGGTAACTCCCAGTTACCTCCCTGGGCATGACGTGCTGTGGTATGGAATACCCCTTTGGCTAGCCTGGGTCAGGTGTCCTGTCTCTTCTTCCTCCCGGCTTCCCCTCCTCCTTGGCAGATCATGAGACTCACAAAGTCCTTAGTCAGAGTAAACGTTACCGAGCAGCAACTAAAAACATCGGTGTTATCAAGCACTGTTCCCAGGCTGAAAGTCAAAACACAATGCTGCACCAGCTACCAAGAAGGAGAAAAACTGACTGCTACTGCTATATCAGGGCAGGCTGAAGGACAGACCTTCCTGTGGCCAGGACCCCATGAGGAAAGGGTCACCTGGAAAAGGGCTCATTCACCTAACTGCAGGGGAAGCTCAGGGTTTTGTGTTTTCAACTTGCCACTGTGCATCATGAACACCTCCAGCGTCATTCACTGAATTTTAAAATGCACCATACAGAGCGAGAAACAATTCACTTTACAAACTAAAAAGTTTTTTTAATTCATTGAGACCCCCATAAAAAGGCTCCATAGTCTCCTTCTCTTACTACCCTGTGGTTTAAGCTTCTTAGAGACTTTTAAGACAGATTGAACCAGAGGCTGTTGTCCAACTTTGTCACATCCAATAATCTGAGAAAAGTCTGTGCTTTTCCTTCCTTAACGTTTACATCAAATATTTTAGGCCCTCATTCTTTCTAACATAAAGAGGTTTCAAAGTGCACCATGCACACTACTTACTGGTGTCCCTGGCTCTTCAAAGCCAAGATCTCATCAACAACTAAAAAGAGCTGAAAACAAAACCAGGAATTGTCTTGTCTGACTCTGTGATGTGCTGCTATGGAAGATAAATTTGGTGGTCACCAACAGCACGACATCTGGGGAGAAGCAGTGGATCGATAGGAACGCTGAGGGCAGGAGGCAGAAATGCAGCTGAGCAGCAAGTAAGAAAAAAAACCAAACCAACAAGCAGGAGTAAAGCATGTGCAGAGAAAGAAGAAAGCTGGAAAATTATATGGACAAAAACAAACAAACTAACAAAAAAAACTAAAACAGAGGAGAAGGCAGCAAAGAAAGACAAGAGAACAGAATACAGGTTTATAATAGATATGCAGAATATATAAACAGAATATAAGGTAACTAAGAGCAAAAGTACAATGTGATGTCTACTTTCTGGAAGAAAATACAGCATTTCTCACATTAAAGAAAAGTGAAAGGGGGTTTTAGTTTGGTTTGTTTTTTCTTTTCTTTTTTTACTTTTTCATATATCAAACATGAACAAATATTGACTGTTCTTGTATTCTAACATCTAACATCAAAACCTGAATTTTGGTAACTTAAGCTGATGCATCACTGAAAAAGAAAAAAGAAGCTCTGGCTAGATCCTTAAAAAAATTAGACATATCCAATAAAATATAAAGATGGAAAATAAGGTGCTAAACTGGTATTACATCTGAATAAGACTTCTGTTAGCAAGCTCATAAAATCACAGTGTATATGCTACTAATTTTATATATTAATACAAAAACAATTTTGACTATTAATTTATGTTCAGAAGCATACATACGTTTTTTTCTGTGCTCAACCAGCTCAACAGCCTGTTTTGCTGAGCATTTTGAAAACCAGTTCTCCCCAAGCAGAACAGTAACCTCATTACTGTGGACAAGTTTTCCTGGCATGAAGGCAAGAGGACCAAAAGGTACCTGTGAAAGGCAGAGAAGAAACTGCTGAAAATTACAAATGAAAATAAAGCCTAGACAGTCATTCATGCCTTAGTTTTTAGCAAAAAATAAAATACAGAGTTAAAGAAATAAAAATTCTACAGCAGTTATTTAATGACTAACCCCTCGTATCTATTCAAATGACCAGATCAATTTAAATTTAGTATTGTACTTACAAAATCTGAAAAGTATTTAACTAGACAAGTTGGTTTGTGACATAAAATTATAGAATAGTGGAATGCTCGCATGGAAAACAATCCACTTAATCTAAACATGTAAGCCTTGATGACAAAAATATTATCATTTGGGTGAGTTACATATTTGTTATACACAGACTACATTCATCTCCTAATAACAGCAAGTTTACCTTTACTAAAATGTTAAAAATACTCAAACTTAACTCAAACTTAAGTTGCTTTTCTCAATATCTGTCTTGCTAATAGTAAGTAACTAGAAACCTCAGTGTGAGTTTGCGGAGCTACTAGCAGGATCAGACTGTGCTTAAGCTCACTTTGTTTTATCATTCACCAGTCCTCAACCTTCAAGCAATGCTCCACCAAGCAATACCTATCCTCTAATGACTCTCCAAATACTGACTCAGAATACTTCAGACAGGAGTACACTGGGGATAAGCACATTTTACAACTTTAAGAGGTGCTTCTTAAGATGTGTAAGCCCTGTTCTAACACATATTACAATGCCTGGAACATTGTTTTCATGAATTAAGAAACCTTCTACAGCCCACACTTTACAGACAGTGCTTGGGCAAGTCCTGTTCCTAAGAAGCCTTGGCCACCCTCACGCCTGCCTCCTGCACCAGCCCCCTCAGACCTACTGCCACCTGTCTGGCTGACTTTGGGCTTCAACTGCAAAGGAGACCAAAATCAAATTGAAGTTAAAATGAAGGTGGCAAAACACTAAAAACCACATCCACTTCATGTTTTCTCTTTCTTAGGGTAAAAAGAGTTCTGTCTCAGCCAGTTTGTATCAGTTCCTTCTACTTTATTCCTCTGCCACCTCCTTCATTTCCTCAGGATAGCCACTTGCTTTCTCAACACATTTATACTGAAGCAGAGCACTTGGCCTAGTGGATCAGTTCCCTTGGAAAGTGTTCTTCCCTAGTTCCAGTATCCAGAAGGGTACCATGACTTTAAACAGTTCTCCAGCAGGCAGCATCCTGACATTAAGTCTATGCCAAATGCACTTTTCCTACACATGTACCCTTCCCAACTTGGTTTTCAAGTAGCAGACTGCACTATTTGCCTGTACACTCTTCCCCCAAGATGATGAAAGCAAAACTGAAAACATATGAAAATATTTGGCTAACAGGATAGGAACCACTTACATACATTTAAAATAACAGATGTGAGTTGACACTGCTGCTTTAACTAAGAATAAGCCCTAGCTAGCTTTTTTTATTTAAAAAAGGGGGTTTGCTATGCTTCAAAACAACACAATCTTTTTGCTTTACAACATATGGCCACACATATACACATAGTAAATGGACTACACACATAAAATCTAGTGCTGAATCATTAGCACAGGAAAGGGAAACACTCTCTTTTTCCACATGGTAAGAATACTTCAACGCCGTCTTACTAACAACTCAACTCTATATGCTGAGCCAAGCTGTCAAAGGAAGAAAGCAGCCAGGCACTCTGGGATGAAATCAGCCATTCAGTTATTTACAGTACAACTTCCCTCCCTTCAAAGATATAACTTGAATTGGACCTGAGAAGGGAGGAGGGACAAAAGAAAGAGAGAAAAGCCAATTTGGTCAAAATTCTGGTGAGCCAACAGGGTAAAGTTTACACAGGGAGCTGTGCAGCTGTTAGGGAAGATTCAAAGCACCAGAAAAGATCGCTATGTCAATATGAAGATCTGTGAAACAAAAATTAGCAGCACCTTTTTACGTAAAAATCAATGTTCTAGGGTTTATTTCCATGAATCAGGAAATACTATGGCCACGCTCTTCTCAGGAAATGAGTAAGTAACATAAGTCATGTTATGACTGCACTGCTGAACTCAGGACATTCAGTCATAATTACAGTTTTCTATACAATAGAATTACATATCAAATATGTCAGGTTTACTATTAGCATTTATGTCATTGGTTCTCAGTTGTCAGAAACACTGTAATTTACAACGGTTTTCAAAGAGAAAGAAACAAAAGCAAAGGTTTAACTATTACCATAATAACCATAACATTACGAAGTACTACACGGCCACCTGAATAACACCTCACTACCAGTGCAGATATCAGTTACTAAAAATTTTAGCCCATTTCCTTGTGTGAACTCTACAGCGTACATACCATGATATCATAAGACAGTTTATTAGGCGATGTATGGAGTCGATCCTGAAGAGCCTCATAATCACTCTCCACCTTCTTCCTGTTGACAAATTCGAGATGATTCAATTTCATGTCTAAGGTAAAGAGTTAACATTTTTCTGCTAGTAATTTAACAATACACAAAAAATACAGAAAAATAAACTATTTTACTCGTAAACACATACATAGATTAATAACTTATTTATAAAAGACTTGGAATAACAAACATAATATATTATTTTAGAATAACATGTATTAAAATAGGGTCATGATTATTTTAGATTGTGCATGTCTCTTTCTGAATTTGAATTTTCTATGGTGCAAATCAGTTCTTTCACAAGGATCTGGCATTTCTCACTGCATGTTCAAGTTGAATAGTTATGCCACCATCAATATTTAGAAAAATAACTGAAAATCCAGTTTATACTTTATAAGAGACAAATTCTTCCAAGTAGCACTTGTAATAATGAATTCATGACCTTGGTTTGAGCTGACATAAATGGGCAGCATTTTAATTCATTCTGATTTTCATGTGAACTTTGTGTTCCTACAAGGAGTCAAGATGTGTGAAAAATGGCTTGACCACCAGGATTCTGTCCCATCTTCAATCCTTAACAAGGAACATTGCAGGTGAGGAACATCCCTTCTGCTGCCTCTCCATACAAAATGTAAACAAGGCTCATGCTGCATGTTGCCACCCAAGAGAGAAATGGCTTAGAAGACTTAGACAAATTATACCCACAGCAGATACCTGGATCTCCAGAGGACTTTGCAAGATGAAGCATTTCATTTGCTGCAGGGATTTTTATTTGTGTGCAAAACAAGCAAGTAGAAACCCTCTAAAAAACGCCTTCTTTTGACAAGACATTATTAAATACTTAAATTCAGCTGGAAAACTCTTTAAACGGACTACTGCCGTTCTGAAGGTGGTCAGAAATCAGCTCCTGCTTGAAGTAGCTGGCATATAAATGTCAGGGTTGATGATATTAGAATCATAGAAGAGTTAGGGTTGGAAAGGACCTTAAGATCATCTAGTTCCAACACCCCTGCCAAGGGCAGGGACACCTCACACTAAATCATGTCACACAAGTCTCTGGCCCTGAACACCACCAGGGATGGAGCATTTACAACTTCCCTGGGCAACCCATTCCAGTGCCGCACCACTCTTTGTCATGGTTTAAACACAGTCAGCCAGTCAGCCGCTCAGCCTCTCTCTCAGCCCCTCCCATTCTTGCCCTACCCCTGCTCCCGGAGGGATGGGGAGGAGAATCAAAAGAATGCAACTCCGACGAGTTGAGACAAGAACAGTTTAGTAACTAAGGTATAAAAGAAATCACTACTGCCACCAAAAATAATGATAATGCTAAAGGAAATAACAAGGGAAGAGAATACAACACCTCACCACCCACCAACCAATAACTTGCCCCCCCAGCCCGAGCGAGCACCGACCGATACCTCCTCCAACCCCGCACTTCACTAGCCCTTCCGGGTAACTCCCCTAGTTCTACATCCTCGGCATGACATGCTGTGGTATGGAATACCTCTTTGGCTAGTTTGGATCAGGTGTCCTGTCTCTGCTTCCTCCCGACTTCCCCTCCTCCCTGGCAGAGCATGAGGCTCAGAAAGTCCTTGGCCAGACTAAACATCTGAGCAGCAACTAAAAACATCCTTGTTATCAGCACTACTCCCAGTCCGAAAGTCAAAAACACAGCGCTGCACCAGCTACTAAGAAGGAGAAAAATGACTGCTACTGCTGAACACAGGACAGTATGCACCCCTTAGTCCATACCATTCACGTCATGCTCAGATCCCACATTTTCCATCTACCATCACCCTTATCTCAGTGCACTCTTATCTTAGTGCATGGACCAGTCCCTAAAATGCTGCTGAGTCTATTCGGTCCATGATGTCAGGTTCCATCTCTTGTAACAGTCTTTCGGGACAGGAGAGGCTGTGTACAGTGTTCACACTCATGATTAAACTGGGCAATAGTGTCCATTGCTAAGTCCACCCCTCGATCATGAGTCCATCTCTATGTTGCATCTCTGCCCTGATGGCCTGAAGTGCCATGGGCCCACTAGGCCCAAAATTATTCACCCTTCCCTTCAACAGTTTATGCATCTTGTCGCTGGAGACTCCATACAGTTGCCTTTTATCTACAATGCTTCCAAAGCACTGGAGGGGCCCAGTGGACTAGATACTTGCCCATACTGTCCCACACACCCTGACACTCATGACTGTCCAGCCTTGGGGAAAATCTCTTGTTGGTCCTCCTATATTGTCATCTAATCCTAGACAAGACCCAAACACAACTCCTCTTAACTTTCAAGATCAGACGAAATGGTCATGGATAAAACACACTGTATTTGTGCCAACATGGTGATCCCAATCACAATCAGCAGGCAGGTCCCAAGGGTACCCAAAGGACATTCAAAACCTTCAGAACTCTCAAATGATGCTGCTGTACTTGTCACTGGGGCTGGTGTAGCTGCCGTGCTTGCCAGCTCTCTCACAAGCAGCTTCTCTTTTTCTGAGTCCAGATCTTCCTCTGACTTGCTGGGAAATGCTGGGTGGTCTCCTGCATCCTCCACTTGTCCCGGGTGCCCAAGGCTGGACCCAGCTGAGGCTCCCAAAGGCCTAGATACCTAGCCCAACCCCACAGTTCACTAGCCCTTCCGGGTAACTCCCCTAGTTCTACATCCTCAGCATGACATGCTGTGGTATGGAATACCTCTTTGGTTAGTTTGGATCAGGTGTCCTGTCTCTGCTTCCTCCCAACTTCCCCTCCTCCCTGGCAGAGCATGAGGCTCAGAAAGTCCTTGGCCAGACTAAACATTTGAGCAGTAACTAAAAACACTGGTGTTATCAGCACTGTTCCCAGGCCGTAAGTCAAAAACACAGCGCTGCACCAGCTACTAAGAAGGAGAAAAATGACTGCTACTGCTGAACCCAGGACACCCTTACAGTAAAGAACTTCTTCCTTATATCTAACCTAAACTTCCCCGGTTTAAGTTTGAACGTGCTACCCCTTGACCTATCACTACAGTCCCTAATGAAGAGTCCCTCCCCAGCATCCCCATAGGCCCCCTTCAGATACTGGAAGGATACTATGAGGTCTCCACGCAGCCTTCTCTTCTCCAGGCTGATCAGCCTCAACTTTCTCAGCCTATCTTCATACGGGAGGTGCTCCAGTCCCCTGATCGTCCTCATGGCACTCCTCTGGACTTGTTCCAACAGTTCCATGTCCTTTTTATGTTGAGGACACCAGAACTGCGCACAATACTCCAGGTGAGGTCTCAGAAGAGCAGAGTAGAGGGGGATTATCACCTCCTTTGACCTGCTGGTCACACTTCTTTTGATGCAGCCCAGGATACGGTTGGCTTTCTGGGCTTCGAGCGCACACTGCTGGGTCATGTTCATTTTCTCATCAACCAACACCCCCAAGTCCTTCTCCACAGGGCTGCTCTGAATCTCTTCTCTGCCCAACCTGTAGCTGTGCCTGGGATTGTTCCGATCCAGGTGTAGGACCTTGCACTTGGCATGGTTAAACTTAATTAGGTTGGCATCAGCCCACCTCACAAGCCTGTCAAGGTCTCTCTGGATGGCATTCCTTCCCTCCAGTGTATCAACCAAACCACACAGCTTGGTGTCATTGGCAAACTTGCTGTGGGCACACTCAATCCCACTGTCCACGCCACCAACAAAGATGTTGAACAAGACTGGTCCCAACACTGATCCCTGAGGGACAACACTTGTTACCTGTCTCCAGCTGGACATCAAGCCATTGACTACATCTCTTTGTGTGCGGCCATCCAGCCAATTCTTTATCCGCTGAGTGGTCCATCCATCAAATTTATGTTTCTCCTATTTAGAGACAAGGATGTTGTGTGGGACAGTGTTGAATGCTTTACACAAGTTCAGGTAGATGACATCAACTGCCTTGCCCCTATCCATCAGTTCCATAGCCCCATCATAGAAGGTCACCAAATTGGTCAGGCAGGATTTCCCCTTAGTGAAGACATGCTGGCTGTCACCAAGCACCTCTTTGTTTTTCATGTGCCTTAGCATGCCTTCCAGGAGAATCTGCTCCAAGATTTGGCCAGGCACAGAGGTGAGACTGACTGCTCTGCAATTCCCTGGGTCATCCATTTTCCCTTCCTTGAAAATGGGGGTTATATTTCCCTTTTTCCAGTCATTGGGAACTTCACTTGACTGCCGTGATTTTTCAAATATGATGGACAGGGTCTTAGAAACTTCATTCGCCAGCTCCTTCAGGACCCGCGGATGGATTTCATCAGGTCCCATGGACTTGTGTACATTCAGGTTCTTAAGATAGTCTCGAACCAGATCCTTTCCTACAGTCTGCCTAAGGTCTTCTATACTGTTTAATTGTACTTCAAAACAGTAAATGTGTATATGGTAGTAAATTCTGCAATAAAAGGCAACTTGAAGGCATGGAGCAGCACACTTAACAACACTAACCTGAGATGCAAATTACAGGTTTTCTGAGAATTCAGGAAATCAATCTATAAATGTGCTGAAAAAAATGAATGTCATAGTTGATAGCACAACTCTCAAAATATTATAATTGATTTTCCTAGATTCATAAGCAGAGTGAAATCCTTTTCAGTATTCATTATGAAAAATTATCTGATACTCCTGTGTTTGACTCATTTGCTTCCATAGTTGAACTTTGCAGTAATCACCCTACTTTATATCTGGAGTGCTTCATGCTTTAAGCTGCTGAACAGTCTTGAAAAAAAGAATTTAGGCTTTTATGCCATTTGGACATCAAAGCGTATTTCATATAACTGATTTACCAAAGATGCTTGCTGCTGCTTTGGTTTGACAGCAGATTTTTCCCCAACATTTTAGGCAAGTTTCTCTGTCCACATCGAAGTGAAAATACAATTCACTTCCTTCAAGGAGGAAGGAAAAAGTCATGAATCTTAACAAAATTCACTGAGATGATGGGGTGGGGGAGCAATATAATGACAACTTGGTATCAGTTATAACAATCAATTACTTAATATTTACAGAATCTAGCCTTTGCCTCACAGAGATCTCTATTTGAGAAATGGACACTGATGCACTCCAACCATCTGCTGAAAAACAAACACAACCTCCAAGACAAAGGCCTGGCCCAGTCCTCAAATTCAAAATTCTTCTGTGTCACTGAATACTTAAAAGGTCTTATATGAATAAATTACTTAGATGAAACAAGAGCTCTCGGATCTTGCACAGATCAAGATCAAGGGTACTAAATTTTAATTTTTTTTTACAGAAAATCAGATGCTGTATAAACTATTTTTCTACATAAAAGGTAACAGTAAGTTAGAATTTCCTTTTGACATGCTATGCCCAAATCACCCAAGCTCATGGTGCCATGGCCAGAGTTTGCATAAAAGCAAACACATAAACAACTCCTTCCAGAGCCCTCCCAACCCCACTCCACAAGCCTCAGCCATTTTTGTAAGAGGAAATAACTGTCACAACTTCACAAACTTTTAAAAATCTGTTTGAATTTTAAGGCTTTCTGACAATTTGTTTCTTTCTGAAAAATACTGTCTCTTAGTAAAAGAATGTAGATGCAGAATTTCACACAGGACCGAATTGGTAGGGACACTGCAAAGCTCCTGATACAGTATGCGTGCTGGAGATATTCTGACTGCCTTCACCACAGCAGCACCAGGAGGAACTTCAGTAATATTTCCCTTATTGAAAATCAGTGCAGTCTCTGAATTTTAAACATAAATGAAACACTAGTTTTAGATTTTTTTTTGTGAGCCAATAGTTAGAATGCAATATGATGATGTGTATAGATTGCTTTGATTTTTTTTCCTCTTATCCAGTGCTTGCAGCCTATGTGCATTTAAAGTAAAAACATTTGAGACACACTAAATATAAATTATTTGCTTGGAGACCTTTCAGGCATGAAGAAAAAGCCTCTTAAAATATTTTTAAATATTATATGCTTGATGGTGTATAACCAAAGGTTTAATCTCACCACTAAAGGGGCAGTTTCTGTGATTCTGCAATAACCCTTCAGACAACAATCAAGACAGCTCCTGTTGTTCTCTCAGTAAAATCATGGTAAACACAGCATGGATATATTGTAATTTGATATCTGCAAGATCAACTGTTATATCTCACAGTAACATATAAGGTTTCATTCACCATTAAATGTACATTTGCCTCACATGCCATAGAAAACTAGTATTTACTAAGCATGTTTTCTATTAACCATAGATTGCCAACAGAGAAAAAAAGTGCCCAGAGATATTTTTTATGTAACAAACCATTTCTTTCTAAGCATCACAAACTAAGCTTTATCACATACTTTACTGGGGGGAAAAAACAGGGAAACATGACTTTCAGAGTGGTTTAGAACATGGAGGGGAGGGAAGCAGAATTTCCTACTTGCTCCATAGTTAGAAAGGTACCAAGAATCATTAATTCTACCCTGGCAGTACTTTTGCACCAACCAGGCAAATTCAGCATTTACCCACAAGGTTACTTGGGGTAATGGCAAATGAGATGGGCATCTAAAACAGAAGTATAAACAGTGTATTTGTGATTTAAAGTAATGATATCGATGCAAAATATATACATTTTTAAGAGAGTGCACTGCAACAATGCTGACCTATCACTAACTTTAATCCACAAACATGCAAATAGTATTTGGCTATCATCAGAATCAATAGCAATACTTTATTAAAATATAATTAGGCTACTCATCAGTACTTTAGGCATGTAATCAAACATTTTTCACTTACCAGTGCTGGATTTTTTCTTGGCAGCATCAGAAACTAGAACAGCAAAATTACAGATTTGGTGGTGTCTCTATATACATTTCTATTTGTCAGTGTGAAGGCATATGAATGGTAGTTCTTAAGCAGCACACTTTATCACACACTAATGCAGACTGATAACCACAGAAAAAAATTACAGCTTTTCAGTTCATATTTTGGTACAATACTTCCTCCATAACTATTACATGATATAAGTAGTAGGCTGTGTGATCTGCAAATCTATTTTCAGTGTTACATGTTTGCAGAATAAGAAAACAACATACATTATAACAAGACATCAATGTAACCTCCCTACTCAGTCATTAAAAAAAAAAATCAAATGAACCCTACAGCACCAAAAACATGTTTTCCGTCCTCAGTACATCAACAAATGTCTCCACTGCCAGTTTGGATTTGAAAAAGCACAAATTAATTTTGTGGTGTTTAAATAGAAGCATACCTGACACCATTATGGGCTGCTGGCTTCCCTCCTGTTCTTTCCAGGTATCACAGAAAGAGGAAGTTTTAATCTGAATATTTCACTTTATGCCACAGGCTTTTTCCAGAGATCCAAAATAATTTACAAAATAAAGGGCATTGCTAAAATGAAATACTTTTCTTCTTTTTTAACTGTATTTTTTTAAACTATGTAGGTATAGCAAACAGACCTGTGACCCTCTCTGCCATAATAACATGAAGATTTTGTCTTTCAAAACATATTCTGAGCTCTGAAAAATGGTTACCAAAAATATAACACAATTTCATTCAATTATATGAAATGCAATGAAGTCATGAGGCATATGTCTAGACATCTTCTCACTATAAGTATTTTCTAGATTTTTATTTTTTACAAATTTTGCTTTTCCTATAGCCAAAATAATGCTAAAATTTGAAAGCAATTAATGAGAAAATTTGCAGAGAAAACAGTAACATACATTCACGTACCACTGAAATCACTGGAGCAGATAATTTAGTTTTTTTTCCCACACAATGGGATGAAAGGCTTTTTTTTTTCTTTCAGTTAGCATATCTGCAGCTATTGCAGAACAGAGCTCAGACCCCCCACTCCCTACCCAGGGACTACTTTGTGAGCTAATAATTCTTTAAACAAAGTACTTACATGAAAAGGATCAGCCTTACATTTGTGGTTATACTATTTCATAATCCATCAGGAAATTCAGCAGGTAGCTTGCCCTGCATAAGCCAAGTTTAAATTTATCATTTGCTTTAAACGCCTATAAATCAAATGCCCAGCAAATACTTTCCTTAATGTGCAAGCTAAGGTTAAGAGTAAATATACAGACTTCTACATGATATCAACTCAGAAATCTAATTCATACTATTAATATTAAGCCCATTTTAAGAGTAAAGTTCCCATCAAAGGTATAAATCACTTAGAGCAGGGTAACAATGCTAACCCACAATGGAGCCCACCATGCACAAGTACGAGAGTTAGAGCCTATTCTATCAACATCCCTCATCCTTTCAGTTGGTAGAGACTGTGAAGCACACAACATAATTTAGCACACAAAAATGTTTATGAAATCCTTTAAGAAAGTTCCAGTTTAATTGCCCCATTGCAGATGAAGATGGAAAAAGACAAGAAGCTTCCCATTCCCAATACGTGACTTCCCATGCATAGAGAGCTAAAAGCACAAGAAAGGCCCTGCAAACCAGAAGAGCATGTTCATTAACATGATAATCCTTTAGTAGCTGCATATTAAAAAGTTAAATATTCATAATCATTTACATTATTTAAAGTGTTACCATAGAAGTCGGTATGAGAAACTCTCTAAGACTCAATCTGGAGTTTTAGAGGCAGCATTATTTATTGCAGCTCTGGGCACACATGCAAATTGTTTCGCAAAGGTGAGCGCACCCAATACTTGCCAACAGCAGCTATATATTTAGTAGACTCATGCATATTCATAGATTTTCTATGAACTAATTATAATATTTGCATCCTAATTATGCATGCACTTTCTTGCTGAGGGGCAGTCTTTGGTGGTCATTGATAGTCTTCCTCACTGTGTTTACTGAATGACCTCAGTGCTAGCACACGCTTGCAAGATCCTAATGCTGAGTTAGCAGTTAGTGTGTCCTTGCTTCTGTTCTGTTCCAGTCTTGCTCCACGCTGGACGCCACTATGCTATCTTGAAGGCTGACATCCTTGGTCTTATTTATTGTCTCCTTAGTTGTTATCAGTCCCATAACATTCCTTCCCCCATCAGCTGAACATTCCTTTCTCTCTACGTGTTAGTAAGTTAGAAAAGTTTGGCCTATTCTACTACGTTAAAGGCACACACGCTATTGTTAGTTTAAGATTTAAGGTTAATAGAGGACCTCCTATGAAAATTTCCAGGCTGTATCCATTAGCTACAGTGTTAAAGGTTACAGAAGATAGTCTACTGAATGCTTCCAGGAAGATTTTTTAATTAGCAAATATGTAAATTTGGCACATATGCCTTTTATGTTTTTCAAATAAGTCCATCAGTAAAACAGCACAAAGGCATATGCTGTTATCCATCACCCTTTACACCCTTTTTAAAAAAAAAGAAAAAAAAGGAAAATCAGTAAGACAAATCAATTTTAATTTAATTGTTCTTTTTTGATACAATCTCTCTTGAAGGGATACTAAAGGATGGAACAAACAACAAACCTTTTTGTTTCAGAAGCCAGCATAAAAGAAGACCTTGTACAGAAATACTAAAATATACCACCTTAAAAATGTTTCAGGCTGCACTTTGGGTACTGAATTCTATTGAAAAGTCTCATGGTTTAATGCCACCCGGTAACTCAGAACCATGCAAGCGTGAGCTCACTCCCCACCTACCCCACCACCACCTCTGGGAGGGATGGGGAAGAGAATCAAAAGAATGTAAACCCCACAGGTTGAGATAAGAACAGTCCAATAACTAAAGTATAAAATAATAAAAACAACAACAAGGGGAGAGAATATAAAACTAAAAAGGGAAGGGGAAAAAAATAAAAAAACTAAAAAAACCTCAAGAAACACAAGAGATGCACAATATAAGTGCTCACCACCCATGCTGACTAATATCCAGCCTGACATGAGAAGCTATCTGGGCCTTCTGGGTAACTCCCCCCAGTTTATATACTGAGCATGATGTGCTGTGGTATGGAATACCCCTCGGCGAGTTTGGGTCAGGTGTCCTGTCTCAGCTTCCTCCCAGATTCCTGTGCCCCTCCTCACTGGCAGAGCATGAGACTGTACAGTCCTTGATCCGAATAAGTAATACCCAGCAAAAACTAAACCAGTGGAGTGTTATCAGCAACGTTCTCAGGCTAAAGCCAACACGCAGCACTGCACCAACTATTAGGAAAAAGAAAAATAACTGCTATAGCTGAATCCAGGACAGTATCCACCCCTTATTCCATACCTATTAATGTCATGCTCAGGTCCCAAATTTTTCAATATACTGGTGCTTTTTCATATATATATATATATATATATATATATATATATATAAAAACCAAAGAGACAGATATTATTCCCTAGTCCATGGAACAACCCTATGAAGTTCACCGAGTTCATTCAGTCCATGATGTTAAGCTTCATCTGTTGTAACAGTCCTTCAGGGCAGGAGAGACTGTATACTGTTCAACTATTGCCTGCTGACAACAGCACTGAACTTGTCTGGTTTTCTCAAAGTTTTGTCAAAGTACATCCGGGTCGCTGAGCAAAAGCAATCCCACAAGTGGGTTTGCCTTTACCTGAAGCAGGAAAAACCCAGACTGTCTTCCCCAACAAATTCTTTATGTGCACCATAGGAACTTTATCCCCTTCTACATTATGTAAAAGTTCTGATTGGGCTGGGCAAGCCCTGTTGGCAGATCCTCTGGTGTTGGCTTTGGGTAAATGTGCATCCCAATGTTTGAAAGTCCCACCAGCCATTGCTCTCAGTGTAGTTTATAACAGCCCATTGTACCGTTCTATTTTCCCAGGGGCTTGTGCATGGTAGGGGATGTGATATACCCACTCAATGCCATGCTCTTTGGCCCAAGTGTCTATAAGGTTGTCCTGGAAATGAGTCCCACTGTCTGACTCAATTCTCTCTGGGGTGCCGTGTCACCACAAGACTTGTTTATCAAGATCTAGGATAGCATTCCAGGCAGTGGCATGGGGCACAGTGTATGTTTCCAGCCACCCGGTGGTTGCTCCCACCATGGTAAGCACATTGCACTTGCCTTGGCAGGTCAGAGGGAGTGTGATATAGTCAATCTGCCAGGCCTCCCCATATTTGTACTTCAGCCATTGTCCTCCATACCAAAGAGGCTTTAACCGCTTGGCTTGCTTAATTGCAAAAAGTTTCACATTTCTGAATAACCTGGGCAACAGCGTCCATTGTTAAGTCCTCCCCTCAATCATAAACACATTTATATGTTTCATCTCTGCCTTCATGGCCTAGGGTGTCATGGGCCCACTGAGGGAAAAAATAATTCACCCTTATGTTGCCAATCTAAGACCATCTGAGGCACTTCAATCTTAGCTGCTTTATCCACTTGTTGGTTGTTCTGGTGTTCCTCAGTGGCCAGACTATTGGGTACATGAGCATCTACGTGTTGTACCTTCACCACCAGATTCTGCACCTGGGCAGGAATATCTTGCCACAGTGCAGCAGCACAGATGGGTTTACTTCTGTGCTGCTGGGTGCTCTGCTTAAATTGCTGCAACCACCCCCACAGGGCATTTGCCACTATCTATGAGTCAGTATAAAATACTGGGCATTTTTACCAATCAGCAATATCCAAGGCCAGCTGGATGGCTTTCACCTCAGCAAATTGACTCTATTCACCTCTCCTTCAGCAGTTTCTGCAACTTGTCATCAAGGACTCTATACAGCTGCCTTCCATCTCCAATGCTTTCCCACAATATGGAAGGACCCATCAGCAAACAAGGCATATGTCTTTTCACTTTCTGACAGTTTATTATATGGTGGGGCCTCTTCAGCACACATCACCTCCTCCTCTGGTGACATTCCGAAATCTTTTCCCTCTGGTCAGTCCTTGATGACTTCTAGAATTCCTGGACGACTGGGATTTCCTATTTGAGCTTGTTGTGTAAGTAGCGCAGCCCACTTACTCCATGCAGCACTGGTTGCATGATGTGTAGAGGTGACCCTGCCTTTGAACATCCAGCCCAGCACTGGCAGCTGGGGTCCCAGGAGGAGCTGTGCCTCAATTCCAATCACTTCTGAAGTAGCTTGATCCCATTTGTATGCTGCCAGTATCTCTTTTTCAGTTGGGGTATAGCTGGCCTAGGATCCCCTGTATCCCCGACTCCAACAGCCAAGGGGCTGAACTCGAGTCTCCCCAAAACCATTCTCCCCAGCTGTGGTGTAGAGCACATTTTTTACATCTGGCCCGGTCCGGACTGGTCCAAGGGCTACTGCATGAACTATCATTTAATCTACTCAAAGGCTTGTTGTTGCTCAGGGCCCCATTTGAAATCATTTTTCTTAGAAGTCACATGATAGAGAGGGCTTACAATCAGACTGTAATTTGGGATGTGCATTCTCCAGAACCACACAACACCTAAGAAAGCTTCTGTTTCGTTCTTACTAGTTGGTGGAGACATTGCTGTTATGTTGTTGATCACATCTGTGGGGATCTGGAGACATTCATCTTCCCACTTTATTCCCAAAAAGTGAACTTCCTCTGCAGGTCCCTTGACATTATCCTGTTTTATGACAAAACTGGCCTTCAGAAGGATTTGGTTTTCTTACTCTTCTTACAAACATCTTCTGCTGTATCGCCCCACAAGATAAAGTCCTCAATGTACTGCAGGTGCTCTGAAGCTTGCCCCTCTTCCAGTTCAGTCTGGATCAATCCATTGCAGATGGGAGAGCTGTGTTTCCACCCCCGGGGCAGTCAATTCCAAGTGTAGTGGATGCCCCTCCAAGTAAAAGCAAACTGCAGCCTGCACTCCACTGCCAAAGTGTCCTGGGTTCAGCAGCAGCAGTCATTTTTCTCCTTCTTACTAGTTGGTGCAGTGCTGTGGTTTTGACTTTCTGCCTGGGAACAACACCGATAACATACATGCTTTTAGTTGTTGCCAACTAATTTTTACTCTGACCACGGAATTTTTGAGTCTCATCCTCTTCCAGGGAGGAGGGGAAGCCAGGAGGAAGCAGAGACAGGACACCTAACCCAGACTAGCCAAAGTGGTATTCCATATCACAGCACATCATGCCCAGAATATAAACTGAGAGGAATTAACCAAAAGGCCCTGATCACTGCTCAGGTCAGGCTGGGTATTGGTCGGCGGGTGGTGAGAGGTTGTATTTTCTTCCCTTGCTATTTCCCTTATCATTATTATTATTGGTGGTAGCAGAAGTAGTTTTGTGTTATACCTTAGTTACTGGACTGTTCTTATCACAACCTGTGGGAGTTAAATTATTTTCATTCTCCTCCCCATCCCTCTGGGAGTGGGGGGAGGAAGAAGGGGGGGAGTGAGTGAGTGGCTGTGTGGTACTGAATTACCAGCTGGGCTGAAACCATGACAGTTCTTTGTGGCATCCAACGTGGGGCTCGAAGGGTTGAGATAACGACAGATCTGACCAGAGTGCATCTAATCATATTTGTGATAAGCATTCATTGCTTTGGACTAATAGTCACTCATCACAATGCTGATTTATTGGCACTCGAAGTTGTTACTCTTGATCTCAGAGTTTCATCATGTCATACCTTACTTCCAGCCAGTATTTGCTGTCTTAGTGTTTATTACCTGGTGGCTTCGGCTAAGGTTCTTGTTTCATTGTACTTTATGGTAATGACTTGTAATACAGTAGAATCATTGATCATGCAACTGACCTGGCCTGCGTTCCCAGTGTGGTCATCACCTCTATTGGGAGGTATATAATGGAAGTGTTTAGCAATTACACATCTTTTTTTCCCTCCTCGGGTGGTCAACCTATGAAGGAGACATTCACGTGTTTCCCAGATCCCCCACCAGACTATTTACAGCGCCATTTGAGAGTTCTGAAGGTTCTGAATGGCCTTTGGGTAGCCTTGAGACCTGCCTGCTGATTGTGATGGGGATCAGAATGTTGGCACACACACAGAATGTGTTTTACCCACGACCATTTTTTCTGATCTCAAAAGTTAAGCAGAGTCAGGTTTGGGTCTTGTCTTGGGTTAGACAACGACTAAGAGATTTTCCCCGAGGCTGGACAGTCATGATTGGCAGGGTGTGTGGGGGATAGTATGGGCAAGTATCTAGGCCAGTAGGCCCCTCCAGTGCTTTGGAACTTTAACACTGAACGAGTGCAAACAAGTAAAACACTTAAGCAAGGTGTTCAGCCATCACGGTCATAACAGATGGGGACAAATCATGGCAACGTGCTGGGGCTTGGCCTACACTTACAGAGCCCTGTTCAACACTATCCAGCACTTTCAAAGGGAAAAAGATGACTCTGGATCTGATGGCAAAGCAACAGACAACACAGCTACTCCAACTACAAGTACAGCAGCTACTCAAACCCTGACAGCAAAAGACAAGGCAGCTGCTGGTGCTACTCAACCCCCAAGCATAGCGGCTACACCAACCCTGTCAGCAGATACTGCAGCCACTTCAACCACAGTGATAGTCACTGCAGCTAAACCAAAGGACCAATTCATGCCAATACTGGTTGCCCCTGTACGCAAGGGGAAACGGAAACAAGAGGCACAAAAATCAACCTGTACAGTGAAGAAAGATGAAGAACCAGTGCACTTTACTACACAGAACAGCATCTGAACAAGAGTTATTATAACATGGATCAGAGAAAAAGAACAAGAGGTGACTTCTTGACCCTGGACCTCGACAGCCCTAGAGAATATGCAAAAAGATTTCACCTGTCATCCAGGGGAGCACATCATCCATCACCTGGTTGCTCTGATGCTAGGACAATGGGGGAACAGTCACAAACAAGAAGGTAGAGAAGATAAGCAGCTGGGATCACTTGCTAGAGAAGGGGGAATTGACAAAGCAATTGGAAAAGAGAAACAGTCCGTCAGCCTTAGGAGGAGGCTCTTAGAAGCTCTGGAAGAAAGGTTCTGTACAATGACAATGTTATGAGTCGTTCGGCCAAGTGGACTACTCTAGAGAAAGGCATCCAGTCTTTGACGGAATCAGCCATTGCAGTGATGAACTATCATAGGTCAGATGCCAACAATGCATCCGTAGATCCAGATGAAGTCGAATGTACACGACCCATGTGGCAGAAATTTATACGGAGTGCACCGTCATCATATGCCTACTCATTGGCATCAATAACCTAGCATGACGCAACACCACCAACAAGTGAAGTGATTTGCCAATTCCAAGAGTTTGAACAATCTCACCCCTTCTATCATTTCAGCTGCAAAAAAACTGTCCCACAAGTTCAAACAACTTGTTCTATCCAATCTATCCAGCTCCTAAAGTATACCGACATAGGTCTCAGCTATTAACAAAAGGCATCCTACTGCTCAAGAGAGAAGACATAGAAGGTATACGCCACAGGCCACCCTATGGTTTTACCTGCGGGATCACGGAGAAGACATGATGAAGCGGGATGGAAAACCTACTTCAACTTTTGAGGAACGGGTGCATGAATTGAAGAGGAGAACAAAGGTCAAGGCTGATCATCCCATGAAAGCTGTGGCTTCAGTCCCTGGTGAGCAGGTTCCCAGATGGAGTGGAAGAGATGATTTTACTCCAGCTCCTTCTACTTACCGTCTTCTACAAGATGTAAGTGTCCAGTGTTCTGATGACAATTAGAGGGGCCCTGCCTCCAGCCAGGTGGAGGTAGGGGACAATCGGATTTACTGGACTGTGTGGATCAGATGGACTGGCACATAAGTCCCAGAGCTGGAGGGAAGGAATGCCATATACAGGGACCTTGACATGCTTGTGAGGTGGGCTGATTCCAACCTCATGAAGTTTAACTATGCCAAGTGCAAGGTCCTACACCTGGGTCGGGGCAATCCCAGGCACAGCTACAGGTTGGGTGGAGAAGAGATTCAGAGCAGCCCTGTGGAGAAGGACTTGGGGGTGTTGGTTGATGAGAAAATGAACATGAGCCAGCAGTGTGCACTTGCAGCCTAGAAAGCCAACCGTATCCTGGGCTGCATCAAAAGGAGGTCGAAGGAAGTGATCCTGCCCCTTTACTCTGCTCTTGTGAGACCTCACCTGGAGTATTGTGTGCAGTTCTGGTGTCCTCAACATAAAAAGGACATGGAACTGTTGGAACAAGTCCAGAGAAGGGCCACGAGGATGATCAGGGGACTGGAGCACCTCCCATATGAAGACAGGCTGAGGAAGTTGGGGCTGTTCAGCCTGGAGAAGAGAAGGCTGCGTGGAGACCTCATAGCAGCCTTCCAGTATCTGAAGGGGGCCTATAGGGATGCTGGGGAGGGACTCTTCATTAGAGACTGTAGTGACAGGACAAGGCGTAATGGGTTAAAACTTAAACAGGGGAAGTTTAGGTTGGATATAAGGAGGAAATTCTTTCCTGTTAGGGTGGTGAGGCACTGGAATAGGTTACCCAGGGAGGTTGTGAATGCTCCATCCCTGGCGGTGTTCAAGACCAGGTTGGACGAGGCCTTGGGTGATATGATTTAGCGTGAGGTGTCCCTGCCCATGGCAGGGGGGGTGGAACTAGATGATCTTAAGGTCCTTTCCAACCCTAACTATTCTATGATTATATGATTCTATAAATATAAGGCTCTAGTAGATACCGGTGCACAGTGTACCCTGATGCCATCAAGCTGTCAAGGGGTAGAAGCCATTTGCATTTCTAGAGTGACAGGAAGATTCCAAGAGTTGACTGTACTGGAGGCTGAAATCAGCCTGACTGGGAGGAAGTGGCAAAAGTACCCCACTGTGACTGGTCCAGAGGCTTCATGCATCCTTGGCATAGACTACCTCAGGAGAGGGTACTTCAAAGACCCAAAAGAGTACCGATGGGCTTTTGATATTGCTGCTTTGGAGACAAAGGAAATTGAGCACCTGTCCACCTTGCCTAGTGTGGCAGAGAAAATCAATAATGGTTGGTGGTGAAACACACAAAGACAGAAAAGTACTGTTTGTCTGCTTTGGCTCCTCCCCAGAAAAGTCCTGCTTTTCTGCTCTCTGGAAAATCCAGCTTTGGTTCCTACCTGGAAAGCTCCACTTTAGAACTCCCCGGGAAAGTCTCAACCCTTGTAGACCTTTTGAGATATTGCTAGCCACTTCTTCCAACACAGGCTAGCCCCCTGCATCGAAATGACTGTGCATTTTTGTCAGTATTAAAGCCTGAGCCTCATGCGATCCGGGAAAGGCAGAACCTCATAACACCCAAGTCAACGTTGGCTCCGTGGGGATGCTCACTAAGGTTGAGCCTGTGTCGTGGTTTAAACCCAGTCAGGTAACTTGTTCACTCACTCCCAGTGAGTGGTGCCGAGCTGACAACAATCAAGGTCCGTGTCCGTCTCCCCCCCCCCCGCACCGGGGCTCTCCCCTTCCCCGCTCCCGGAGGAACAGGGAGGAGGATCGAGAGAGTGCAACTCCTACGGATTGAGACAAGAACAGTCCAGCAACAAATCACCACTGCTACTATCGGCTAAAACAATGATAAGGGAAAATAACAAGAGAAGAGAATACGATACCACCGGCCAAGAAAGCGAGTTCCACCCGGAAGCCCCTGTCCTTCCGGGTAACTCCCAGTTACCCCCCACCCCAGGCATGACGTGCTGTGGTATGGAATACCTCCCCGGCTAGCCCGGGTCAGGCGCCCCGTCTCTGCTTCCTCACAGCTTCCCCTCCTCCCTGGCAGAGCATGAGCCTCACAGAGTCCTTGGTCAGGGTAAACATCACTTAGCAACAACCGAAAACATCGGCTTCACCAACACTGTTCTCAAACTAAAAGTCAAAACACAGCACTGCACCAGTTAACACAAAAGAAAAAACATGACTGCTACTGCTGAACCCAGGACAGCCTGCCACCTCGCACTGCAATGATGACCCTCAGAGCTGGTTTCCTGATCATCTTCACAGGGTCCTTGGGGTCAATAAGATAAACAAACATCAGAAGTATCCTTGACTGTATCCTTTACTATCTCTCTATTTTCCTGTATTAATAAACTAGTTAAGAGTTTTCTATTTGTCTCTTGTTTTCTCTCACCTGGAAACCTCAAACTCTGGAAGACCTAGTCTCCCAGAGGATCCTTCTGTTGTGGGGTTGCTGAAGGTCGAAGAACAGCAAGTGCCAATAGCGACCACAACAGTACATTGGTGGCAATATCACACGAATCAAGACTCCCTGATTCCCATCCATAGGCTGATCTGTAGACTGGAGAGCCAAGGAGTGAACAGCAGGACCTACTCACCCTTTAACAGTCCCATTTAGCCAGTGTGAAAGTCTAACAGAGAGTGGAGACTAACAGCAGAATATCGTGGCCTGAATGAAGTCACACCACCCTTGAGTGCTGCCGTACCAGACATGCTAGAACTTCAGTGTGAACTGGAGTCAAAGGCAGCCAAGAGGTATGCCACAACTGATATTGCCAATGCATTTTTCTCAATTCCTTTGGCAACAGAGTGCAGGATGCAGTTCGCTTTTCTTGGAGGGGTGTCCAGTACACTTGGAACTGACTGCTCCAGGGGTGGAACCACAGCTCTACCATCTGCCATGGACTGATCCAGACTACGCTGGAAGAGGGGCAAGATAGAGAACACCTGCAATACATTGATGACATTATTGTGTGGGGCGATACAGTGGAAGAAGTTTTTGAGAAAGGGAGGAAAATAGTCCAAATCCTGCTGATAGCTGGTTTTGCCATGAGTAAGGTCAAGGGACATGCACAGGAGATTCAATTTCTGGGAATTAAATGGCAAGATGGACGTCCTCAGATTCCCACAGAAGTGATCAACAAGATAACAGCAATGTCTCCACCAACTAATAAGAAAGAAACACACATCACACACACGTTCCATATCACAGCACATCATGCCCAGTATATAACCTGAGGGGATTTACCTGAAAGGCCAAGACCACTGCTCGGGTCGGGCTGGGTATCGGTCGGCAGATGGTGAGTGGTTTTATTCTCTTCCCTTGTTATTTCCCTTATCATTATTATTATTCGTGGTAGCAGTAGTAGTTCTGTGTTATGCCTTAGTTACTGGACTGTTCTTATAACAACCTGTGGGAGTTACATTCTATTCCTTCTCCTCCCTATCCCTCCGGGAGCAGGGGGAGGAAGAACAGGGGAAGTGAGCAAGTGGCTGTGTGGTTCTGAGTTACCAGCTGAGCTTAAACCACAACACAAAGGAATTGAGAAAAATGCATTGGCAATATTAGTCATGGCATACTATTTGGCCGCCTTTGACTCCAGTTCATATTGAAGTTCTAGCATGTCCAGTACAGCAGAACTCAGTGGTGGTGTAACTTCATTCAGTCCATGACAGTCTCTTATCCATTAGACTCTCAGAGTGGCTATATGGGGCTATTAAAGGGTTAACAATTCCTGATGATCACTCCTTGGCTCTCCAGTCTGCAGATGAACTTATGGATGGGAATCAGGGAGTCTTAGTTAGTGTGATATTGCCGCCACTGCACTGTTGTGGTCATGATAGGCACTTGTTCTTTGACCTTCAGCAACCCCACAACAGAAGGATCCTCTGAGAGACCAGGCAAGGTGAACAGCTGCTTAATTTCCTCTCTCTCCAAGGCAGCAATACCAAAAGCCCATTGGTACCCTTTTGGGTCTTTGAAGTACCCTCTCCTGAGGTAGTCTATTCCAAGGATGCATGGAGCCTCTGGACCAGTCACAATAGGGTGCTTTTGCCATTCCTTCCCTGTCAGGCTGATTTCAGCCTCCAGTACACTCAGCTCTTGGGATCCTCCTGTCACTCCAGAAATCCAAATGGGTTCTACCCCTTGACAGTTTGATGGCATCAGGGTACACTGTGCACCAGTATCTACTAGAGCCTTATACTCCTGTGGGACTGATGTGCCAAGCCATCTGATCCACACAGTCCAGTAAACCTGAATGTCCCTCTCCTCCACCTGGCTGGAGGCAAGGCCCCTCTAATAGTGATCATAAGATTCTCCACTTCTTGTACAAAGGGATTAGCATTCCTATTCATAGGAGTCAGAGTAAAATCGGCTCTTCCACTCCATCTGGGGAACTGACCACAAAGGACTGGATCAGCAACTTTCTTAGGAAGATCATCCCTGACCATTGTTTTCCTCTTCAATTCACACACCCATTCCTCCAGAACTGAGGCAGGTTTTCCATCCCACTTTCTCATCTTCTCTGTGATCCCACAGATAAAACCATAGGGTGGCCCATGGCATGTACCTCCTATTTCTTCTCTCTCGGGCAGTAGGACGCCTTCTGTTAATAGCTGAGATGTGGGCTGGTATATGTGGGGAGCTGGATAGATCGCCTCTCAATTGTTTGAACTCCTGGGACAGGAGATTTTCCACAGCTGAAATGACAGAACCTCTTGGGGTTGATGACTCACTTCATCCAGTGCTGGTGTTGCTGGGTCACTCCAGGTCATTGATGCCAATGAGTAGGCATATGATGATGGTGCACTCCGTGTATATTTCTGACACATGGGTCGTGTGCATTTGACTTCATTTGGATCTACAGGTGCATTCCCGGCATCCAAGTTACAGCAGATGATCTCTACAATGGCTCATTTTCTTCAGGTACAAGAGGACTCTCTATATCATAGTCCACATGGCTGAGCGACATACAACATCGTCCTTGTAATGATACATTTCCTTCACAGCTCCCCCTTCTCTAGCAAGTGATCCCAACTGCTTGGCTTCCCTACCTTTTAGTTTGTGACTGTCAGCCCCATTGTCCCAGCATGGGAGCAACTAGGACAAGGGGTAACGGGTTGAAACTCAAACAGGGTGTCGTGGTTTAAACTCAGTTGGTCAACTCAGCCATGCAATCTCTCTCTCACTCCCCCACTTCCTCCCCCCGCTCCTGGAGGGATGGGGAGGAGAATCTAAAGAATGTAACTCCCACGGGTTGAGATAAGAACAGTCCAGTAACTAAGGTATAACACAAACAACTACTGCTACCACCAGTAATAAAAATGACAAGGGAAATAACAAGGGAAGAGAATACAACCCCTCACCACCTGCCAACCAATACTCAGCCTGACCACAGAAGTGATCTAGCCCTTCCGGGTAACTGCCCCCAGTTTTACATCCTGGGCATGACATGGTGTGGTACGGAATACCTCTTTGGTCAGTTTGAGTCAGGTGTCCTGTCTCTGCTTCCTCCCGACTTCCCCTCCTCCCTGGCATGAGACTCACAAATTCCTTGGTCAGAGTTAACATGACTTAGCAACAACTAAAAACATCAGTGTTATCAGCGCTGTTCCCAGGCCGAAAGTCAAAACCACAGCACTACACCAGCTACTAAGAAGGAGAAAAATGACTGCTACTGCTGAACCCAGGACAGTATCCACCCCTTATTCCATACCATTTGCGTCATGCTCAGATCCCACATTTTCAATATACTATCACTCTTATCTGATATATATACACATATATATACACCTACAGAGAGAGAGAGAGACCATTCCTTAATGCATGGATCAATGCCTATAAAGCTGCTGAGTCCATCCATTCCATGATGTCTGCCTCCATCTCTTCTAACAGTCTTTCAGAGCAGGAGGGAGAGTATGATGTAGTCAATCTGCCAGACATCCCCATATTTATACTTCAGCCATTGTCCTCCATACCAGAGAGGCTTTAACCGCTTGGCTTGCTTAATTGCAGCATGTTTCACACTCGTGAATAACCTGGGCAATAGTGTACATTGCTAAGTCCACACCTTGATCATGAGTCCATCTCTATGTTGCATCTCTGCCCTGTGATGGCCTGAAGTGTCATGGGCCCACTAGGCTCAAAATAATTCACCCTTCCCTTCAGCAGTTTATGCATCTTATCGGCGGGGACTCCATACAGCTGCCTTCTATCTACAATGCTTCCAAAGCACTGGAGGGGCCCAGTGGACTAGATACTTGCCCATACTGTCCCACACACCCTGACACTCATGACTGTCCAGCCTTGGGGAAAATCTCTTGTTGGTCCTCCTATATTGTTGTCTAATCCTAGACAAGACCCAAACACAACTCCTCTTAACTTTCAAGATCAGACAAAATGGTCATAGATAAAACACACTGTATTTGTGCCAACATGGTGATCCCTATCACAATCAGCAGGCAGGTCTCAAGGGTAGCCAAAGGCCATTCAAAACCTTCAGAACTCTCAGTTGATGCTGCTGTACTTGTCACTGGGGCTGGTGTAGCTGCTGTGCTTGGAGTTGGAGTAGCTGCGTTATCTGTTGTAGGGGTGTGTGGGAATGTCTCCCTCACGGGTTGACCACACGAGGAGAGGAAAAAAGATGTGTAATTGCGATACACTTCTATTATATACCTCGCAAAGTATAGAGGTGAAGACCACAATGGGAACACAAGCCAGATTGGTTTCATGATCAAAGCATCTATTGTATTACAAGTCATTACCATAAAGTACAAAGAAACAAGAACCTTAGCCCAAGGCCCCCAGCCGATAAACACTAACACAGCAAATACCAGCTGTAAGTAAGTTATGACATGCTGAAACTGTGAGAGCAAGAGCAACAACTTTGTGAGCCAATAAATCAGCATTGTGTCGACTGACTATTAATCCAAAACAATAAATGCTTATCACATGATAGACACAATCCAGTCAGATCTGTCACTATCTCAACTCTTCAGGCCCCACACTGGGCACCAAAAAGAACTGTTGTGGTTTAAACTTAGTCAGCCAATTCAGCCACGCAGTCTCTCTCTCACTCCCCTCCCTTCCTCCCCCCAGCTCCCAGAGGGATGGGGAGGAGAACTGAAAGAATGTAACTCCCACATATTGAAATAAGAGCAGTCCAGTAATTAAGGTATAACACAAACCACTACTGCTACCACCAATAATAAAAATGACAAGGGAAATAACAAGGGAAGATTATACAACCCCTCACCACCCGCCAACCGATACTCAGCCCGACCAGAGCAGTGATCTAGCCCTTCCAGGTAACTGCCCCCAGTTTATATACTGGGCATGATGTGCTGTGGTATGGAATACCTCTGGCTAGTTTGGGTCAGGTTTCCCGTCTCTGCTTCCTCCCGACTTCCCCTCCTCCTGGCAGAGCATGAGACTCACAAAGTCCTTGGTCAGAGTAAACATGACTTAGCAACAACTAAAAACATCAGTGTTATCAGCGCTGCTCCCAGGCTGAAAGTCAAAAACACAGCACTGCACCAGCTACTAAGGAGAAAAATGACTGCTACTGCTGAACCCAGGACACAGGGGAAGTTTAGACTGGATATAAGGAAGAAGTTCTTTACTGTAAGGGTGGTGAGGCACTGCAATAGGTTGCCCAGGGAAGCTGTGAATGCTCCATCCTGGCGGTGTTCAAGGCCAGGTTGGACAGAACCTTGGGTAACATGGTTTTGTGTGAGGTGTCCCTGCCCATGGCAGGGGGGCTGGAACTAGATGATCTTAAGGACCTTTCCAACCCTAACTATTCTATAATGTGCTCCCCTTGAAGAGAGCTAAAATCTTTTTGTACATTCTGCAGCTCAGTGAAGGTCTTAGAAATCACCTCTTCCTCTTCTCATTCCTGTACTAATTTGTCTCATTCAGATGTCACCTCTTCTAGTTCATGCATTAGAACTTTATCTTTGTTCACTACACAAGTTGGTTTTGTGCCTTTTGTTTGCTTTTCCTTTGCTTATAGGGGCAACTGATTTGATTCAGGTGCAGTGTGTTCTACTGGGGTTGGAGTGGCTGCAGTGTCTGCTGTCAGGGTTTGAGTAGATGATGTGCTTGTTGCTGGGGTTGGGGTAGCTCCTGTGCTTGGAGTCTGAGGAGTTGCATTGTCTTGTTGTTGTCATTGTTTGAGTAGCAGCTGTGCTTGTTGCTGGGGTTGGGGTATCTGCTGTGCTTGGGGTTTGAGTAGCTGCTTTGTCTGTTGCTTTGCCATCAGATCCAGAGACATTTTTCTCCTGCTCCTTACAGAGCAGGGCTCTGTAGGCGTAGGCCAAGCCCCAGCACATTGCCATGATTTGTCCCTCTCTGGTATTGCCAGGATGACAGCACACCTTGTCTAAGTGTTCTGCTATTTTTTCCAGATTTCGCACTTGTTCAGGAGTGAAGTTCCAAAGCACTGAAGGGGTCCACTGGCCCAGGTGCTTGCCTATACAATCCCACACACTCTGCCACTCATGACTGTCCAGCCTCGGGGAAGATCTCTTGGTGGTATTCTTAAATAGTTGTTTAACCTTAGACAAGACGTGAACCCATCCCTGCTTAGCTTTGAGATCAGACAAGATCGGGCATTCTCAAGGTGGTATGGCTGTGGGTAAAGCACATATGGTATTTGTGGCAACATGTAGATTCCCAGCAAAAGCAGCAGGCAGGTTTCAAGGGTATTCAAAGAATATTCAAAAACCTTTAGAATTCTCAAATGCAGATGCAAATAGCCTGGTGGGGAAGCAGAGGGTGTGAGGGAATGTCTCCTTCATAGGTTGACCCTCTGAGGGAAGTGAGGGAAGGGGAAAAAAAAAAAGTATAACTGTTCAAAATTCCCATTATATGCCTCCCACAGTCTAGAGGTAATGGCCACACTGAGAATGCTTACCAGCCCAGTTTCATGACCAATGATTCTATCGTATCACAAGTCATTACCATGAAGTACAGAAAAACAAGAACCTTAGCCCAGGCCCTGAAGACGATAAACACTAAAACAGCAAATACCAGCTGCAAGTAAGGTGTGTGCCGTGGTTTAAGCCCAGCCGGTAACTCAGAACCATGCAGCTGTTCGCTCACTCCTCCTCCCCCTGCTCCCAGAGGGATGGGGAAGAGAATCGAAAGAATGTAAATCCCATGGGCTGAGATAAGAACAGTCCAGTAACTAAAGTATAATACAAAACTATAACTACTGCCACCAATAATAATAATGAGAAGGGAAATAACAAGGGAAGAGAATACAATTGCTTACCACCCGCCAACCAATACCCAGCCCAACCTGAGGAGCGATCTGGGCCTTCCAGGTAACTCTCCCCAGTTTCTATACTGGGCATGATGTACTGTGGTATGAAATACCCCTTTGGCTAGTTTGGGTCAGGTCTCCTGTCTTGCCTTTATCCCAGCTTCCCATGCCCCTCCTTACTGGCAGAGTATGAGAGACTGGAAAGTCCTTGATCGGGGCAAGCATTACCCAGCAACAACTAAAACTTTAGTGTGCTATCAGCACTGTTCTCAGACTAAAGTAAAAAACTCAGCAACTGCACCAGGTACTGGTGAGACCGCATCTGGAATATTGTGTCCAGTTCTGGGCCCCTCAGTTCAAGAAGGACAGGGACCTGCTGGAGAGAGTCCAGCGCAGGGCAACGAAGATGATTAAGGGAGTGGAGCATCTCCCTTATGAGGCAAGACTGAGGGAGCTGGGTCTCTATAGTTTAGAGAAGAGGAGACTGAGGGGTGACCTTATTAGTGTATATAAATATATAAAGGGGGAGTGTCACGAGGATGGAGCCAGGCTCTACTCAGTGGCAAACAATGACAGGACAAGGGGTAATGGATACAAACTGGAACACAAGAGGTTCCACTTAAACTTGAGAAGAAACTTCTTCTCAGTGAGGGTGACGGAACACTGGAACAGGCTGCCCAGGGAGGTTGTGGAGTCTCCTTCCCTGGAGACATTCAAAACTCGCCTGGACACATTCCTGTGTAACATTATCTAGGTGTTCCTGCTCCGGCAGGGGGATTGGACTAGATGATCTTTTGAGGTCCCTTCCAATCTCTAGCATACTGTGATACTAGGAAGGAGAAAATAACTATTACAGCTGAACCCAGGTCACCTTCCTTCCTTCAAAAAGCAACTTGATAAAATTTAGTGCATCATAAGCCCCTAACCAGACAGAGGCATACTGTAGGACGGCCCTGTGAGAGCACACCTCTGTGCACCTATAACCCAAAGCATAATTCCTTCTGGATTAAAAAAGTGATAAAGCAGGCAAGTACACATTGGTTAGCTCTCATTACTACTAGGCTGAGCTATTTAAAGGGAAGCACACGTTGCTGCTTTCAGGGAATTTCTTGTTTCCAGGTTTCACAAACAGAGTCACAGCAGAGCAGAAGATTCAGCCTTAGACCTACAATCATCTCCCAGGTGTCCCCAGGTTCCACCATGCCAATTTGAACCCAGTGCAGCTTGCAGGGTAGTCACTAGAAATCATTCCCAAACAACTTGTACCATTGTAATGGATGGGAATATAGCTGAGAGTTAATTCCCTCTCATGACTGAGAGACATATAAAAGTACAGATTTTGTCAAAGTGTATTCAGGAGAATATATATGTTTATGTTCATTGTGATTATTTGTCAGAAAGAGACAGGAAAACATAGGTGTGCAGCTGTTCTATGGCCTTCATACTTGGCCACACTAGGGCACCTGGCCAACGCTCTCAGAGTGGACAACGGTGAGAGAGATCATGAGAAACTACATGGTCCCATGAGTAAACAGAGATCTGGCATAAAGCTGGTTGTTTTGATAAACGTATAAAAGCGGGACCCTCTTGTGGCCATGAGAGAAGCCTCACCTATGGGTGGATGAACTGCATAGGAATTTTTCCAGTTACCTGAGACTCCTGGCACTGGCTGCAATGGGGCTTCGGCCTGGATGATGATTCAGTGGTATCTGGTGATGTACTTCTTCTTAATCTCTGTTCTCTCTATGCAGTTATGATCTGATGCAGTGCTAATTTTCCTCTATACTTTACTTATATATATATCTAATTTGCTTTATTATACTTATTTACTATATATATGAGATATATACCTGATTCAAATTAGTGTACTTGTTTGCTTTAGTGTGCCTGATCGCTTTAGTGTGCCTGATCACTTTAGTGTGCTTGTTTAATAAACTGTACAGGTAGCATGTGGTCGTTTTGTGGCGTACCCTGCCTGTTAGCAGAACAACTGTTCAACCAAAGACTTCATTAGCTGTCTGAAGGCAGGAAATTCCTTTTGTGTCCAACACTTTTCTCTCTTCCCAATCTATCTATTTATAGCCCACCTTCTCCAGAATCTTCCATCTGAAGAGCTCAAAAACTTACCCATGAATTAAAGTTTAGAGCACTTTGGTAAATTGCTACACTGATTTTGCAGGCTGAGTAACTTAACCACTAACACTGGAACTGGGCTAGGATGAGAAGCCTGTTGTTTCTGCATATGCTCCCATTCCTAACAGCTGAATAGAATTCTCCTTAGTGCTTCTAATTACCAAGGCGGTGCACAAATAGTTCTGCTCTCCTCTCCAGTCCAAGACTATTTGGATTTAATTAGGTAGTTCTTCAAGGTGGAATGCGTGAATTGCTAATGTGTCTACTCCTCAGCTAGGCACTGCCTACAAGTTTGGGTTTAGCACAGAGAGGGTAATTTTCTCTCTCACCTGTTCTTAACAGCAATAAGGCAAGCTGCCAAGCCAGAATTGTATTTGTTTCAGTTTGTGAAAAACTGTAAGCAACAGAGCTGGTAGTGGTATCATCTGTAGACAGTTTTAGGTCCCAATGCTAAACCTTCTGCATCCAAGTCACAGTAATGTTCAAGTCTAAAGAATTAGAAACTGTTATTTAAGATGAAAGTAAATTTCAACAAGAATGATGGAAATAAAAATGCCCTATCAGTTTAGGAAGAGTTCCTGAACGAACAAAAGGCTATTTCCACACTTGGGGTTATCAATGTGGAAATATGCAGCATGGCACAAAAGCAAAGTTTCCATTTAAACTATCTGCAACTCAGGCATCTGAGAGGCCAAGTAGATGTGTGCTGTTTCTACATGCGTACTTGAGTATTTTGCTTCAAAACTGTGGCTCACAATCTGGCTAGTCCTCTGAAATCAGAAGCTAGGGACACAGATTTAATCCCAGCTGTGATTCTATTTCTTCTAGATGGCCTTGAGCAAATCACCACCTCTCAGCCTACATTTCTTCATCTGCAAAATGGGGATAATATTATTAACCTACCCACTTCAGAGTGTTTAATGATGATTAATTCATGTGAGAAAATCACTCTAAAGACATAAGAGCCCTATATAAGTGATAAATCATTATTTACCACTTGAAAAGTAATCTGAATAAAATCAGATATGCAAATAATTTGTTTACATGTAGCAATAATATAATTTGTGACTATTTAATCTTGAATTAGTCTCACGTTAAATATCCCTTTCAATCATATTTCCAGTTACTTAGGGAAAATGACAGTATGGAATACTTTTTGTGGAAGCAGAGCAAGTAATGAGGTGGTAATTAGGTAAGGGCCTAATAACATCTAAACCCAATGACTTGCCTTCAGGAGACTGTCCCTGACATTTGGGCTGTATAAATATCTCAGTATCAACCTTGGTTCTGTTGTTCAGAACCTCCAACAAACTACAGTGGAAGTGGATGCTGCTTTTCTGAAATGCAGATCCATGCTTTCAAGGCTCATGATAAATCCAAGATCATTTCCACTACTGACCCCATTCAGATGACTATGACTCTGCACAGTTTTAACTGCTTAACCTTCTACATCCAAGTATTTACCGCAGTTGATACACGCACATAAGCTGCCTCCATCTGTAAATGTTTGTAGCATCAAAACCTGCTCTGCCACACAACTCATGCATGAGATTTCTCTATCATACCCCCAAACCCTAAAAGTTTACCGACAAAATAATTAGTTCACAATACGACTTTACATTACAGAAGAACACTAATAGGTGATCAAACATTTAATCATTTCTTGGTAACAAGGATGTAACAAGCCACATGCAAAATAAACATTTAAAATGAATTTTCATTTTTTCCTCTAGGAAGCAACACAGTACTTGCCTAAAAAATAGCAATCGCTGATGGAGAAAGAATTAACATTTGCACAACTGCTTTTCCTAGACCCTCATTTTCAAACAAAAAATTAAATAAAACTATTAAAAGTTCTTCAGTCTCTTGGCACACTGTATGATCTAATGGAAAAGGAAGAAAGCATTTATTAGATCATATTACTCAAAAACACTACATTTCAATAAACTATTAACATAAATCCCCCTTTGGGTGGAAACTTGCCTTTTGAAGAAAGGGAAGAATACTGAAGGAAAAGAGAGAATGAAAGAAATTTGAATCATGGCAAACATTTCTTTCTAAAGGAAAAAATCTAATTTAAATATATAATCACAATTTTTACCTTTCTCTACAAGAAAACAAGTGAAGATCTATTTTTATATTAATTGTGTACACAAAAGTGGGTCTCAGTTTTGCAGAAAATGTAGTACATTATTATTATTTATCAGTAAATAAAATCTAAGTTCTGAAAAAATTATTTTTGGGAGCTTAAAAATTCTACTTGAAATATCAAAACATTATAAAGCGGACAGTAAACATCTCTTCTTTGCCACTGGGAACTCTGCCGTCTGGACTATTTTACATTGTGACCACTGTTATAGGTGACATAACACATGAATTGGAATTACCCTGTAGTAAGCATGGCACAGGTAAGCATGGGACAGCCAGGCAGGCAGGGTCACCTCACACGAGCCAGCACCCTTCCTCCTCACATCCAACCATGAGCTCCCAACACCTTTGGGGTATTTTGCTGTTTGTCAGTCCCATTTGGGAGTCATTTCAACTCATGAACTCAGCAAAAACCTCAAAGGCAGCAGGATGTTTTCCACTATGAGGGCAAGTTTAATTACCTCTGAACCAAGAGAACTGGTGCAAGAGAGCAACAAACTAGAGCAAAGTCTCATCTTTCACTGGTAGCAAGTCAGTATCCATGTCATGTAACTCTATCTTGAGACAGAGCTAAGGAACTTGTACCTTAGTATTTTAACTTACTTCAGGCAAATGCCTTCATATGGCTGTACCATATCCGAGCTAGCTCAGGTACCAAGACAACAGCAGACCAATATAAGCATAGAACTCCCATGATCTAACTCACCAAACATCTCCAGCAGGTTTTGCAAACTTTTATGTAGCCTACAGTGCAATGACTATGCTGCTAGCAATACCTGAGTTAACTAGCTTAAAATTGCCATGAGCTGTAGCACCTGCCTCGCAGGCATACCTTTGGGCTGTGGTTCAACATTCAGCCTCAATCCTGAGTAAACTCATCCCTCCCTGTCTCCAACTACTCAGCTCCACCATCTTACCCTTCCAACCCTGACATAATCTGTTGACAAACATCTGTGATGCTGCACAGTCAACCAGATCAGGGAACCACGGTGGCTGAAAAATAATCTAGGAAGAAAAAAAAGCAAAAAAGTCAACAACAAAGTTTGGGTTTAAGCTAGATCCCAACCCAGGTCACTGATAGCATCACAGATGTGCCACCCTAAAATTGCTAAAAGACAAAAACAAGCAGTCATGAAAAAAAAAAAGAAGATATCCTTCCCACATAACTCACATGATCATAAAGGAAATTTTTGAACAAGGGACTGAGGCTGCTGCTCACAACTGCTCTAACTTGGGACGAGCATGGCCGTAGTTCAAAGGGCCAGCACAATTTCACCTATCATTGGCTCTGCATCTCCCCCACCACATTTGTGCTGGCATCTGACACGACCATTTTGTATGTGTTACTGGATTCCTCTTACCCCCAGCAGGCTGATCACAAGCTTTAGTACAAAAGTGGTAGAGGGGTTCACCCTTTTTATAACAGTGAAGTGGCAGCCTATGCAAACAAACAAGAGGAACCCCAAAACCAGCAAATGCACAGTGCAGCCCTGTGTCCTAACACCCCACTACAAAACCATTAAGTCTCAGTGTAATTGCTGCTCTGAGGGCCTCAAGACAGCAAGCTCTGAGCTAGCACATCCATCTGCAAGACTGGAGCTCCAGATTAAAACCAAATACAATTTCACAAGATCAAAGGAGGAAAGGAATACACGGGGTATCCAAATCAACCTGAAAAGAAAGATTATGAACAGGATTTCCAGAGTGGAGACTTGCAAAGATATTGGAGACACTGAAGACAATTCCCAAACAGTACCCTAGTCACTGCATCTACTCACAGAATCTGTAGTAGGAACAGGACACTTCAATAATATTTAAATTTTGTTGATATAATCTCATCTACACAGTTTAGTTACCAGTGAGGCAGGACACATACAGGCTTGCCCACTCCAGAATAAAGGCAACAGTCTTTAAACTCTTTTGTGAATAGTTTTTACTTTAATTGCCATTTTAAAAAATTAAGATCTGATAATTCATTTCACAATTTTTGACACTATATAATACCAGTGGGTACTTAATTCACAGTAATAAGAACATAGACAAATATTGACTATAAAAAATAAAAGTGATGATCAATTAACACCAGAGGAACAGTAAGTATTACACTGAAAGGTTCTAAAAAATGACTGAATTATCCCTTTTACTTGAAAGCGGCACATGAGAAAACATTACTGGAACCCACTATTACAAACGAAGCACTGGATGGGGTGGAGTGGATGTCACCACAAGTTTCTGAAGAAGTAACTGTCCAGGTACAGAAGGATTCCACTGGAATAGGTTGCCCAGGGAGGTTGTGAATGCTCCATCCCTGGCAGTGTTCAAGGCCAGGTTGGATGAGGCCTTGGGTGATATGATTTAGCGTAGGGTGTCCCTGCCCACGGCAGGGGGGTGGAACTAGATGATCTTAAGGTCCTTTCCAACCCTAACGATTCTATTCTATGAAAAAGGAATATGGCAAATGAAGCTTCAGGCGGGTCCTTTTAAAAAGGAACATGTCAAACCAAGCTTCAGACACTTTTCTCAAGCGGTACTGTGCAAACTGAAGTCCTACCCTGCTGCTGTCTCATACCCAGGGTCTCTCTAGAGCCTGTTACCTTGGATGTAGGCTGGAAAAAGTGCAACAGCCTGGGAGACACTGCACTGGAAAGCACACTGAATCTGAGCAATTCATGGTGAGCAATTGTATTCTCTCCCCTTGTTTTTTCCCTTATCATTATTGGTGGTAGTAGGAGTAGTTTTGCATTATACCTTAGTTACTGGACTGTTCTTACCTCAACCCACACGAGTTACATTCTTTGATTCTCCTCCCCATCCCTCCAGGAGTGGGGGGGAAGAGGGGGGGTGAGTTACAGGCTGGACTTAATCCACAACAAATGCATACAGAGAAAGTATACTATACCTTCATCATGACACTCCATTTTAATGAAGATATGTAGGTCTTTAGTATAATTTCACATTGAAACTGAAGTGTTCAATTTTTATTAACCAATTTGCAGAAATTATGAAAAGTTTCCCTATGATAAAATATAATTGTGGCACATCAGCCTAACAAAGGCTTAATTAATGGTCTCCTGGGCCTCTTTTCCACTGGAGCAGGTCTGTTGAAGAAGAGTCTTAAATTTCCTTACAGAGGGGTGTTACCATGAACTGGGAATAATTCTATGTGGTTATGACCAACACATTAGGCCTGTCTGACACTAATGTACTGTTCTGGGCTCGGCTGTAAAAGTTTGTTTTTTTTCCTTCTTAGTAAGTGGTGCAGTGCTGTATTTTCGATTTCAGTCTGATAACGGTGCTGATAACACACTGACATTTTTAGTTGCTGCTAAGTAATGCTTACTCTGAATGCGAACTTTTCAATCTCACGCTTTGCCAGTGCAGAGGGGCACAGGAAGCCGGGAGGAAGGCAAGACAGGACACCTCACCCAAAGTAACCAAAGTGGTATTCCATACCACAGCATGTCATGCCCAGTATAGAAAGGGGGGAGAGTTACCTGGAAGGCCCAAATCACTCCTCAGGTGGGGCTGGGTATGGGTCAGCAGGTGGTGAGCAATTGTATTGTGCATCACTTGTGTTTATTGTTTTCTTTTCTTCTTTTAGTTTCAGATTCTCTCCCTTGTTATTTCCCTTATCATCAGCTGCATGGTTCTGAGTTACTGGCTGGGCTTAAACCATGACATGCACCAGGGAAAATATTCTTCACCAGATTCTACCACCTTGAACATTAACTGAAGGAACTCAAGCAGATGACTAATTATTCTATGATCACCAATTACTGGTATAACAGGTTACTACCTGTGCAGAACAGGTGACACAGAGCAGATCCTCTTACTGGTCATCCATATCAAGGGTCAGTGGTTATGTAGATCACAGCAATGACAAGAATGAGCTGTTCAAAAGATGACACATTCCTGCACACTGTATTCCAGGCAAGGCACATTTTTTACATCATGTATGTGTTACTCTGTTTTCTTACTCTTAGCTAAACCAGCATGTGACAAAGCAATACACACTGAAGTCCTCAGTTATAGCTGAGGAGCTCTAGCATGCATCTTAGAAGCAGCTTTAAGAAATTTCAATCATATGAGAAAAATGAGCAGAAAAATTAAAAGGTGTGATGACTGGGCAAATGTACTTGTGCCAGTGATGCACTAAATATGCCCATGAGTTCCTCCTGCACCCACAGAGAGTTCACTGCGAGGCTGGGACATAAAAGCCCAAAATCCTGCTTGCTAAATTAGCAGGACCCACTTGCCTCAGATCATGAGCACAATCTGAAAGAAAAGGTATCTTGAGTTTTGAACTACAGCCACACATGGAACCAACCTCCAAACTTCCAGGAATCATTTCTGCTTGGCTCTTTCAAACCTGCTTCAAATGTAATCAATGATTTTAAGACAAGACATAAATTTTTGATTCATCTACTCTTCAAGATAGCCCAGGAGATAAACAGTTTGGCAGCACCAGCCAGGCCTTGCACAGGGCCTACCTGCAGGCCCATGTTTTACAAAGAATGACCGGCCCTGTGCCTGACAAAAACATGGAGAAGGGGAATGAGGATGAAAAATGTGTGTGGGAGAATGCCAGCACACACGCTGCACATGTATGGACTGTAACAATCTCTACACTATGTCAGGGGGAGCATCCAGAGAGCAGGCACAGGGCAATCCCTGATTCCACCACCTTCCGGCCACCTACCTAGCATAAAATAATAGAATAATTAGGGATGGAAAGGACCTCAAGATCATCTAGTTCCAACTCCCCTACCATGGGAAGGAAGACCTCACACTAAACTATGTCATTCAAGACTCCATCCAACCTGGCCTTGAACACTACCAGGGAATGGAGCATTCACAACTTCCTTGAGCAACCTGTTCCAGTGCCTCACCACCCTCACAGTAAAGAACTTCCTCCTAACATCCAATCTAAACTTCCCCTTGTCCTATCACTACAGTCCCTAATGAAGAGTCCCTCCCCAGAATCCTTGTAGGCCCCCTTCAGATACTGAAAGGATGCTACAAGGTCTCTATGCAGCCTTATCTTCTCTGGCTTTCTCAGCCTGCCTTCATACGGGAGGTGCTCCAGTCCCCTGATCATCCTCATGGCACTCCTCTGGACTTGTTCCAATAGTTCCATGTCCTTTTTGTGTTGAGGACACCAGAACTGCACACAGCACTCCAAGTGGGGTCTTGCAAGAGAAGAGTAGATGAGCAGGATCACCTCCTTCGACCTGCTGGTCACGCTCCTTTTGATGCAGCCCAGGATACAGTTGGTTTTCCAGGCTGAGAGTGCACATTGCAGGCTCATGTTCAGTTTCTCATCAACCAACACCCCCAAGTCCTCCTCCACAGGGCTGCTCCGAATCTCTTCTCCACCCAACCTGCAGCTGTGCCTGGGATTGCCTGACCCAGGTGGAGGACCTTGCACTTCGCTTGTTTGAAATTCATGAGGCTGGCATCAGCCCACCTTACAAGCATGTTAAGGTCCCTCTGGATGACATCGCTTCCCTCCAGCTTATCAACTGAACCACATAACATATCTCAGTGTTGTCAGCAAATTTGCTGAAGGCACACTCAATCCCAATGTCCATGTCACCAACAAATATGTTGAACATGATCAATCCCAACACAGACTCCTGAGGGACAACACTTGTTATGGGTCTCCAGCTGGACATCAAGCCATTGACCACAACTCTGCGTGTGACCATCCAGCCAGTTCTTTATCCACTGAGTGGTCCATCAAATTTATGTCTCTCCAGTTTAGAGACAAGAAGGTCCTGCAGGACAGTGTCAAACGCTTTGCACAAGTCCAGGTAGATGATGTCAACTGCTTTGCCCGTATCCATCAGTTCTGTAGCCCCATCATAGAAGGCCACCAAATTGGTCAGGAAGGATTTCCCCTTAGTGAAGCCATGCTGGCTGTCACCAAGCACCTTTTGGTTTTTCATGTGCCTTAGCATGCCTTCTAGGAGAATCTGCTCCATGATCCTGCCAGGCACAGAGGTGAGACTGACTGGTCTGTAGTGCTCTGGGTCTTCCATTTTTGCCCTTTTTGAAACTGGGGACTATATTTCCCTTTTTCCAGTCGTCGGGAACTTTACCTGACTTCCATGATTTTTCAAATATGATGGACAGTGGTTTAACAACTTCATTCACCAGCTCCTTCAGGACCCATGGATGGATTTCATTAAGTTCCATGTTCTTGTGCACATTCAGGTTCTTAAGATGATCTCAAATCTGATCCTCTCCTACAGTGGGCCTAAGGTCTTCAATCTCACAGTCCCTGCAACTGCCTTCCAAAACTTGGGTGGTGGGGTCAAAGCATTTGCCAGTGAAGACCAAGGCAAAGAAGTCATTGAGAACCTCAGCCTTCTCCAGATCCAGGGTAGCCAGTTCTCCTGACAGCTTCAGGAGGGGGCCCATGTTGTCCCTAGTATGTCTTTTGTTTGCTACATACCTATACAAGCCTTTCCTGTTATCTTTCACATCCCTTGCCAGATTTAATTCTAACTGGGCCTTAGCTTTCCTAACCTGGTCCCTAGCTTCCTGGACAACACCCCTGTATTTTTCCCAGACTGCCTCTATCCTCGCTTCCACCTTTTATAAGCTTCCTTTTTTTCCAAGTTTCCTCAGCAGCTGCTTATCCATCTGTCGTGGTTTAAACCCAGTGAGCCACACAGTTTCTACTCCCCTCCGTCTTTCTTTCCTTCCCCCCCCCCCCCCCCCCCCCGAGGGATGGGGAGGAGAATCGAAAGAATGTAACTCCCATGGGTTAAGATAAGAACAGTCCAGTAGCTAAGGTATAACACAAATCACTACTGCTACCACCAATAATAATAATAAGAGAAATAACAAGGGAAGAGAATATCACCCCCTGAAACAAGCCCAACCGAGAAGAGAGAGTGCCCTTGCAGGTAACTCCCAGTTACCTCCCCGGGCATGATGTGCTGTGGTATGGAATACTTCTTTGGCTAGTTTGGGTCAGGTGTCCTGTCTCTGCTTCCACCAGGCCTCCCTTCCTCCCTAGCAGAGTATGAGACTCACAAAGTCCTTGGTCACTGTAAACATCAGTGTTATCAGCTCTGTTCCCAGGCCGAAAGTCAAAACACAGCACTGCACCAGCTATTAAGAAGGAGAAAAACTGACTGCTACTGCTAAACCCAGGACAGTATGTAAGGAGGTCTCCTGGCCCTCCTGCTGCACTTCCTTCTGGTTGGGAAGCAACACTCCTGAGCTTGTAGCAAGTGATCCTTGAATATCAACCAGCAGTCTTGGGCCCCCTGTCCTCTAGGGCTTTACCAAATCGAACCTTACTGAGCAGGTTCCTGAAGAGGCCAAAGTCTGCTCTTTTGAAGTCCAGGACAGTGAGCTTGCTGCATGCTCTTCTCACTGTCCTGAGGATCTCGAACTCTACCATCTCATGATCACTGCAACCAAGGCTTCCTTGGAACGTCATATTCCCCACCAGCCTCTCCCTGTTGACGAGCACAAGGTCAAGCATGGCACCTCTCCTTGTCAGCTCCTCTATTACTTGCAAGAGGAAGTTGTCTTCTACACAATCAAGGAGCCTCCTGGATTGCTTGTGCTGGGCCATACTGTCCCTCCAACAGATATCAGTATGGTTGAAGTCCCCCATGAGGACAAAGGCCTACAAGCGTGAGGCTGCTCCTACCTGTCTATAGAGTGCTTTGTCCACAGAGTCCTCCTTATCAGGCAGTCTGTAACAGATCCCCACAGTTATGTCCCCCATCGCTGTTCTGCCTTTGACCCTGACCCACAAATTCTGTTGACTGTTCACCTGTCCCCAGACAGAGTTCCATACTCTCCAGCCTATCACTGACATAAATAGCTACTCCCCTTCTCCATCTGCCTGGCCTGTCTTTTCTAAAGAGCCCTTAACCTTCCATCCCACCACATTTCTGTGATGCTAATGATACCATATCCCTGTAGCTGTACACACATCTCTAATTCCTCTTGTTTATTCCCCATACTATGGGTGGTTGTATAGAGGCATCTGAGTTGAGCTCTAAATAAAGCTGACTCATTGGCTGGAGTAGCTGAAATACCTCTGTGTTGCTCCAAGCATTTATTGCAGGTGCTGGCAATTAACTGGGAGTGTTGAGATGGATCCATACCCCCCTCCTCCAACGCATCTAATTTAAAGCTGCCTTGACCAGCCTGGCAAGTTTCTTCCCAAAGCAGCTCTTCCCCTTTGTTAGACTAGCTCCACCATCCTTCCAGTAGACCTGGCCTCCCAAATTGAGTCCCATGTTCTAAATAACCAAACCTTTGACTATGGCACCACTGCTCTATTTATTAACCTGGCAAATCCGCCTAGCCTTTTCAAGGTCCTCCCCTTTAAGCTGGAGAATTGATGAAAAAACTATCTGAGCTCCAGAGCCGCTAACCATCTCTCCGAGGGCTCTGTAGTCCTTCTTAATGTTCTCTAGGATACTGCTACCTATATCACTAGCACCCACATGGACCACCAGAAACGGGTGTCAGCGGAACTTACTAGACCAGGCAGCCTCTCAGCAGCATCCCTGATCTGAGCCCCTAGTAGGCAACACACCTCCCTCGAGACTGAGTCAGGCCGACATACGGGTGTCTCTTTACATTTCAAAGCAGAGGCATGCGTCGTTGCAAAAGGGTATTTCGGCACCGCCGCCAACAGCTAAAGGGCCGGGCGTCTCTCGCTGCCCCTTCTCCACGTGGAGGCGGTCATGGGGCGGGCTGGCAGGGGGACGCCAGCCGGGCCCATTCCATTCCAGGGGTTCGCTCCGGGTTCCCCTGACCTTGGCCCGACTACGGCCACGACCCGCCTCATCCGCCAGCCGTGACGCCAGCGCCATCACATACCCGCCCACGGCCCCAATGCCGCCTACCTCCCTCCTCCCAGCCCGGGGAAGCCGCTTCATCCCTTCCCTCCCCCACTTCCCGCACGTCCCGGGCCCTGGCCGCGTCCCTCCTCCCGCGGCCCGGCCCGGCCTCCTTGGCCTTTACCTTTTCGTACTCCTGGCGGAGGCGACCCACCAGCGCGGGGCTGAACGGCGAGGCGCCGCCGAAGGCCTCCATGCCCCCCGGGCAGGGTCCGCAGTCTCTGGGAGAGCCGCTCCGCGGCGCGGGGAGGGTGGCGAGGGGTAGCAGGCGGCCGGGCAGGGCCGGGCCGATCTCCTCAACAGAGCGAGTAAGTCCTATAGAAATGTTTGTGGAAGACGAAGCGCCTGCTCCAAAGTCGCATCCACGCGAGGATCGTCACCGCCTGGGCCCAGAGAAGCATCTCACACTCGCATTCTGGGCCGCACAGCAGTCTGGGCCCGGCTCCCGCTGCGCCGGCGGGCCGGGAAAGTGCCGGCAGCTCGGTGCCGACCGCCGCCTGTCCGCTGCACTCTGGGTAGCCAGTCAACCCACCCGGCAGCTCGCCGCGGCAGCGGGAAACGCACGGCTACGAGGCGCGAGAGGCGGCCCTGACGGCTCCCTCCACCACTGCGGCGGGCTGGGGGCGAGTAGCTGCCTCAGCATCCCACGTCCTGTCACCGGACACGGGTGCCCTCACCCTGCATTTATTCAGAGCACAGTCCCAGGCCTTGAGTGCATAACATCGAGCCACCCTAATGCAAAGGGGTTTGATAGCCCTACAGTCACAGAATCACAGACTGGTTGGGGCTGGAAGGGACCTTAAAGCTTATCTAATTCCAACACTCTGCCACATGGAGAGACACGTTCCATTAAACCAGGTTGCTCCAAGCCCCATCCAACCTGGCCTTGAACACTTACAGGGATGGGGCAGGCACAACTTCTCTAGGCAACCAGTGCCACTGCCTCACCAACCCCTCACAAGGAAAAAATTCTTCCTAATACCTAAATACATAGAACAATGCGTCTTTTATAACAGGGAGGTGACATTACAATAACTGATGCCAAGCCTCATAAAATGGGTTGGTAGGGACATTAAAGCTCATCCAGTTCCAGACCCCTGCCACAGGGAAACACTTTCCACTAGACAAGGTTGCACAAAGCCCCATCCAAATACTTGCTCTGTAGTGCTGGTGGTGTCAGGATATCCAAAAGTGAATAGAGAGTAGGCTGCAGTGATCACTTGGGTCAGGGCAATCCCAAGTACAGCTACAGGTTGGGCAGAGAAGCGATTCAGAGCAGCCCTGCAGAAGACTTGGGGGTGTTGGTCAATGAGAAACTGAGCCCTGTTGTCAGATCCTCTTCTCTTGACCAACCAGGCAACTTAGGGTAAATGTGTATCCCAGTGTTTGAAAGTCCCACCACCCATTGCTCTCAGTGTAGTTTTTAACAGCCCATTGTACCGTTCCATTTTCCCAGAGGCTGGTGCATGGTAGGGGATGTGATATACCCACTCAATGCCATGCTCTTTGGCCCAAGTGTCTATAAGGTTGTCCTGGAAATGAGTCCCACTGACTCAATTTCCTCTTGGGGTGCCGTGTCACCACAAAATCCATTTCTCAAGGCCCAGGATAGTGTTCTAGGCAGTGGCGTGGGGCACAGCGTATGTTTCCAGCCATCCGGTGGTTGCTTCCACCACGGTAAGCACATTGCGCTTGCCTTGGCGGGTCAGAGGGAGTGTGATATAGTCAATCTGCCAGGCCTCCCCATATTTGTACTTCAGCCATTGTCCTCCATACCAAAGAGGCTTTAACTGCTTAGCTTGCTTAATTGCAGCACATGTTTCACAGTCGTGAATAACCTGGGCAATAGTGTCCATTGTTAAGTCCACCACTCAATCATAAGCCCATTTATATGTTGCATCTCTGCCCTGATGGCTTGAAGTGTCATGGGCCCACCAGGCCAAAAATAATTCATCCTTATGTTGCCAATCTAAGGCACTTCAATCTTAGCAGCTTTATCCAATTGTTGGTTATTCTGGTGTTCCTCGATGGCCTGAAGTGTCATGGGCCCACCAGGCCAAAAATAATTCATCCTTATGTTGCCAATCTAAGGCACTTCAATCTTAGCAGCTTTATCCAATTGTTGGTTATTCTGGTGTTCCTCAGTGGCCTGACTCTTAGGTACATGTGCATCTATATGGCGTACCTTCACCACCAGATTCTGTACCTGGGCAGCGATATCTTGCCACAGGGCAACAGCCCAGGTGGGTTTACTTCTGTGTTGCCAGTTGCTCTGCTTCCATTGCTTCAACCACCCCCACAGGGCATTTGCCACCATCCATGAGTCAGTATAAATTACTGGCCACTTTTCTCATTCAGCAGTGTCCAAGGCCAGTCAAGGACTCTATACAGCTGCCTTCCATTTCCGATGCTTTCCCACAATACGGCAGGACCCATCGGTAAACAAGGCATAATGCTTTTCACTTTCTGACAGTTTATTATATGGTGAGGCCTCTTCAGCACGCATCACCTCCTCCTCTGGTGACATTCCAAAATCTTTGCCCTCTGGCCAGTCCATGATGACTTCTAGAATGCCTGGACAACTGGGATTTCCTATTCGAGTTCGTTGTGCAATTTGTGCATCCCACTTGCTCCATGTAGAATTGGTTGTATGATGTGTAGAGGAGACGGTGCCTTTGAACATCCAGCCCAGCCCAGGCAGACAGGGTGCCAGGAGGAGCTGTGCTTCAGTACCAATCACTTCCGAAGCAGCTCAAATCCCTTCATAGGCTGCCAGTATCTCTTTTTCAGTTGGGGTATAGCCAGACTCAGATCCTCTGTATCCCTGACTCCAAAAGCCGAGGGGTCGACCTCGAGTCTCCCCCTGGAGCTTTCTGACAGAGGCTCCAGATAGGACCATTCTCCCCAGCTGTGGTGTAGAGCACATTTTTTACCTCTGGCCTGGTCCAGACTGGTCCAAGAGCTACTGCATGAACTATCGTTTAATTTGCTCAAAGGCTTGTTGTTGCTCAGGGCCCCATTTGAAATAATACTTCCAGGTTACATGATAGAGAGGGCTTACAATCAGACTGTAATTTGGGATGTGCATTCTCCAGAACCCCACAAAGCCCAAGAAAGCTTGTGTTTCTTTCTTATTAATTGGTGGAGACATTGCTGTTATCTTCTTGATCACATCTGTGGGGATCTGGCGACATCTATCTTGTCATTTAATTCCCAGAAATTGAATCTCCTGTGCAGGTCCCTTGACCTTACTCCATTTTATGGCAAAACCGGCTTTCAGCAGGATTTGGATTATTTTCCTCCCTTTCTCAAAGACTTCTTCCACTGTATCACCCTTCACAATAATGTCATCAATGTATTGCAGGTATTCTCTGCAGGTTGCCCCTGTTCCAGTGCAGTCTGGATCAGTCCATGGCAGATGGTAAGGCTGTGTTTCCACCCCCGGGGCAGTCAGTTCCAAGTGTACTGGACACCCCTCCAAGAAAAGCGAACTGCATCCTGCACTCTGCTGACAGAGGAATTGAGAAAAATGCATTGGCAATATCAAGTGTGGCATGCCACTTGGCTGCCTTTGACTCCAGTTCATATTGAAGTTCTAGCATGTCTGGTATGGCAGCACTCAATGGTGGTGTGACTTCATTCAGGCCACGATAGTCTACTGTTATTCTCCACTCTCTGTTAGACTTTCTCACTGGCCATACAGGGCTATTAAAGGGTGAGCGGGTCCTACTGCTCACTCCTTGGTTCTCCAGTCTACGGATCAGCTTATGGATGGGAATCAGGCAGTCTCAGTTGGTGTGATATTGCCGCCACTGCACTGTTGTGGTCATGATAGGCACTTGTTCTTCGACCTTCAGCAACCCCACAACAGAAGGATCCTCTGAGAGACCAGGCAAGGTGAACAGCTGCTTAATTTCCTCTCTCTCCAAGGCAGCAATACCAAAAGCCCATTGTTACCCTTTTGGGTCTTTGAAGTACCCTCTCTTGAGGTAGTCTATGCCAAGGATGCATGGAGCCTCTGGACCAGTCACAATAGGGTGCTTTTGCCATTCCTTCCCTGTCAGGCTGATTTCAGTCTCCAGTACACTCAGCTCTTGGGATCCTCCTGTCACTCCAGAAATCCAAATGGGTTCTACCCCTTGACAGTTTGATGGCATCAGGGTACACTGTGCACCAGTATCTACTAGAGCCTTATACTCCTGTGGGACTGGCGTGCCAAGCCATCTGATCCACACAGTCCAGTAAATCAGATTGTCCCCTGCCTTCACCTGACTGGAGGCAGGGCCCCTCTAATAGTCATCACATTGGTCACTTATGTCTTGTTCGCAGGGATTAGTCTTTATCACAGGAGCTGGAGTAAAATCATCTCTTCCACTCCATCTAGGAACCTGCTCACCAGAGACTGAAGCCACAGCTTTCATGGGATGATCAGCCTTGACCTTTGTTCTCCTCTTCAATTCACGCACCTGTTCCTCCAGAGCTGAGGTAGGTTTTCCATCCCACTGTCTCGTGTTTTCTCTGTGATCCCACAGGTAAAACCATAGGGTGGCCCATGGCGTATACATTCTATATCTTCTCTCTTGATAAGTAGGATGCCTTTTGTTAATAGCTGAGACCTGTGTCGGTATACGTGAGGAGCTGGACAGATTGGATAGGTCGTCTCCCAATTGTTTGAGGTCCTGGGACAGTTTTTCCACAGCTGAAACAATGGAAGGGGTGAGATTGCCTTCGAACTCTCAGAGTTTGTGAACCATTTCACCCACTGTTGGTGGTGCTATGTCATTCCAGGTTACTGTTGCCAATGAATGGGAATATGATGACAGTGCATTCCGTGTAAGTTTTTGCCACATGGGTTGTGTACATTCTACTTCATCTGGATCTATGGGTATATCCCCCTTATTCGTCTTGATGTGATAGATCATCTCTACAATGGATGATTCCCTCAGAGACTGGATGCCTTTCTCTAGAGTAATCCACTTGGCTGAATGACTCATAACATCGTCCTTTTATGGAAACCTTTCTTTCACAGCTTCCAAGAGATGCTTCCAAAGGCTGAGGGACTTTTTCTCTCTTGCAATTGCTCTGTCAATTCCCCCTTCTCTAGCAAGTGATCCAAGCTGCTTGGCTTCCCTCCCTTCTAGTTCTTGACCATTGTCCCCATTGTCCCAGCATGGAAGCAACCAGGTGATGATGCGCTCCCCTGGTTGACAGGTAAAATCTTTTTGCATATTCCGTAGCTCGGTTGAGGTTCGGGGTAGAGACATCACCTCTTCTTCCTCTGATTCACACAATAATATCTCCTGGTCAGATACTGTCCCGAGTGGTGAGTACATTGTTTCTTCATCTTGCTTCATCTTTCTTGACTCTTTTTTTGCTTTTCCCCTTGTGTACAGGAGCAACCGATATTGGCACAAATTGGTCCTCTGGTGTAGCTGCTGTGCTTGGAGTTGGATTAGTTGTGCTGTCTGTTGCAGTCGAAGTTTGGGTAGCTGCTGTACTTGTCACTGGGGCTGGTGTAGCTGCTGTGCTTGGAGATGGAGTAGCTGCACTGTCTGTTGCTTTGCCATCAGATCCAGGGAAATTTTTTTCCTTTTGAAGGTGCTGGATAGTGTTGAACAGGGCTCTGTAAGCGTAGGCCAAGCCCCAGCATGTTGCCATTATTTGTCCCTCTCTGGTATGGCCAGGATGACAACACACCTCATTTAAGTGTTTTAATAATTTTTCTGGGTTTTGTTCTTGTTCAGTGGTGAAATTCCAAAGCACTGGAGGGGCCCGCTGCCCTAGATACTTGCCCATACTATCCCACACACCCTGCCACTCATGACTGTCCAGCCTTGGCGAAAATCTCCTGGTCCTCCTATATCATCTAACCCTAGACAAGGCCCAAACCCGACTCTGCTTAACTCTTGAGATCAGACAATATGGTTGTGGGTAAAACACACTCTGTATGTGTGCCAACATGGTGATCCCCATCACAATCAGCAGGCAGGTCTCAAGGGTACCTAAAGGCCATTCAAAACCTTCAGAACTCTCAAATGATGCTGTAAGTAAGTGGTCTGGGGGGGGGGGGGGGGGCTGGGAGCATCAGGGAATGTCTCCCTCATGGGTTGACCCCCCGAGGAGGGAAATAAAGATCTGTAATTGTTAAAAACTTCTATTATATACTTCCCAAGGTATAGAGGTCATGACCACACTGGGAACACAAGGCAGATCAGTTTCATGATCAATGATTCTGTTGTATTACAAGTCATTACCATAAAGTACAATGAGACAAGAACCTTAGCCCAAGGCCCCCAGCTGATAAACACTAACACTACTATTAAGCATAACAAACTTGACAATCTGATTCAAGAATTTCCTAGTACACTAATTATTAGTAAGTGTGCTATGGAAGAATGCCCCAGATATTTGTCGCATTTATTATCCCCTCCCTAGCCACCTGCATCTGGCTAAGGGAAATGCAAGTAGCTCAACATGACCATTTTATCCTAGTATCCAAAAATGAAGTTTTAATTGATAAGCAGTACTGGTAAATTAAGAGAAAGTTATTACATTATTCATACCCCAACTTCCACACTACTAGCAGTCACAACCTGAGAAACCTTAACTGACCATAATTAAAAGTAAAATAGGAATATACATAAAACCAGTTGTTTCAGCATTTTTATTGAAAATGGACACACAGACATAGCAGCATTTACAATGAAGAGTTTAAAAAAAGGCATCAATTTATAAGCCAACCATTTGAAAAAGAGGCTTTGAAATGTTGTATTCCACAGCACTTTTTGCCTGCTTGTCAACAGGGGACAGTGACTACAGATTATCCAAAGGACAAACAGGCACAGTAACTAATCTAAACTTCAAGTCCTTTTCCTAAACAGTTGGTCACATCAAGCATCATGTTCTGCAGCAGCATTTGGAGCACTCTTCAGTGTTCTTTTAAGTGGCTGGTGTACTTGATCCATTTCTTTAAAATACTTTAATATTCAATAAAAGTATTTCAAATAGAAATTTTCTTCTGTCATGAAAAAAGGTTTCCTTTCCAGATTCCGTAAAAGCTTATGAACTTCATTGGCAGCATTTCTGTAATGGATAAGGAGTTAGAACCAGCAGAACAGGCACTTCAGCAACATTGTCAACAGTTTCTAAAGTCATATTGGTTTCAGTCCAGAAGACTGTTTCTTACTACTTAGTGGTGATGTAAGGACACTAGTGGGGAAAGGTGAAGTCTTATTTTGCTCAGCCAATAGGGCTTTTTTTTTGCTTGAGCTTTGTCCTGAACGCACAGGAAAAGGAAAAAAAAAAAAAAATCTTTCCTTTGGTATATCTGTGCAACAGAGCAATTTAATTCAGTTTCATAAATTTGATAGATTGCCATTATGGATATTCACCTCTGTATCTAACCCCCCTATTAGCAACCAATAACTCATGTAGTACACAATAGTTAGTGAATACAAACTCCAAGTTTGTATTCAGCATTAACTTTTGGAATCTGATGGTCAGCAGTACTGCTGGTATCTACAAGAAAGCAAAATTCAGAAGAAACTGTACAGTAAGAACTTTTAGATTATTTAGAAGTTATTAAATAAAAGTTAAGGATAACTTAGATTAACTACAATTTGCTGGACAAGATTTTGATCCTCTGCAAGTTTCTCATGCTAAAACCCACTCTTGCTCAGCTTCTTCTTAACCACCACTGCCACATAAGTGTCCCACGAGATCAGTCTCAAGTGATCAGTCTTTATTTTCTTTTTTTCAGACAAGGTTGCATAACCTGTATTTTCTATAAAGAAAGGTATAACATACAGTATTTGAAGTATTCCAGAGGGTAGAAATAAGCTTCTGATTTCCAGGGTAATTATATGCTGTTTAAGATGAGAGAGTTAAGTCATAATCACCTTTTTACACTAAATACTAAACAAGTCAGTCCCAAGACAAGTCTCTGTCCCAAGGATTTTGTAACTGGAGTACAACTGTGTGCCTTTTATCATCTGAATACACTCAGTCTTCATCTGGTAATGCTTCACTTCAGTTTACTGTATGTTCTAACCAAACAAGAAACAAGACAAAGTTTTCACAGACAGATTTTGTCATTATGCACATGCATACCAGCAAATCCAAGCTGTTTATGTGCATCTGTATAGTGTCCAAGTCTTCAGGAGCTATACACCTGAAGTGTTTGAGTTTGGAGCTTCCTACTTCCCTTATAGCCATCGCAAATGGAACCATCCATTTCACACATTCCTCTATCTCACACCATTCATAACCTGGAAGACAAATGCATATGCTTATCTGCCCAACTGAAGACTTAACATTTGTAAACACATTAGACTTAACTTATAGATGTCAATACCTGAAACTTTCTGCATCAACTCAGATGAGGAGAATAGAAACAAAACAGAATCTGCAAGTACTCCATATGTATATTCCAAGCAGCCAACATCCAGCAAACAGAGATCCAAGAACTACAAGACAACATATGGTTAATAAGTCTATCACAAGAACACTTTCTTTCCAGGTGAAATAGCATTTGAAGGAAGAAGTCAATCTTACCTCTGCTATTTGTACAAATATTTGCTGTGGATATTGTGGTAGCAATACCTCATAAAGCTCATTTAAATATGCAACTTGCATGTAAATGTTCAGCCGTGATACAACTGTCACTGGATTTAAGTTCCAATTAAGAGCCTGAAAGAGTGAACATGCACAAGACTTCATTATTAATAAAGGTCTTAACTTAAACCATGCAATTTTGTTTACTCCAAATCAGAAGCTCTAATTCCAGTTGGTCAAGGCATCTTTGAAACACACAAATCTAATCCTCTCCTGTACCTCTTCCTGCTGATAGGGTGGGGAACAGCTAGTTTTGTTAATACGCACATACTGGTGGATGCTTTAAATCACTTGTTACCTAGAGAACAATTTTCTAATTAGAAAGAGAAATTGTGCCTCTTAGCAGCACATAAGATGAACTGAGGCTCTCTGCTTTTAGTCTGATTACGCTATATATTTTTAAAAATTAAAGCAGAAATAATTCCACTTTGAAATATTACCTTCATAATGATCAATTCCATACCGAGGATTTCATCTTCTGTACAAGCCCCATCTGTAACATAGCCAAACTGGTGCAACTTCGGTAGATAAATTTCCTGAAAGATATACACACACTCATGGTGTTCTCTGCCTTTAATAACCATGAATTTCTTGTTCAACCTTCCTGCTCATAGCTTTCACCTTTCACTTTCAATGGATCAGTACAACATGCATTATGTTTGACTACAGTATCACTGAGATGGCATCATAATTGACATAAAGATTTTATATCCTGAAGAAAAGTCCACTTACCCCTTGCCTGAGAAGAACAGATTGAAGAGTAATAGCTCTCTTAAAAGACAAACAGTAAGTACTTAAAAAGTGCTGTGTTTTAACAGTTCAATTTGTTCTAGTAAATAAGAATAGCTCAGACTCTCATCCAGTAGGCACTCCATTGACAACAGAATTCCAGCAGCTGGTCTCCGTATATACAGCCAGCCAAAAAACTCATTTAGCAATTGCAACTAAAAAAATTCAGATTTGTTTTAACATTGAAAAGACTATCCTTTTAAAATTAAAGATATACCGTGATGATAGCTAGTCTTAATTTTAGACACTTAATAGAAGAATTACAACCAAAAAAAAAAGTCTCCCAGTGGAAACATCATAGCAACAAGCTCCATAAAGCCTGCCAAAACCCATCTAGCATACAAGTGTGCTGTCTGTCCATTCACATTTTTATGCTTAGGTAAAGCTGGAGATGCTTACCTCGAGCTTTGGTGTTATAAATAAAGAGGAGATACCAATAAGCTGCAATAGTGTTTTTAAAATATTCTGTTGTGTTACCATAAACCGATCAAATAAATCTTGTGCTAAATAAAAAGTTTCTCTATGAAGCTTGTAGACTTCACAAACCTGGAGAGACAGGGATTACAAAGGCCAAAAACAGTGTTAAGAGTCAAAACCAGATGCTACAGATGCATTAAAAATACTAACAAAACCAAGAGCTAGACATAAAATTCATATTGGCTTTCTGATTCACTGCTATTGTGGAGGAATATGTTAACTAGGAGCATGGCCTAAACAGTTTTCTTTGACACAGGATGACTGACACTGCAGTAACTCCCCCCCAAGACAAAAACAAACAAACACATACAAACACACACACAAAAATCACAAAAGGAGTGAAAATCCCTTTAGGAAATGCAAGCACATATTCTAGCAATGTCAAAACATCAGTTCCTCATTTTTGCAAAGCTGCATCATTCCAACACATCAAAAGAGAAAATTCTCACAAATACTTCAGAATTAAGAACAGAGACTATGCTTCCAATTCATCTGAACAGCAAAAGACACTCACATACAGACAGAAGACTTGTAGTACATTCTACATGGCCAATAACAGACAGAGAGGTTGTATGATGCACCTGATCTCCAAACCACCACATACCTTCCATCTTACAAGGACTATCATAATCACTTCTGCAGCTTTTATCTGCAGTGTGACCTTAAAAAGCTTACATCACTTTAGGGACAAATTTATTGTTATTCACTATCAATGAGTAACAGCAAATATTGTCAGTTTGTACACTAACAACTCAATCTGTTATACATTCTTTTTTTAAAGTTTGGTGCCATTCACTGACAAACTTTAAGATGAAGATGAGTGTCTAGTGTTAAATGGGTTATGCAAAGATCTTTAAGTGTACTCATGACAGCTATTAGTACACTTCAACAAAAGCACTCTTGAAATACTTACAAGCATGGAAAAGCTTACCTCCATTAGCCAGTCTAGAAGAGTTGTTTTCATTTTAGGTTGCAGGATAAGGTGCCTTTGCATATAAAGTGTATCCCTCACATGTCTCCTCTTTGTTTATCATGTTTTTTCATATGTCATCTCTGTTTGCCCAGCTAAGACAGATCAATATGTTTAGTCTCAAATAATAAAAAAAGAAAAATAGACAAGCAGCAGCAAAACAGCACTTACCCTAGAACTGGTAATAGTGAAGCTCTAGTTGGAACAACACTTAGATATATAAAGTGAGAGTAATCAACACCAACTGGATCATCATCTTTATCCAGAGCAGGAATCAATATATGGGCATTTCTGAGAACACTGTTCCAGGATGGCTGTTAAATGAAACACAAGATTTTACACTATGCCACAGTTTTATGCGGCATATTGTCATGCACTGATACATCAAACATTCATTTTAACAGATCTTTTGGACATCCTTTGATCATATAAGCAAGACACAAAATGGAGCAGGTAGTGACAATTGAGGTTATTGGTTACAGACCAGGCAGAGGCTTCAGTGAAGCAGCCACACTTAAGAATACAAGCTGCTGAGACACCCATGCATCTCAGCATGAGCTGGGAGCCCCCAGAACAAGCTTCCAGAGTCAGGGCAAGGAGGGCAGCAGGAAAGCAGAGGAAAAGGTTGCCTTCAACTCCATTGAAACAGCGAGGTCAGAGGATTTCCAGCATGGAAATTGAAGGGAAAGGAACAGGAGGGGGACAGGCCTGTTTGTCTCACCCTAAAAAGCAGCAGCTTGTAACAAAGACATCAATATCAGGCTACTAGACTTCAGCCTTAGTTTGCCCATCAGAAAGACCTATAACTCTTAGCCATTTTTCACTCACAGGATGCATCAGTTTGAAGTATAGGGTTTGGTGTGGGGTTTTTGGGGGGTCACCCCCCCTCCCCCTTCCATCAGAAGGGGATTCCAGTATTAATAGGAAAGAGAAGAGCAACACGCATTAAGTTGCTCCCATTCTTTCTGGATAGCATTGGAGCTTCTACTACTTTTAATTTCCTAAAGTGTCTGAATATTGTCCTACTCCAGATTAGGTCCAAGTCAACCTGGATAGTTTACATTCTTCATCTGCTTGTCTGAAGACTTGTAAGCTGTTTTCTGAGGGAAATTTTTTTTATTTTTAAATTGGATCTTCCAAAGATAACCTAGACTAGTTAAAGAAACCTTTTGGAGGATATTTTCAAACCTGTTAGGTGGAACATTCTGACAACAGTAAGACCAGATTCTGGAAAAGTGTCTCATGAGAAGTCAAACCTATTCCCTGAGAGTTTAATCCATCTTCTTTTCACCTGAAAGTATTAGTTAGCTTCATATACAGAAACTAACTCCTGTATTTAATTCTCCACTCTAGATGAAGTTGGCCATATAATTTGTATCATAATTGCATGGATGACTCCACTCTAGTTAAGATGAATTTTGTTTTACATGGAGCCTTGGAAATGTATCCATCCACAGAAAGCAGCCAGAATTAGTATGAGAATTGCTAGCAGAATTACAGCAGTGCAGTGCATTACATCAGTGGTTTTAGTGTCCTCTAAAACCAAACACAGAATTTATGCAATATTCTGCTGTCACAAACCTGATGATACAGCCACCCTTGCATCATATAAAGGGTAACTGCATCCTAATTAAGAACTCAGACCTTATGTTCAACAGAAACAAACTAATGAATTGACTATGAAGATGCCATAAAGTGAGATGTGACTATGATATTTTGCCTTGCGTATAAACTAGTGTCAGTAAACAACTTATTTAATATAGAAGTCATGTGGCATAGGCTGCAGTGGATTTATAGCTACTTGAATTTTAGAATTGCTGTGCCTCAACAGAATAACTGTCTCACTGGCTATCATACAAGCCTGCTATACCGCTGCTGGAACCATAAACTTGTTCTTATTAGAGGCCCATGGCAAGAGCTGCTGCACATCTGTAACAATCTGCCTACTTTATCACCACAAAAACACCTTCTCTGTGTAGGGATGGATACACAGGTACCCATTTTATTTATTGTTTACAGAATCAAAGGGACAAATCCCACCAGCATTCTAAGCTTAACTTGAAAAACTTCTAAGTAAATATTTTGGATGCCTACTGCCCATATTATCTAAATTTTAATTTATATATCATTCCCAAAGTCATACTGAATGGCTACCAGGCCAGGAACACAAACAGGTACACAAAAATTAAAGCCTATCTACTTTCAAAGTTGAAGGTCAATGAACAGAAAACATTTCAAGTTTCCTTCCACTGTCTTTATGAAAGAAGTTAAAACTGAGTTCCTGTTGAAGATTTTTTAAACAACACATTATTATTAGGCAATAAACATGCACAGGAAACCCTTGCTCAGATCAAACAGAATGAATTTTTTGGTGAAGGAGAAAGCAGTGGTGAAGGACAGGCAGCTCTTCCTTGTCAGAAGTGAGAAATTAGTTTCATATAGCACACAAGAGAAAGACAGAAGGGAAAAAGAGATCCCCTCAAATGCTCTCCATTTGAGCCCTGATTAATATGTTGACTGATAACTAGTATATGCACTTGCAACAAGTGGAAGACATTCCAAACAATGATGCCCATCTGTTATGGTAGCACTTTAGCATTAGAACTTCCATCTGCCACTTCTGGTTAGATGTGCCACATTATGAATAACTGTGTACCAAATGAGCATGGTCTGTGCTCCCTGAACATGACTTTTGCAGCTTAAGTATCACCCTGCATGTGCATTAACAGGTATAAGTCCTAGTGCCAGTGACTGAATGAACAGGTGTGTACATGCAGGAGGAAAAAAAAAAAAAAAAAGGAGTGGGATAAACTTATTTCAGAAGCCAGGCTATTCTGGTTTACTTAGACTGGGCATCTAGATGGAGAAAAGCAACATGCTTTCAACCAACACAGCATCCAATATAGATACCAATACCACCTCAGTTATGAGGAACATAAAAAGGGCACCAAGGGAACTAGAGGACACTACTAAAGCTAGTTTTTACTAACTCAGATCATTCTAGATGTCTTATGGAGAAAACTGGTGACAGTCACTACCAACCTCTACTGCAGGCCTGATTTCTACAGGTGACTTGACAGAAATTATCCCTTTGCTCTACGGGGAAATGAAGCCCATTTTACTACCCCATTAAGCATCTACTAAAACCTCTAAAGTTATAATCAGGAAACTCTTACTTTCTGTCAGTCTGATAATAACCCTTGTCAATGTGAATGGAGCTGACAGTGGAAGGTATCCTGGGTATCCTTTCTTTCCCAGGTGGTACATAAAACTTGTCTGTGAAGAGAACCACCTCAAGATATGATTCTGTTCATCTGCTTAAAGGTCTCATGCTTTGGCCTGCAAGGTACAGCACATAAGCACTGACTATACTCCCACAACTCTCCAGAGGTCAGCACAGAATCCCTCCATGTCAGCCTAAAGGCACATGAAGACTTTTGCAAGGTGCACCCTTGCAATCCCAGGACAGCTGATTATACTGAAGTATTAACATAATGCTTTAAACCAACAGTCCTCATCTCTTGCAAAGACTCCAAAGCAAATGGTATGGACTGAAGTGGTTTGCACACTTCATCAGCCAGGGTTAATAGTGTGTCCCCCCCCCCCGCCCATTGCTATACAGCATGAGTAACTGTCCTACCATATTAGCAATAAGAATGAAGCACTGCAAAATAACAATAGGGTTGTGATAAACACATAAATGTATTGGCTTTCACATATCATAGGTGTTGCTATGTGGATATAACTGTATGAGTTTGCAAAGCTCGCTAAAGACACAAGATTAGACAACAAGTTGAAAATGGCCATAACTCTTGAGCGAAATGGAGTCACATAGCAAAAGAATTTGTAAAGGTAAAAGAAAAGGGGGGGGGGGGGGGCTTGATATGAGGAAAGCTAGTGCCTGGAAAACATAGGGTTAAAGTACTTTTAGCTTAACTTAGGTTGAAGATAAAGAATGTTTGTGTTGTAAGTCCTGGTGAGATAACAGGATTTAGTGACCCCACTAAACATGAGTGAATTACTTTACACCATCCTTCTACTTATCAGTTAGTTTAGAGACAGAGCCTCCCAAACATCTGCTAGCTTGGGATACTCCTTGTCTGCCCGTTCTGTTTTGCTTGCAATAAATTTTGTGCGAAGGTCACACTGTTCTAAATCTTTGCCAGCTATCAGAAAAATTACAGATATGGCTGGTTTCAGCTAGTTTTGTGATTACTGGGGCATCCAACTGTGCCAAAGGTGAAAAGTACAACATGAAGAAGACTGCTTACTTCATCTTGAAGACCCCTGCCCACATGAGGAAGACTGCTTACTTCATCCTCAAGAACCCTGCCCACAATCACCACAGAGCAGTGTGCAGACGCCAAGAGGAGGAGATTTATAAGTTCCTGGAGCTAGTTATAATATTCCCCGCCTATACACAGGAATTATGAATATGTATATGGCTAATGCAATAGTGAAAGCATATAAACGTGTAACAAATGCTAATCATTGCGCCTCTGGCTACGGTCACACGCCCAGCGCTGTTGCTTTTGCTTTATTGACTTTGTCCCTCAATAAAACACTGTTATCTCGATTAGAGGAGTAAGCTCCTTTTCACAGGGTTAAGCAAGATTATAGATGATCTAATGCCAAATTAGTTACCTGTTTTTCACACTGCTTTTCTTTCTAGTCAGCTCCATATTGGCAACTTCATCAGGATCCTGCAAGAACCACAAAAAGCAATATATAGTTCCAGGAACACAAGCCACAGGACAAGTGGCCATTAGTCACTGCACCATGTGCCCAGTCTCTCAGAGTTACAGCCCTACATCAGACCCTGAACCACCTCACACCCGGACCACCACATGGCCCCCAGACACCCAACAAAAGGAGATGAGGGCCTGGAGGCCAAGCCCGGTGGCAGGGCAGGCGCCAGCATGCGGGCACCAAGATGGGTGGCTGGGCCACACCAGGCCTGCACTCATCATGGCCACATCAGGTTTCGTCTTGCAGGCTTGCACGGCACACTCCGTACCCCCGTCCTCCTTGTCTGGCGCTTTCTCCTCCACGCAGTTGCTGCCAAGAGAGAAGAAGCTGAAGGAACCACGGCCACGGGGAACCTCCTCGGGGTACCTGCAGAGACCTTGGCCTACAGGGCCCTGCGCACAGTGGGGCTGGCAGACTTATCTCTCCCGGCACATGATGCCTGTAATGTGTGGGGTTTGTTCATCAAGAAGTTTGGGGGGAGGGAGGCTCTCTGTGGCTGTCGTTATGTGAAACAATACTCCTTTCTGACTCTGTAACTGTTGTACTCTGTAAGTAATGGGGGGGAGGTCAGTTGTCAATACAACTTGCACAGGATTGTGAGAGAGAAAAGGGGGGCTGGGTGGCTCAAAGTGGTGTCTTGTTGCAACTTGAGGGGAGGGGGCTGCAACGGTGAGGAGGCTGGCAGTGGACGCTTCTCGAAGCCTCTGGGAGCTTCTCGAAACTTCCCGAAACTTCTCGGTAATGAGACCCCTGCAACAAAGGGAACCAATGGGGAAGAGTCATGTCAACATCCGAGTGAGGAGGGGCGACAGGATTGGCTGGGGCCTTGAACCGAAAAAGATAAAGGACCACCTCCCAGGGACCACGTGTGTGCGTCTTGGGCGGAGCGGAGGACTCCCCGGCACACCCAGCGCTGTTTTATCTGCTATCGCTTACTCAGTTTAATAAAATTTATACTTTAAACCAAAATTGGCTACAATATTGATAACAAATTGGTGCCGTGACTTGGATGGAGAAATTCTGACGGGACTCACATTCTAGGGGGGGCGCCCCACTCTCAGGAGTGGCCCCCTGTTTGTGGTTCATTCTGCCAGCTTCTCCACTAACAAACCCAAAATTCGATAGCAGATAAAAGATGAAGCCGGCAACCCCTTAATTTTGTGCACAAAGCCCGAACGAAGAGAACAGAAACTAGGACGTGAGTATATTGCGAAACTGAGATCCGTTCGGTTGGGGGTGGGATCCCGGTGTGTGCATGAGTGAGACGTCCAAGTGCGGACGAAGCAAGTGTGGACCTCTTAGTAGTGCGGTTCCCATCTCCCGCGAGGGACTGGGCCACGAGGAGAGGGCATACGAAAGACTGAGTGAAACAAGGCACACCGGAAGATGGGACAGAAAGAGAGTAAGGGTTCTGATCCCATGGGAGGTTCTAAGGAGAGTTTAAAGTTACCTCAGATACCTCCAGATAGTCCTTCAGGATTAATGATTAAGTATTGGAATGATTATCCCTCTAGAAAAGGGAAAGACAGGGCAAAATTGATACATTATTGTATGGAAGTATGGGGGGGTAAACAGATTAGGACTGATCACCTATATTGGCCAGTATATGGGTCTTTTGAAAATTGGATATGTCAGGCCCTGAATATCTATGTCAATTCGAAAGAGACTTTTGATTTGGAAGAAAGTTAATATGCCCAATTGTGGATAGGATCACTAGATAGGATATGCCCAATTGTGGATAGGATCACTAGATAGGATCACTAGAGCCAATCTATACCCCTTAAAAGAAAAAGGGGGACGAAAAAAGACTAGGCCAGAGGAGGAGGTTCCCATGTTGTCCCCACCATATATACCTCCTCCTCCTCTACCTCAGCCTTCGCCCCCACCCGAGACTCCCTCTAACATTCCAAGTCCTCCGTGTGAGGACCCAGAGGCACCCCCCGATACTTTTGAGACCGAGGGACCGGTCACACGAAGTAAAAGCAAGAAACAAACTGAAGCCCCCCTATACCCTTTAAGGGAAATATCAATGGGAGGGGCACACCCAGAAATGGGATATGTTTCTGTACCCTTGAATGCAGCAGATGCTAGGGAATTTAAGAAAGAAATGGGGACTTTGCTGGAAGATCCCTTGGGGGTTGCAGAGAGAGTGGATCAATTCCTAGGGCCTAATATATATACTTGGGAGGAGTTGCAGGCGATACTGGGGATTTTGTTTACAGCCGAGGAGAGGGATATGATCAGGAGAGCCAGTATGAGAATATGGGACCAACAACACCAACAGGGTCCCGCAGCTGATATAAAATGGCCTCTACAGAGACTTAATTGGAATAACCAAAATGAAATACACAGGGGTCATATGCAAGATCTGAGGACTATAATAATCCAAGGTATAAGAGACTCGGTCCCCAGAGGCCAGAATATCAATAAGGCTTTTAGCGAACATCAGAAAAAGGATGAAACTCCCACAGAATGGCTGGAGCGTTTGCGAAACAATTTCCAGCTATATTCAGGAGTAGACCCCGACATGCCGGTTGGGCAAGCATTAATTAAGGCCCAATTTGTAGCTAGTTCATGGATCGACATTAGGAAAAAATTGGAAAAGTTAGATGATTGGCAGTTTGATTAGAAAAGATCTTAAGAACATTGAAGCAACTGGGTGAGCAGTGACACTTGCAAAGGATATTGCTAATGATTTACTGTGAACAAAATTTATGGCTGTAAATGGACTGTAAAGTTCCTTACCTCTGTTTTCATTGGCACACAGCTGCCAGCATTTCTGTTTTGGTGTATTCAGTACCTGCTTGTATGCTCTTCTGTCCAAGCAGACTCTTTCAGGATTAAACTATACACACAGACGCAAATGCTCACAGCAGTGTTGTATCTTATGCTGATCGCTACCCTTCTGCATGATCTTGTTATTCAAAGGTTTCTGTTGATCTCCTGTAGCATTAGGAAGACTTTTTCCTCCCAGTCCAAAGATAACTCTAAACTGAACAGGAATGTTAAATAAAAGGGGCTGTTGTCTTCTACTGATCAGAAAGTCTTAGTTCCTGTCTGATCACATGTTTAAAATTTGATTGTGCATGGTTTTGGAGTAAGCAGCCTTTCAGATAAATTTAGCAGAAAGCAGTAGATCAGATTTTCCTACTGGGATCACCTGAAGATAATCCTCACAGGCTCTGTGATCCATGTTGTATCATTGAAGAAGCTTGGGACAGTTTGATGTGTCTTATTCTAGTGACAGTAATGCTTAATTCAATTTAAATTTGCAAGGTGGCTGTTGCAGCAGACAATCTGATGACCCCTTCTGATCTGAAATGTAATGAAAACTGCAGCAAATTTTTTAAATGTCCTTGTGGGAAAGATGATGGAGAGGAAAGCAAACAACATGGGTAGGTGAATGTTCATGGGAATAGCTTGTCATCTTTTAATCCACTCAGTTGTTTGAGAGCTACATGTTTGGTATATTATAAGGGCATGCTCTAATCCACAAGAAGATATGTATCGTTGGTTTTGTTTGTAGGAGGAAAAGAAACAGAGCAGAAAAATAATGTAACAGTGAGAAAGGGGCAAGTTTGTCAGGCAAAGGAAAAAAGCAAGAAAAACAGGAGGAATAGAAGCAGAAGTTGGATAATAAGGGCAAGAGGTATGGGAGCCCACAACAGTCTGTTGGAGCCTTTCGACTTAGACCAGGCTTATTTAAAACAGAAAATAAAAAATACCTCCTTTTTGTCAAGAATCACATTTACCCCCACTGCAAACTTTCCTAATTACTTCTTGAGACTGCAGCTATGCTAAATTTGAATTATATTGCATATCATAAATAACTGTATTAGAAGAATGCCATCAATTAATGAGCCCTAGTTGGAAAATAAATGCATGGTTTTACTGTGTCTTTTTTTTGCTTCCATAAATACCTTAATGTGACCATTAATGCAGTCACAGCTGTTTTGCTGGCCTGATTCATTACAGTATCACAGTGACTCTGCTATTTGACAGAAAAAAAACCAACCCCATGTCCAAGGTGATAAGCAAAAGCAGCAATGAAACAGGAATGAATCTCATGAAGAGGATTCAGTCTCTAGTCTTCTAATTTCTAAAAGAACTGCAAATATATGACCTGTCTGTAGCAGGGAGAAGAGATGCTGAGTAAAAGAGGCATTATTAATAGGAAAGAATCAGTGACATCTACTTAAAGCAACTATTAATTTAACCCTTTATTTTTCACTTCCTATATCATAGCAGAATAAGCCATTTAAAATTCCCCTTCACCTGTGCCAAATTCAGTATTATGGTTTCCTGAGTTCAAGCTGTGTGTTCTATTGACAGATTTATTTCCTTTCACAGTTTTTATCTGAAATGGCCATAAAGTCATCTGTTATACTGCTAATAGGCCATGAAATTCCTTGTATGAAAAAAGTATAAAGAATAATTGAAGGCTTAGAGGACTCAGACTTATTCTGATGGTGTTCCTGAGCTAAGTTGTTCATATGTTTATTATTCTAATGTAATTACAGCTGTCCATTAGGTTATGTACATTTCCCACAAGTGAGTTTCAGTTTCGTCATTAAGGGAAAGCCCATACTCCAACTAGAGGAGAAAAGTATTTTTATGATTTAACACATTGCAATGAAAAGATGCAGGGAATTTGCAGGATGTGATAAACATGTTAAAAACTCTAAGATAGTTGACTCATCAAAAATGTGCCTTGGGTGAACTCAGGGCAAAGAGGGTGATGAACAGGCTTTGCTGTTTTCTGGATTATCAAGTTGACACTTGATGATCAGCTTTCTGGTTTCTAATGGGGTTACAGGCAGTACAAAGAACCAACATCCAGCCAATTGCATTTTTCAGCTAAAATTCAGCACTTAGGGAAAAGCAGAGAAATTTGGGGAAGAGAGGAAAAAAAAATGAAGGTAAAGAGCGTCTCAGTTATTGAAACCTAAACAATGGCATTGTCTGTGGTGGTGTTCCACTTATAGCTAGATGAATTTGCAGCAAAGAAAGGTGTATTTGAGTTGGTTATTCTTAAGGAAGAATTCCCTCTATTTATTTTAATTATACTTTTATGGCAGTAGACATCTCTTATTAGATTTGTGCATTCTTACATAAACTTAGAACATATCACTGATGGTAGTAACAAATGGAAGGCAGCCATTTGTTGGGGAGACATTCAGAAGCATGAAATTACCCCGAATATAAGGAACTGAAAGAGGATTTAGTTAATGCACCTGTCCTAAGTTTACCTGATCTAAAAAGACCTTTTTATTTGTTTGTAAACATAGATGAGGGTACCGGGTATGGGGTTTTGGTGCAGGATTGGGCCGGACAGAAAAAACCTATAGGATATCTATCAAAATTGTTAGATCCAGTCAGTAGAGGGTGGCCGACCTGCTTACAAGCCGTGGTGGCCACTGCGCTTCTGGTAGAAGAAGCCAGAAAAATCACATTCGGGGGGGAATTACAGGTATTATCACCCCACAACATTCGGGGAGTACTACAGCAGAAGGCTGACAAATGGATTACTGATACTAGGTTGCTCAAATACCAAGGAATTCTAGTTTCTTCTCCTAAATTGGAATTAGAAAGTACGAGCCTCCAAAACCCCGCTCAATTTTTATATGGGGAGCCGGCTCAAGAATTATCACATGATTGTATACGTAATATAGAGGAACAAGTAAAAATACGCCCAGATTTGGAGGAAGAAGAATTAATAGGAGGCGAAAAATTCTTTGTAGATGGTTCTTCAAGAGTGATAGAAGGGAAAAGGAAGTCAGGATATGCCATTATAGACAGGAAAAACTTTAGTGTTGTGCAATCAGGACCCCTGAACCCCAGTTGGTCTGCGCAGGCATGTGAGCTATATGCAGTATTACAGGCCTTAAAACTATTGAAGAATAGACGGGGCACGATATATACAGACTCTAGATATGCATATGGTGTATTACATACTTTTGGAAAAATTTGGGAGGAAAGAGGATTGATAAATTCTCAAGGAAAAGGCTTAATTCATGAAGAGCTAATAATTCAAATCCTCCAGGCCCTGAGAGAACCTGAAAGCATTGCGGTAGTCCGTATAAAAGGACACCAAAAAGGAACAACCTTTGAGATAAGAGGAAACAATTTAGCGGACATGGAGGCAAAACGGGCAGCTCTGGGGGTTGTAAAAATAATGCCAAACTCCTCAATGGAGTCTAAAAAATTAAACGATATGGGAGACAAGTTGTCCCAAAGACTTTAGCTCGCCAAATTATGGTGAGAATACATGAAAAAACACATTGGGGAACCCAAGCCCTTGTCGACCAATTTGCCCTGCAGTATATGTGTATAGGAATATATGATATAGCAAAGGAAATAGTAAGATCCTGTTTAACTTGTCAAAGGATAAACAAACAACATCAACAAAAAACAATTCCAGGAGGTCGTGAATTAGCTGTAAGACCCTTTTCACGAATACAGATTGATTTTACTGAAATGCCTAAGAGTGGTAACTACAAATACCTCTTAGTGATGGTAGATCATCTAACCCATTTTGTAGAGGCATTTCCCACCTCCTAGGCAACGACACGAACTGTGGTAAAAATTCTTTTAGAACTTATAATTCCAAGATATGGAATTGTTGAAGCCATAGACTCAGGCAAAGGCCCACATTTTACTTCAAAGGTAATTAGGGAAACAATGAATCAACTGGGCATAAAATGGGAGTATCACACCCCTTGGCATCCCCAAAGCTCAGGACGGGTGGAAAGAATGAACGGAGAAATCAAGAAACAATTAACTAAAATCATGATAGAAACAAAACTCTCCTGGGCTAAATGTCTACCACTAGCTTTGTTAAACATCAGAACACAACCCAGGTCCGATTTGGGAGTTTCTCCCTTTGAAATGTTATATGGTATGCCTTATAATATGGAAATGCCAGTTGAACATCCAATAATTGAAGACATAATGTTGAGACCATACCTAATTCATCTAACCAAACGAAGAGAGGGGTTACGTAAACGAGGTATGATATCTCAACGACCTCCGTTAAATATGCACATTCATTCTATAAAACCAGGGGATAAGGTACTAATTAAAACTTGGAAGGAATCCCCACTAATCCCTCATTGGGAAGGACCCTATCTTGTTTTACTCACCACAGAAACCGCCATCTGGACGGCAGAGAAGGGTTGGACTCATGCGAGCCATGTAAAAGGACCTATCAGAGACTTGGACCAGTCTTGGGAAGTTGTGAGCCCACCTGGAGATCTGAAAGTCACCCTCAAGAAGGTTTAAATGGACATAAAGGGGACTGGGATATGTAATAACAATAATAACATTTTGAGATTGGCATGAAATCGGTTGTCTGTAAGAGTGCCAAGAACGGTGGTAATCGAATACATTAAGTTATATATATAAATTGAATATATCAAAATATTACTCCAAAAGGAACCAGGTAAGGGAACTGTATAAACGGAGGCAAACACCAGAAATAGCACTCCCTCTCCTGAAGACTACCCCTGCTACCGAGAAGATGTTATCCCTCGTGGCTCGAAGCAACCGAGTCAACGAGCGAGGTAGAGAGGTAAAATACTGCGGAGAACTGACTCTTGTCATTAGAGCTATATGGGAGTACTGGAAGAACCGCCTCAATGCCCAAAGGGACTTGAAAGTCCCTTATAACAAGTATATCCAAGGTTCTAATTGGAGGGATAATATTGGTATAATTGATCCAAAACTATTAACAACAAAAAATTGGAGAAGATTTCACCCTTTTTGGCACATCCTAGACATACTGCTTATTCTATTTATAATATGTATACCACAAACATGGGCTAAGGGAATGAACTACCAACCCCACCAACCGTTTAAGTGGACCCTACTCCGATTTGAGGTCCAACAGGATATCACAACCCAAATAACACCGGGAGAACCAAGCTTTAATGCTACCCTATGTCAGCTTGTCCCGAGACCCCGATGCTGGGAATACCTGGGATTCTATATGTGCCCTAGTTCGAATCCTGGAAAGGGATATTGTAACTACCCTAATCAATATTACTATCAATATTACTGCAGTTATTGGGGTTGTGAGACTATAGCCCCTGGTTGGATACTGGGTAGTGGTATAGACAGGTACCTAAAGGTTCAGGGGGGTCCATATGGGTGCAGACCACCACAAGGGTGGGGAGGACGTGGAAACTGCAAATACCTCTTCTTAAATGTCACCAGCCCTGAAGACGTAGGATGGATAATTGGAAGAGTGTGGGGAGTGAGGTATACGGAACTAGGGACAGATAAGGGCGGTTTAATTCTCATAAAAAAGGAAGTGGTCCCAAATGATCCACTGCCAGTAGGCCCTAACCAGATATTAACTGATGATTTGGCTGAAGGAACAATGGATAGTACAACAAGAATTCCTAAAATAGACAATATAACGATAACTCCTGAAATGAAGATTACTTGAATCACCCAAACTCCTGATGAAACCCTTGGGAATAACCCAACCCCTAACGAAACCCCTGAAATTAATCCCCTTTGGAAGTTAATGCATGCTAGTTACTTGGTGTTGAACAAAACCAATCCAAATCTTACGGAACACTGTTGGTTGTGTTATGGGGTGAAACCACCCTTTTATGAGGCTGTTGGAGTAACTAAGAAACCTAAACGCCTAAATGGTACTAATCCGGCACAGTGTATGTGGGGCACAGAAAAACCAGGAATCACCTTAACCCAAGTGACAGGAAAAGGCCTGTGTATAGGAAAAATTCCAGAACACAAAAGAGGTTATGTGCCAATACTTCAGGAAGAGTGCTGTGTATACGCAGATCACACAGGGGTGGTACGGGATACTATGACCAAATTACGAGAAGGATTGGAAAAAAGACGAAAAGAACGAGAGGCACAACGCAGTTCGTATGAATCTTGGTTTAGTCAATCCTCCTGGCTTACAACCTGTCAACAATAGCAGGTCCCCTGATATTAATTATATTGGGATTAACATTTGGACCACGTATTTTTAATAAAATATTAGAAATTGCACGAGGTAGACTCGAAGCAGCTCACCTAATGCTGATAGGAACGAAATATGAACCTGTAGAACAAGAAAATTCATTGCTGTTAAGCCAAGATGTGTTACAACAATTTGATGAACAAAAATGATGAAAAGAAAAAGGGGGGAAATTGTAATTCTCCCAACTTTTGGTGACAACCGGAGGCTGGGCCGCTCTGTCCGTGAGCTGGAACAGGTCCGGCCTGTTCACGGTGGGAGGCGGGCTGCTGCTGGGGCCTGCCCACCCGCCCTGCTACCCGGCCCTGGTCTCCTTCCCTCCTTGCAGGGATGCAGCTGCTCAGGCTCTTTGGGACGGCTGAAGGCGATGGTCACTGCGATGGTGCCCGTGGAGCGCTGCCAGGTAAACGCAGGCTGGCCGGCAGGACCAGGGCGGCCGCCTTCGTCAGCAACACCCATCCACCCACCTGTGGCCCTGGAACAGGGACCACTCCCCCGGGCCCCTCATGAAGTGTCATGGGTTTGGGCATCTCCCCTTTCCGGCGGTAGAAGAGGCAGGAGACACTCCCGTGTGGGGACTTGGGCTGAGAGAACACAGGGGGAAGGGGGTGGGGGGGGGTGGGGGGGGTGGTTTGGTGAGCTCGCCAGTGCCGTGTTTGAAAGGTTAAGAAATTGCACAAAGGGACAGAGCAGATATTGGGTAGAGCTCTCGCAGGTCCTGAGAGGCATCAGGACTCTCGGACACAGGCAAGGTGTGTTCCACCCCGACCTCTTCATCCACCTTTCCAGGGGATCAGGCTGAGCAGAGCCTATTACAGCTGCTGCCTGGAACTCACCAAGCTCCATATTTTCTAGGAAGCAGGGTCCAGGAACGTCCATGAAACAAAACCTTATAGCCAAGTTGCCAGAGGGCTCTTCACAGTCCCCATTTCAGACTCTCAAGAACCCAACTTTAGGAGACCAGGTATCAGAAAAAGCTTTGGAGTTGATCTTAAGGAAAACTCACTGAACTCCAACAAAATCCATGTGTGTTCATTTCTGTGATGGAGCACTTGCTTGTACTGAAGAGTAGATATAATCAACTTGCAGATTAGAACTTAAGATAGCTTTTCCTAATTTCAAATTGACTGGCATTTAGCACAGGTATTCTGTTGCAGAATGGCTCCAAGAGCAAGGCCATGGATCCTTAGAGGCCTTGTGTGAGCAAAGCAAGGTGTAGGCCTCACAGGTAACCGGAAACCGGATGTGGGAGGAGAATGTGAAGGAAGCTGTGTAGAACTAACCAATACTGTTGTGACTAGTAGGCGTGGCTAAACACCATGCAGATATAAGCGAAGTGCGCCACAAATAAAGCAGAAGCTTGCTTATCACCCATATTGGGTTGGCGTGTCTTGCTTCTCCTCACCGCTGACAGTATTCCACAGACCTAAAGGTCAGTCGTGCCATAGGCTGTATTGCGTGGAGCATCACGAATGCAGGATAAACTATGATAAGTATAGTAACAACAAGCCAAGAGCAGACACGGTGCAATAAGAGATTGCACGACATAAGCAGGACATCCTTGTCTCTAAATTGGAGAGACATCAATTTGATAGGTCGACCACTCGGGGGATAAAGAACTGGCTGGATGGCCACACACAAAAAGATGCAGTCAACAGCTCAATGTCCAGTTGGAGGCCACTAACAAGTGCTGTCCCTCAGGGATCAGTGTTGGGACCGGTCTTGTTCAGCATCTTTGTCAGCAACATGGACAGGGGGATAGAGTGTGCCTTCAGCAAGTTTGCCAAAGACACCAAGCTGTGTGTTTTGGTTGATACGCTGGAGGGAAGGAATGCCATTCAGAGGGACCTCACGCTTGTGAGGTGGGCTGATGCCAACATTATGAAGTTTAACTAAGCCAAGTGCAAGGTCCTACAATTGGGTCAGGGCAATCCCAGGCACTGCTACAGGTTGGATGGAGAAAAAAATCGGAGCAGCCTTGCAGAGAAGGACTTTGGGGTGTTGGTTGATGAGAAAATGAACATGAGCCAGCAGTGTGCGCTGACAGCCCAGAAAGCCAACTGTATCCTGGGCTGCATCAAAAGAATCATGACCAGCAGGTCGAAGGAGGTGATCCTGCCCCTTTACTCTGCTCTTGTGAGACCTCACCTGGAGTATTGTGTGCAGTTCTGGTGTCCTCAACATAAAAAAGACATGGAACTGTTGGAACAAGTCCAGAGGAGGGCTACAAGTATGATCAGGGGGCTGGAGCACCTCCTGTATGAAGACAGGCTGAGAAAGTTGGAGCTGTTCATCCTGGAGAAGAGAAGGCTGTGTGGAGATGTCATAGCAGCCTTCTGGTATCTGAAGGGGGCCTATAGGGATGCTGAGGAGGGACTCTTCATTAGGGACTGTAGTGATAGGACAAGGGGTAACATGTTCAAACTTAAACCGGGGAAGTTTAGATTAGGTATAAGGAGGAAGTTCTTTACTATGAGGGTGGTGAGGCACTGGAATGGGTTGCCCAAGGAAGTTGTGAATGCTCCATCCCTGGCAGTGTTCAAGGCCAGGTTGGACAGAGCCTTGGATGACATGCTTTAGTGCGAGGTGTCCCTGTCCATGGCAGGGGGTTGGAACTTGATGATCTTAAGGTCCTTTCCAGCCCTATCTGTTCTATGATTCTACAGCAGGTATTTTCCAAGTTCGTGAATTGGATTTAGGACCTGAATGATTACAGGAAGGAGATGCCACTAAGGCACATTTCAGTGTGCTGATCCCTACAGTTAACCTGAAAGCTGTTACTGGATGTGGTTTTGGTTTGTGTGTGCCCTGAGGTAAGCAGAATTATTCTTGCAGGGGCACCAAGAAGTTGTCTTCTGTTGACCCAGATCAAGCTTGTCAAGAGACAGAAGTTTACAAGGATGCTGGATTTCTGAGTACCTTCTTCCTTTGGCAGCATTTACATAAAGCTGCTTCTGTATAGCCGATATTTTAAATTGAGTCTATAATTCATCAAGAGAGTATTAAACTACACAGTTTAGGAAGATGTTTAAATCCACATCTTTTGTTCCACAATGGGGGAGGGAGTGAGTGGTTGCATGGTTTTGAGTTACCAGCTTGGCTTAAACCACAACAATTACAAAACCTAAAATAAGTATCACAAGCACCTAAAACAATTGAAAAAGCTTAGATTCAAACCATGCAATTCAAATTGCTTCCGTTGGATTGTCATCAGTTTCTAAGAATCAAGTCAATTTAAGGAGAGAGGAAAAAAAAAAAAGGATAGACTGCAACATGATGGTTGCTGGCCTTCTAGGTACCTGGCCGTAGAATCCATCATCCAGTCTGACAAGCCACTGTATTTTTAGCTCTGAGCAGTACTCTGGTTTCATGAAGTCATGGAGGGATGCTGCATACACAGTCGAGGCACTGTACACATACCTCAGTCACTTGTATGGTGCAGGATTGCCCCACACTTGTTAACACCAAAACACCACAGATTATTCAGGGACTAAAAAAAAAAAAAAAAAGGGACAAGCTTAGGCCCTTTTCTGCCCAGTAACCCTTCTATCCAAGCCCCTTGACAGGAAGCATGCCAACTTTGCACATCTAGAAGAGAAGGCCTAAAAGGACAGTCTCAGCCAGAGGCAAGACAAGGCAGTTACTGAATGAATTGCCATTGGACCTAAAGTGGTGTAGTAACCTTCAGAGGTCAGTAGATTTTAACATGTCCTTTTAAAAGGTCAGATACGTTTTAAACATTTCATTGCACATTGTCTTTGGGTGTTGATATGCTTTTTCTTTGACCTGCCTACAGTATTATGTACATTTTCTGGCATGGTAAGGTGGGATACTAATGTCCAAGGTTTGAAAAAGTTTTAAATGAACAAGCAGTCACTTCTCTGAGCTGTTTTCTGCAAAACTTTAACAAACCAGTTGAAACATTTTTTAATGGCGTAAGTTAGAATGATACTTTAGAGACTGAACAAAATTTAATATAAGAGCTTGTCCTGGGTTCAGCAGTAGCAGTCATTTTTTCTCTTTCTTGGTAGCTGGTGCAGTGCAGTGTTTTGATTTTCGGCTTGGGAACAGAGCTGATAACAATGATGTTTTGGTTTGGTCAAGGACTTTGTGAGCCTCATCCTCTGCCAGGGAGGAGGGGAAGCCAGGAGGAAGCAGAGACAGGACACCTGACCCAAGCTAGCCTAAGGGGTATTCCATACCACAGCACGTCATGCCCAGGAGGTAACGGGGAGTTAGCCGGAAGTGCTGCGAGACTGCAGGGTTGGAGGAGGTATCGGTCGGGCTGGGGGGGGGCGAGTTATCAGTTGGTTGGTGGTGAGGTGCTGTATTCTCTTCCCTTGTTATTTCCTTTATCATTATTATCATTGGTGGTAGCAGTAGTGATTTGTGTTATACCTTAGTTACTAAACTGTTCTTATCTCAACCCGTGGGAGTTGCATTCTTTTCGATTCTCCTCTCCGTCCCTCCGGGAGTAGGGGGAGGGAAAGAAGGGGGGGGGGGGGGGGTGAGTGAACGAGTTACCTGACTGGGTTTAAACCACGACAGAGCTTAGTCTAAATTATAGACCAAAGTCACAATGCAAGACAAGTCACATGAAGTAGATTATTGGCAAAGCACTGGTAAAACTGAATTAGGAAGGATCCCAAGAACAGAATTGTTGAAAGGATAAATTGCAGTGTGAAAGACTGATATTTACATAGGTGGGCTTCAGTGCCTATGAATCAGATGAGCATGTACAAAATGTCCACTCAGAATAACCTTGAACTGCAAGAAATTGTACAGAATGTGCAAGTTTTCTTTCTTTTGTGCCTGTTGAAGGAACAGGTGTGCAATGTTCTGTACCATGCCTTTATATTTTGACTTTAAAGTTACAGTATCAGCATGAGGTATAACATGATTTGATCCACATCAGAATAGTGGCAAGTACTAGTCTTTGTCTTCCTGTGTTAGAAGAAGTGGTCATACAAGTGATCCATAACTCAAAGCTATTGCCCCTCATGCCAGTGCCTGTTTACCTGTTTCCCTTACACACTAATTGCACATAAAAACTTTTAGCAGCAGATAGAAAACACAAAGTATACCTAAAGATGAGGGAGGGTACAGAAACCGTTACTTTCACTGCTGACATGCACAAAGCTGGTGCAGTTTTAGGACAAGCTTTAAAATCAGTACTAACACATTTTAATTGGGGGTTTGTACTTTGTCTTTTCAAGTGCTGAAATAAATTTTGCTATTCCAGATCTAACTGGTTTACTTCTTCTCCTACTGCATTGCAGTCTCTGAACTTGAATCTATTTTTAAGCATACCTCTTGGGTAGGACAGGTGAGATGAATACAGTCATTTCTCTGCACATTTGGACAAATTCAGGGCTTGAAGTTATATTTAGTCTATTTCCTGCAGAAGTCACAAGAACATCAGTGTACGTTCCACACCGATCTTTGTTCTAAAGGTCCGTCCACAACAGTGTTGCAGCAATATGACAAACAACTCCTTATTAATATCATAAATGTTAGAAATAATCAGGAGAGCTTCCATAAATATCAGTATGGTTGCCTAACACTTTCTTCAATTTACTTGGTTAGGTTTTGCTGGCACTTTAAGAGAAAAGTAAGTTTTCATGATAGATACTTTCAGGAGCTGCCTGGCTTTTGCACAGAGATAGGCACTCTTACAGAAGCCAAATAGTTAGCTTGGAATGGGAATATGTTTGGGTTTTCCCCTCAGTATTTAAAGTAATATGCTAAACTGTCAGTTTTTATTGTTGAAGAAGAGCTACAAACTTAAAGTTGTTTTCAACAGATGTTTCTACTGACAGTGTTTCCAAATGCTGCCTACAGCAGCCTTTCAGAAGATAAGTAACCATCTTGCCGCAACTAGATGTTTACATATTGTCTCAAGTTGCTTGAATTGGCGCTTACATTTAAAGACAAAGTATGTGGTCATGCTCACTCAGTATGCATTGCACTTGGAGGTAAATCTATTATTTTCAGGAAAAGGTGACTTGTCTGACACATTAGCAGCTTAACATAATAAATATGAAAGATTTGTGATATTAGAGCACAGTAATGAAAACAAGTACTCAGGAAGCCATCTGTGTTCAAAATGTATATGCTTTGTACTTGCGTGCTGCTAAACAATGAAATTCCCTAGGCAAGATTTTGATAAGCAACAAGCTATGAGGCATTAAGATCCCTCAAACTTGTATCTGCCATTAAGACAAATGCAAAATCTACATTCAAGTAAATTTTTATTCATTCTGTTCAGCCTGTGCAATGTTTTGTAGCCAGAGCACAAGTTCCCTCTAATTTCACTGATATAGACCACTCTACTAGTTGCTGTTACCTAGCTGTAGCTACTTGAATAGCTGAAATTAAAGACAGTTAGAAATACATAAGTAGAGCTATTTCTTAAAAATAAAACCAAAAAACAACCAAATAAAACCCCCTCAAATTATAAAGTTTCATTGAGTTGCAATTATTATGCTGCTTCTTACCACAGAAAATTTTAGGTTTGCTTCTTTTACCACTAATGTCTCAAGATGCATTCATTGTTATTCTCATCCTCCTGATCCTTCTTTTGTCTCTGTATCTAGAATGGGATTTTTTAGTACATGTTTTATATTGAAGTTTTAAAAAAAATAAAAGTATCAAGCCTATTACTCTAAATTCCAATGACCATTATAGCTATAAGAGCTTAATAATAGTTGAAACAATAAAATGCTATTTCTGCATAGAATCATGTATGTAGATATAACTTGGATTACAGAGATTAAAATTTTAAATCTTAACTCTATTACAGTAGAATAAAACAGCAGATAAGTCTACCCAGAACTACTTCCTATGGCATATCATAGAATCATAGATTGGGTGGGTTAGAAGGGACAATAAAGCTTATCTCAACATGGACAGAGACACCATTCCTTAGAATAGTTTGTTCAAAGCCCTGTCCAACAAGGCCTTGAAAACTGCCAGGGATGGGGCAGCCACAGCTTCTCTGGGCAACCTGTGCCAGTGTCTCACCACCCTCACAGGGAAGAATGTCTTTGTAATATCTAATCTAAATCTCCCCTATGTCAGTTTAAAGCCATTCCCCATTGTCCTGTCACTACTTGCCCTTGTAAAAAGTTTCTCTCCAGATTTCTCATTGTTCCCTTTAGGTATTAGAAAAGCGTTATAGAGATCTCCCTGGAGCCTTCTCTTCTCCAGGCTGACCAAGACTAGATCTCTCACAGGAACTCTATCTTCATAGGACAGGTGCTGTCATGGTTTAAGCCGACCTGGTAACTCAGAACCAAGCAGCCACTCACTCACTCCCCCCCTTCTTCCTCCCCCCGCTCCCACAGGGATAGGGAGGAGAACTGAAAGAATGTAAACCCCACAGGTTGAGATAGGAACAGTCCAGTAACTAAGGTATAACACAAAACTACTACTGATACCACCAATAATAATAATGATAAGGAGACTAACAAGGGAAGAGAGTACAATTGCTCACCAACCACAGACTGATACCCAGCCTGACCTGAACAGTGACCTGGGCCTTCCGGGTAACTCCCCTCAGTTTATATACAGGGCATGATGTGATGTGGTATGGAATACCCCTTTGGCTAGTTTGGGTCAGGTATACTGTCTCTGCTTCCTCCCGGCTTCCCCTCCTCCCTGACTAAGAGGGAGAATGAGAAAGTCCTTGGTCAGAGTAAACATTACTTAGCAACAACTAATAACATTGGTGTTATCAGTGTTGTTCCCAGGCTGAAAGTCAAAACCACAGCACTTCACCAGCAATGAAGAAGGAGAAAAATGACTGCTACTGCTGAACCCAGGACAGTATCCATGCCTTACTCCATACCATTCACGTCATGCTCAGATCACACCTTTTTTCAATATACCATCGCTTTTGTATCATATAAATATATGCATACATATATAAAAACACACACACAAAGGAAGAGATCTCATTCCTTAGTCAATGGATCAATCCCTATAAAGCTGATGAATCCATTCAGTCCATGATGTCAGGCTCCATCTCTTGTAACAGTCTGTCAGAGCAGGAGAGGCGGTGTGTAGTGTGGGATTGTTACCTGCTGATGACACTGCCGAACTTGTCTGGTCACTGCTGAACTCATCTGGTTTCATCAAAGTTCATTCTTCACTGGGGTGATGATCGGAGGGAAGTAAGAGTCAGTCTCTGGTGATCTGAAGATATCTAGTTTGTGGTCTATGGAAGTGTTACATAGCAGGCAATAGCATACAATTGAGTACATTGGCTGTTTTCCCCCAAAATCAAATCTCCTTGATGTACACATTGGACTTCCCCATCTTCTCGCATTGCCCACCAAGTACATCCAGGTTTCTGAACAAAAGCAGTCCCACAAGTGGATTTGCTTTTACCTGAAGCAGAAATAACCCAGACTGTCCTGGGTTAAGAAGTAGCAGTCATATTTCTCCTGAGTAGCTTGTGCAGTGCTGTGGTTTTGACTTTCAGCCTGAGAACAGCACTGATAACACCGAGCAAATTCCCCAGCAAATTCTTTATGTGCACCACAGGAAATTATACCCGTATGTTGCAGAATGACTCTAAGAGCAGAACCACAGCTGAGAACCCTGGCTCAGCTTACCCAGCAATAGTAAATGAGCAATATCCTAAGAATAACTAGATGGTTGTCTTCATGGGGCATTACAGGTTGAGTCAAACACTGTTGTTTGAAGTATTGCACTTATGTATCATTGTTAGGTTAATCATCGTAGCTATTAGACTTGTTTATAGTTGTGTGATAAAACAGGTGAACAGAATAACCCATAATGCCTTGCTTGCACAAAGAAAAAGGGGGGAATTGTTGCAGAATGACTCTAAGAGCAGAACCATAGAGTTCTGGAGGACTGTGCAAGCAAGGCAGGGGGTGGCCCCCACAGGTGGCCGGAGACCGGACCTGGGAGGAGAATGTGGAGGAAGCTGTGGGGGCTAACCAATACTGTTATGCCAAGAAGGAGTGGCTGAATACCACTCCTATATATGTGTGAACTGCGTCACAAATAAAGTAGAAGTTGCTTATCACCCATATTGTGTTGGCCTGTCTGCTTCTCCTCGCCGCTTACAAATGGTGCCCGAACAGGGACGCGGACTACAGGGCCCTGGTCGCTGGGGACCTGGATTACAGGGCTCCGACTAGCGGGGACCCGGAATACAGGGCCCCGACAAGCGGGGACCTGGGATACAGGGCCCCGGCCGACGGGGACCCGGAATACAGGGCCCCGGTTTAACGGGGACCCAGATACAGGGCTCCGGTCGACAGGGACCCGGATACAGGGCCCCGACTAGCGGGGACCCGGGATACAGGGCCCCGGTCGACGGGGACCCAGGATACAGGGCCCCGACTAGCGGGGACCCGGGATACAGTGCCCCGGTTTAACGGGGACCCAGATACAGGGCCCCGGTCGACGGGGACCCGGGATACAGGGCCCTGACTAGCGGGGACCCGGGATACAGGGCCCCGGTCGACTGGGACCCGGAACGGCGAGTGAGCGGCGCCGGCGGCAGCGGCCGGGAAGCGCGGGCAATGCTTCTGCGGTGGCGTGACGGACCCGGGTGCTTGGACTAACCGAAAGAATCCGCTGCTGGGGCGAACCAGACACTGCTGCGTCGGGAGGCCGATCCGGAGACCGAGGTTACAGGACGACCTAGAAGAAGACGATCTGGAAAAGGCTGGCCATGAAAATGGACCGAGAGGTAGCCCTGGACTTATTACAGTGCTTCTTATAAAAGCGGGGAACTGAGCCCTGAACTTTTTAAAGTGCTTTTTATAAAAGCGGGGAATTGAGCCTGAGACTCTAAAGCACCTAGCAGGTCTACTGGCTGTAGGGAAGGCTAAGAGATTTTTTTTTTGCAGATCCTAATACAATATTTGAGAAGAGTGAGTGGCGAAAGTTTGGTGATGAACTATTTGACTCAGTGCTTAATGATTATAAAAAGGCAAAGAAACTCGGTAAACCACGGAGGGAAGTAATTAACTGCATAAAAAGATACAAGGCAGAAAAGAAAACTGTCGCGGTAGCAACGGAGAAACTAGGAACAGACGTCCCCGGTAGGTTGAAACCGGGGCAAGATTACAACTCGTTCCCCCCAACTCGCGGGAGCACAGGGTTTCCCACCCCCCCCCCTTCCTTTTCTCCCCCTCCATCAGAAGGTGCAGCGGAGGAGGTGTAACCCCCTGCTCCCCCACCACCCCAGTTCCGAAAGTAGGGACTTTGAAAAGGACAGAGAAAGTATATTAGAAGGTATACGCATGATAAATGTCGAGAAATCCGAAAGAAAGAGGGCGGTGCCTCGGCGCCGGATCGATTGCGGCGCCACTGTGAAGCACGCAGTAGAAAATAGGGATCATGCGCTAGCGGGAGATTTAAAGGAACCGCGAGCCTCTCCAGCCCACTACGCCTTAGAGTGAAAAAATTTTTAACTCAGTCACGGAGGAGCCAGGTCTGCAGATGGCTACATACTGAACGAGATACATCTGATAAGAAAGACACAGCTGCGAGCAACGGAGACCCCGAGTTCGGCGCAGGATCAGCCCCCGAATCCCCTGAATCCGAGCCAGAGGTATATCCTCTGCTTCCAGACCCTGACTCTTTGTCTCCCGGGTCGGTCTGCTCAGACTTACTGGCCCTGGAGACGCTCAGTTGTAACAATGGGTAACCAAATATGTGATCATTATTGGGGAATTTTCTGCAATGGGCATCTCTGCATATCCTGTGTTTACTACACAGCAGGGGGCTAAAGAGTGGGAAGCTCTTGATCTCAAAATAGTTAAGGAGGCCTGACAAACAGTGACCATGTATGCGTTAAAATCCTCTTATACTCAAGCTGTATATGTTATGATTTTTTCTTGCAATTGACAGGGGGAGCCCATACAGTTTCTCTGTGATACTCATGTATTAGAAGTTGGTAAAAATAAGTATGTCCAGGTTTCTATCAACCTTTGGAGACCTCTGTAGATACTGCTGGCCACTTCTTCCAGCACAGGCTGGCCACCTGTGTTGGAATGAGTGTGCATTTTTGTCAGTATAAAAGCCCAAGCCTCATGCGATGTGGGGGAGGCAGAGCCTCTGCGGGGACGCCTGCTAAGGTTGAGCCTGCCACCTCGCACTGCAATGATGCTTCTCGGAGCTGGTTTGCTGTTAAGTCTCCACAGGGTCCTTGTTCTGTACGTGGGACTGTAGTGGGAGTAATGATGGCTTTTTCATGGACTAAAAAAAAAAAAAAAAAAAAAAAAAGGGAGAGAGAGTAATGATGTTACATTTAACTTTAACCTGTCTACTTCTGAAGAACTGATAACCTGGGGGAGGGGGTATATTTGTGTCCTCCTGCCTACAGGTCCATGGTGACTGCCTGCAAAGTTTGTGAACCCTTGCCATGAGCTGGACAGATGAATGGATAAACCTGATGCCTCAGCTACAGGAGCTGACAGTGATTACCCCAAGCAGAATGAGATGGAGGAAGAGAAAGAACAAATAACTGCAAAACATCACTTGGGGGCAACTGAAAAGTAACATCCTGAATATGTGTGCTTGTAAAATAGCTATTATTAGAGGTTGTGATTTTGTGTATAAAACCACCTGTATTTACTAGCTAGTTGCTAATAAGAAACTGCACCTTGTATTGTATAGATTTGTCACTTGTAAAAGAGATGTTAGAGTATGGAAATTTGCAGTAGCTGCTAGAAAATGCTAAGGCAAAAGCTAGAAAGATTTTAATACAATGGTAGTGTTATAAAGCAGGTGATGGAACAAATTAAGGGGGGGAAGAAGTCCACTGGTAAGAAATTTCTTTGGCTAGTCCTTCACTGCCATCAGCATCTTCAACATGCTGCTGCACCCTGTAATAGTTACTCTGCTAATGTAAATGTGTGTGTGCCTTGCTGTAGTAGCGACTTGTTACTGGATAAAACAAAAGGGGGAAGATGTGGAGACAGTGTTCTCACAGGAGAATGCATAATTGGTACATAAACTTTGAATAGTCCTGAAAGATACAGCAAGGCCATGAGAGGCCTGAAGAAGCTTAAGCAAGCAAGCTAAGAGGCTGGAATTCACCAAGTTAATGAGAACTGTGGACTGTTGGCAAGCTTTCAAGGTTGAGTTCTCACACCTGTGTTTAACCAATTATATGTTAGTCATTAAGGGTCTTCAAAACATGTATCCAATCATAATATGCCAAATCACTGTAAGTGCTTCAGCCAGGGCCTTGGCTCAACTAAGCAGACTGGGTTGCTGAGTTGCTAAGCAGACAATTCGACATCATAGGCAATTCCTGATTTGTTTTAATGTTGACTCTGTAAGACATGCAACACTGCAGAACCTTTTCTTGTTGGAACAGGGACATGGATGTGAAGAGTTTGATGGAATGTGTTGTATGAGTCTCTCTGATTATGCTAATTCGATGCACGCACAGCTGAGAACCCTGGCTCAGCTTACCCAGCAATAGTAAATGAGCAATATCCTAAGAATAACTAGATGGTTGTCTTCACGGGGCATTACAGGTTGAGTCAAACACTGTTGTTTGAAGTATTGCACTTATGTATCATTGTTAGGTTAATCATCGTAGCTATTAGACTTGTTTATAGTTGTGTGATAAAACAGGTGAACAGAATAACCCATAATGCCTTGCTTGCACAAAGAAAAAGGGGGGAATTGTTGCAGAATGACTCTAAGCGCAGGACCATAGAGTTCTGGAGGACTGTGCCAGCAAGGCAGGGGGTGGCCCCCACAGGTGGCCGGAGACAGGACCTGGGAGGAGAATGTGGAGGAAGCTGTGGGGGCTTACCAATACTGTTATGCCAAGAAGGAGTGGCTGAATACCACTCCTATATATGTGTGAACTGCGTCACAAATAAAGTAGAAGTTGCTTATCACCCATATTGGGTTGGCCTGTCTGCTTCTCCTCGCCGCTTACACTTTGGTATGGAGGACAATGGCTGAAATACAAATATGGGGAGGCCTGGCAGATTGATTATATTACAATCCCACCAACCCACCAAGGCAAGTGCCATGTGCTTACCATGGTGGAAGCAACCACCGGATGGCTGGAAACATATGCTGTGCCCCACACCACTGCCCAGAATACTATCCTGAGCCTTGAGAAACAGATTTTGTGGTGACACGGCAGCCCAGAGAGAATTGAGTCAGACAGTGGGACTCATTTCCGGAGCAAACTTATAGACACTGTGGCCAAAGAGCATGGCACTGAGTGGGTATATCACATCCCCTACCATGCACAAGCCTGTGGAAAAATCAAACGGTACAATGAGCTCTTAAAAACTACGCTGAGAGCAATGGCTGGTGGGATGTTCAAACATTGGGATGCACATTTCCCCAAAGCCACCTGGTTGGTCAACACCAGAGGATCCGCCAACAGGGCTGGCCAAGCCCTGACAGAACTTTTACATACTGTAGAAGGGGATAAAGTTCCTGTGGTACACATGAAGAATTTTTTTGGGAAGACAGTCTGGTTTATTCCTTCTTTAGGTAAATGTGGGTGACGGGATAGAAATAATTAACGAAATGGATCCAGACATTATCGCCCTGGTCTGGCTTAAGCCTTGGTAAAGGTAAAGAAAATACCAGGTGCTATTGCCCTCAATGGGCTTAAGCCTTGGGACCCCTGAAGAAAACACCAGGTGTTAATGCCCTGGTCCCCTTGGGAACTGTAAAGAGAACTATGAAGGGTAAAGATCGTTTAGTAAAACAAAGCAGGCGATTTGCAAGATAAAGGGGGATGTGCATCTCAGAAACAGACCAAACTGATGTAGATATTTGTAACCCTTAGTTTTGCTAATTCGGGATGTTAAGGAGGTAAGAGAGTGGAAAGTTACTGCTTAGCACTTAGTAGACTATAAAAGGGATGCCAGACCGAAAATAAAGGTCTTCAGATTTCACCAGAACTGGAGGTAAAGGCAAACCCACTTGTGGGATTGCTTTTGTTCAGGGCCCTGGATATACTTGGTGGGTAATGTGGGAAGGTGGGGAAGTCCGATGTGTACATCAAGGGGATTTGATTTTAGGGAAAACAGCCAATGAACTCAATTGTATGCTCTTGCCTGCTATGTAGCACTTTTATAGCCCACCAAATAGATCTCTTCAGGTCACAAGCGACTGGCTCTGACTTTCCTCCTATCATCATGCCAACAAAGAATGAACTTTGATGAAACCAGACAAGTTCAGCGGTATCATCATCAGGTAACGATCCAAAACTGCACACGGTCTCTCATGACCTGAAAGACTGTTACAAGAAATGGAGTCTGACATAATGGACCGGGTGAACTCAGCAGCTTTATAGGGATTGGTCCATGCACTAAGGAATGATCCCTCTCTCTATTTCTCTGTGTTTAGATGTATATATAAGACAAGAGTGATCGTATATTGAAAATGTGGGATCTGAGTATGACGTGAATGGTATGGAGTAAGGCACGGATACTGTCCTGGGTTCAGCAGTAGCAGTCATTTTTCTCCTTCTTCATTGCTGGTGAAGTGCTGTGGTTTTGACTTTCAGCCTGGGAACAACACTGATAACTCCAATGCTTTTAGTTGTTGCTAAGTAATGTTTACTCCGACCAAGGACTTTCTCAGTCTCATTGTTTGTCAGGGAGGAGGGGAAGCCAGGAGGAAGCAGAGACAGGAAACCTGACCCAAACTAGCCAAAAGGGTATTCTATACCACAGCATTGTGGGTAGTTAGGGCTCGGCGGTCGGAAGATGGTATGGAAGGTTGGGACCCCTCTCCGGGTAGCCAATAGCACTTAGCCTATGATGTAAGCAGACAGAAGTGACGTTGAAGGCCTGAGCTATATAATACCGTGTTACTTACCAATAAACGCCATTTGCCATCCACCACATTGGTGTCTTTGAGCTGATGGCTCGAGAGGCCTGGGATTGGCCACCGTGCCGTTCCTGAACCAGGTCACCACGCCGCTGAAGGCAACAAGTGGTGCCGAAACCCGGGAATTCGTCGCCTGGAATCGGGTGAACGGCGGCCGGAGCGGCAGGACCAGCCCAGCGGGGAGGACGCTCCCGGACCAACAAGGAGGATGGAAGCCCTTGTGAAGGTCGTATCTCAAGTACATAAGCAGTGGGGTATTGATTGTAAACCCAAAGATTTTACTCTCGCAGTTGCGAGGCTTTTACAAATTGGGATCTTTGACCAGCCGGTGGATATTTTCCACCCTGAGGTGTGGGATAAATGCACTAAAGCGTTAGCCGAGGAGACGATGTCCTTGGGTTGTGGGAAAAACCTTAAGTCGTGGGGGAGAGTCGTACAGGCCCTGCAGAAGGCCATACAAGAGCAGGAGACCTGGAGGGCGGCAAAGAACTGTTTGTTGGACACCCCGAAATTAGGAGTCGGGGCAGCTACACAGACTCTGCACCCCCCAGAAGGTGACGATTCTGCTGAGCCTAAAGATATGTGGGAAGGCGATACACCCCCCCAATCCCCGAATCCCGACCCGCTTACAGAGGGACAGGAATGAGCAAAATCCTTCTGGGGTGGGTTAGTCGAGGAGGCCAGGGGCACTGCTGGGCATTTGGAGTCCGAGGAAGTCTGGACTAGACCACCGCCCTGTGCACCCCAAAATGGGGCCGAGCGGAAAGAAGAAGGGTGGGGCAAGAATACCCCCGCGGGAACAGGGAGGAAGTGCTAGAATTAATGAGCGCATGTAAACAGGAAGGGGAGGAGAACGAGAAGGAAAAGGGTGGTGGGGGCAACTGGAAAGGGGAGGGGAGCGTGAGCGAGGGGTGGAGAGCCAATCAGAGCGTCCATTTGAAAAAATGCCTTTATAGGGCAAATACCTGCAGAAGGCGGGGCGAGTTAAGAGGGAGGGAATGGCCCGCCCGCAAGGGAAGTGGGTGGGGCCGGAGCCCAACAAAAAGTACTGGAACCCGGAAGTAACAAGTCAGTCGAGTTCCGACTCCAGGTCAGACACCAGCTGGGGCGAGTGGCTCGCAATTGATTCAAACTCAGAGGAGGAGGAGATGGGGGTAGACAGAGTCAAAAACCAAAATATCCCCATCCAAAATAAAGAGGAGCCACCAAGGGGACAAATCCCTCTTACGAATTGGAGGAAAATAAAGGTGGCGTGTGCCGATTGGGCCCCATCAGCCAAGCTGGCGTTCCCTGTCCGGGTGACGGATGGGGGACAGAGGGTCCATTCGCCAATAAACCCCAAGGATGTACAAGCGATTGTTAAAGCAATCGCGGACAAAGGGCTTAATTCTGCTATGGTCTCCACCCTTATAGACGGTGTCTTTGGGGGAGACGACATGCTCCTGTTCAATATAAAACAAACTTGTAGATTGATCTTTGACGGGGCAGGGATGATTGTTTTTAAACAAGAATGGGAGGACAACTGTGCGAGACAACTGGCCCAAGTAACTGGGGCGGATCACTCACTGCATGGCTCTAGCCTGCAGCGGTTAATGGGTACGGATCCCATAATGATTACCCCCCAGGCGCAAGCCCAGGGCTTGCGGGCCTATGAAGTTATGGCAACTACCCATGCGGCCAAAGAAGCTATTCGCACAGCCTCTAGAGTTATTGCCAAACCGTCGCCATGGTCCACAATAAAGCAAAATGAAAGTGAGAGCTTTACACAGTTCGTAGATCGCCTCCAGGCAGCGGTCGACTCTTCAACCCTGCCTGTGGAAGCAAAGGGCCCGGTCATGGCAGAATGTTTACATCAGCAGTGTAATTCGACAACCAAAGAAATTCTGCTATCACTGCCGGTGGGGTCAAGTATCGCGGACATGATTAAGCATGTCGTGAATGAAGAGCATTTAGCCCCAATCCAGGCAGCTGTTCGCACCATAATGGCTAATGTGATGGAATGTTTTAAATGTGGCCAGGTGGGCCACGTTATAGCAAACTGCCCTCGGTTGGGGGACCTGCCAACAGCTCTCCCCCCACGCCAAAACCAACCCAGAGGACCGTGTTGGGCCTGCGGAAAGAAAGGGCATTTTGCTAAAGAATGCAGATCTAAAACACAGGGAAACGGGAGGGGGAGAGGGCACCTGGGCCACGCACGGCCCTCTCCCACTTGGGACATAAGGCGGCCCAACTATGTCGACCCTGGATGGGGCGAGGTGCTCCCGAACCCGCCGCCCCCCTCGAGAAGAGACCAACTTTATGGTTCAACCAATGGCCCAGCCGAATCTGTCCCTATCTCAGAGACAGCAAGGACCACCCCTTGGGGGAGAGACCCCAGGGTGGCCCTGGCAGTAAAGTGTGACAACCTGCCGGTGGTGTGGGGGATCTGTTCCCTCTATAATACCTTAGATGGCACTACCATTAGTATCCCTTTTTTGATCGATACCGGAGCAGATGTTACAGCTATCCCTGAGACGAATTGGCCCTCGCGTTGGAAATTGGAACCATGGTGGGTGGAGTCGGGGGATTAACCCAGGCTCGGAAGAGTGCTCAATTGGTAGCAATAACGCTTCACACTGAAAGGGGACCGGAGAAAACTATTACCCTCTTCCCATATGTCATGTCAGGAGTTCCACCCCTGCTGGGAAGGGACGCTCTAGCCCTATTAAAAGCGAGGGTGACAAATTTACCATAAGGGCCACTGCCACACACCCACTTCCACCAATTAGACTGACGTGGAAATCATCCGATCCAGTGCGGGTCGAGCAGTGGCCCCCGTCAAAGCCTCGAATGGATGCTCTTCTTGAGCTAGTTGACCGCGAACTACAACAAGGTCATATAGAGCCTTCCACTAGCCCATGGAACACCCCAGTTTTTGTAATACCCAAACGAAACGGCAAGGGATTTCGCCTCCTCCATGATTTACGTGAAGTAAACAAGAGAATCAAACCAATGGGTCCTGTTCAAACGTTGTTGCCCATGAACTCTATGATACCAGAAGGACAACCTTGTGCTGTCCTTGATATTAAGGACTGTTTCTTTTCGATACCTCTGCATGAGGAAGACAAGGAACGGTTTGCTTTTTCTGTCATATTCCCAAGCAGCCAACGCCCCAACCTACGTTTCCAATGGAAAGTGTTGCCTCAAGGAATGATCAACTCGCCCACTATCTGCCAGTTCACAGTGGACCGGGCGTTGGCACCGGTTCGACGCAGTGACCCGACCGCAACTATCATTCAATATATGGACGATATTCTGATCGCCGCGCCATCAGGAAACCAAGTGGACCAGCTAGTATCAACGGTCTTGGAAACTCTGAAAACAAACGGATTCGAAATCGCGAGCGCGAAAATTAAAAGAGGACCATGTGTGAGTTTTTGGGGAGTAGGGATCACAAGTTCTTACGTAACCCCTCCCCTAGTAAAAATCCGCCGGCACATCAAAACGCTCCATGATATGCAACAGTTAGTAGGGTCCTTCCAATGGCTCTGCAATATTGTCCTGATCCCTCCCGAAACCATGGCCCCCCTGCACGACCTTCTAAAAGGGAAGAACCCATGGGAGCCAAAAACCCTGACAACGGAAGTGATGAACTCTCTCGACTTTATCGAGCAACAAATATCGTCAAGCACACTTGCCAGGTGGAATCTGGATTTACCACTTGATCTGTATGTACGCTTCACGGAAGGAGGGGGGGTAGGAGCACTGGTTCAGGGCCCCCCTGAAAAAGCTCTACCAATACAATGGATTGTTCTGGGAAAACCGTCACGTGCATTCTCTCCAGGAGTCGAGTGCCTTGGTAATCTCGTCATGAAAGGCAGGAAACTCGCCCTAAGACACCTAGGCATTGAACCCGCCAGAATATACCTACCTTTCTGCAAACAGCTTCCAACGCAATCAGTGGCGATGTCAGAGTATCTAGCCATAGCCCTCGTGGGATTTGGTGGAGAAGTCCGGTATGCTACGAAGCCCCCCTGGACTCAAATGCTGGCAATTGTCAACATGGACCTCCCACAGAAGATCATGGACCGACCCCAACAGGGACCAATGGTCTTCACAGATGCATCTTCAGTGACCTCAACCGCAGCGGCGGTATGGCAATCGGAAGGAGAATGGCACTGCATTAAAATGACCGACTGCACGCTTTCAGTCCAGCAGCTGGAAGCGACGGCCGTAGTACTAGCGTGCCGACTGTTCCCAATGGAACACCTCAACATAGTGACTGATTCGATGTTCGTGGCTAGCTTTGCTTAGCCATGTCGGGGCCCGGTGTGTCAACATCTACAGCAGCTCTAATGCTAGAAGAAGCACTTTTTTCCTGAAAGGGCACCATATCAGTCATCCACATCAACAGCCACAACCCAATCAAAGTTTTTTTCCAAACCGGTAACGACAAAGCTGACACCGCTGCAAAAGGATTGTGGACGCTAAGAGACGCCCGTCAGCTACATGAGTCTCTCCACATCGGAGCTAAAGCGCTAGCAAAGAAATGCGGGATTTCAGTCACTGACGCGAAACACATAGTAGAGACGTGTCCCCACTGTCAGAGAGCACCACTGTGGTCCAGTGGAGTCAACCCCAGAGGTCTTAAGGCCTCTGAGGTGTGGCAGACGGATTTCACACTTTGTCAGCTGTTAAAACCTCGAGCGTGGCTAGCGGTAACTGTAGACACATATAGTGGAGTAATCATAGACACACAACACCTTAGAACCGACTCCAAAGAGACCATCCAACATTGGCTGACGGCCATGGCGTGGCTTGGTGTCCCCAGTCAGATCAAAACGGACAACGGTCCGAATTTTGTCTCTAAATCAGTTCAGGCATTTGCTTCAAAATGGGGTATCACCCTAACACACGGGATCCTGTATAATAGCACAGGACAGGCCATAGTTGAACGAGCGAATCAAACTCTGAAATCAAAATTAGAGGTATTGGCAAAAGCAGAAGGTTTTGCCAATGCCATTCCCTCGAGAGACCAAGCACGCCTGCTAGCGACTGCCCTGTTAGCACTAAATCAATTCCCCAGGGGGGAAGAGGTAAATAGCCCCACCCAAAAACATTGGGCCACTCGAGCGCTAGAAGACGGCCCGTCAGTCATAATTAGAAACGAGCTGGGAGAATGGGAACAAGGATGGCGGCTAGTCCTCACAGGGTGAGGGTATGCTGCTGTTAGAAAAGATGGCAGAGTTAAGTGGTGTCCGCTTAAGTCCATTAAACCGGAATAAAGCTAATGAAAACTGTGAGCTTTTGTTCACAGGAGCAGATCATCGGACGCCCCCGTAACCCGTACGGCCCGGTGACAAGAGAGAACAACAAGTTACCAAGCATCCCGTCCGTACCCAGGAGTTCCACACCGGCGGAACCTGAACAACAGCGAAATAGCCCCCAAGGGAGGGGGCTACGATGCCTTTGTGTGATTTCAATTTCGGGGCTTGTTACTATAGGGCAAGTAGAATCAAATTACCATCACCATCAGCCATTTAAGTGGATCCTACGGGACCCAGGAAGTGATCGAGCGATAAAGGAAAACATAACCGTAGGTGCTCCAACTTTCACAATCAAACTTTGTGATATCTTTTCTAACATTGGTTCTTGCCAGAAAGCCCCCGTTCCATGGGGGACGTATTGGTGTCCCAATTTAAACCCAGGTAAGGGTTATTGTCGTAACTACCCAAAATACTCGTTTTGTGAATATTGGGGGTGCGAGACCACTGTGACAAGTAATAGATGGAGACCAGAAAAAGAGGATGAATTTTTGCAGGTAAAATATGTACCAAATAAGTGTACCCATCCAACATATGGGTCTGATGGATTGGTAATTCGAAAAGGTACTTACAGCCATTTAAATTTGGAAATTCAAAATTCAAAAGATATGGGCTGGGATGTGGGAAAAATGTGGTCAGTATTCATTCACAATGGTTTCACTGATCCAGGAGTACTCATACAAATTATTAGAATCCCGCTACAAGCCTCTCAGGCCATTGGGCCTAACCCGATCCTTAACCCATAGACACCTAGGTCTTTAATACACGACACTGAAAATAATACCGCCAATGTGATTCCTAATAATACCGAGACTCCGAGTACTTTGGAAGTTGAAATGCCTCCCCTGTGGAAGCTTTTGAACTCAACATATCAGATACTGAATTTTACAAATCCAAATCTAACACCACATTGCTGGCTTTGTTATGACATAAGGCCCCCCTTTTATGAAGCAATAGGAATACCCTTTGAACCAGGACTAATGAATGGGTCTAATCCTAAACAGTGTCTATGGAACACTGGGAAAGAAAACAACCCAGGAATAACGATGTAATATGTGTCAGGACAAGGTAGATGTATCGGCAAGGTACCCTATGAGAAAAGGCACTTATGTGAGAATGAGACCTCACTGGAAAAGAGACCACAAACTGACTGGTTAATTCCTGCCAATAACACCAAATGGGTATGTTCAAAAACTGGAGTTACCCCATGCATATCTCTTAGAGTGTTCACTGAAAGCAATGAATATTGTATACAAGTAATGATTATTCCGAGAGTCATATATCATCCTGAGGAATTCATATATACCCATCAAACCCTATTAACTTCTCATCGCATATAGAAACGAGAGCCATTTACCGCCTTGACCATAGCTACCCTAATGGCTGTGGGAGCCGCAGGGGCAGGGACGGGAATAGCTTCATTAGTCGAACAGAACCGAAATTTTCATTCCCTCCGAGTGGCAGTGGATGAAGATTTAATTCGAATTGAACAATCGATCAGTGCCTTAGAAAAATCATTGAGGTCCCTGTCCGAAGTAGTTTTGCAAAATCGTAGAGGATTAGATCTCATGTTTTTACAACAAGGCGGAGTATGTGCTGCATTAGGAGAGTAATGCTGCGTATACGCAGACCACACTGGGGTTGTCAGAGACACCATGGCCAAACTTAGAGAAGGTCTAGAAAAAAGGAAAAGAGAAAGAGAAGCCCAACAAGGGTGGTTTGAATCATGGTTCAACCATTCACTGTGGCTAACCACCCTGATATCTACCTTGATAGGACCGATCGCAATGATCATGCTGGCACTGGTCTTCAGACCCTGTATATTAAATAGGCTCATGTCATTTGTTAAGAGCCAGCTAGAAAAGGTTAACATCATGTTGGTAGAACACCAACAACTGCTTTAAGAATGTACTTACTCAGTGTTATCCCCGGTTATCCCTAGTTGCCCCAAGTTACACCCTGTTACCCCCAATTACCCCCCAGCTGCCACTTGCCCAGCATGCCTTATGTTTGTTATTGCAAGATTATGATACATACTTTTATAATTTTTATAGATTTTAGCCTATTTAGTTAAGCATAGGGAGAGGGGAAATGTGGGTAGTTAGGGCTCGGCGGTTGGAAGACGGTATGGAAGGTTGGGACCCCTCTCCGGGTAGCCAATAGTGCTTAGCCTATGATGTAAGCAGATGGAAGTGATGTTGCAGGCCTGAGCTATATAATACCGTGTTACTTACCAATAAACGCCATTTGCCATCCACCACATTGGTGTCTGTGAGCTGATGGCCCGAGCGGCCTGGGATTGGCCGCCATGCCGTTCCTGAACCAGGTCACCATGCCGCTGAAGGCAACACAGCATGTCATGCCCAGTATGTAAACTGGGGGCAGTTACCTGGAAGGGCTGGATCACTGCTTGGGTCAGACTGGTTATTGGTCAGCTGGTGGTGAGAGGCTGTATTCTCTTCCCTTGTTATTTCCTTTATCGTTATTATTATCAGTGGTAGCAGTAGTGGTTTGTGTTATACCTTAGTTACTGGACTGTTCTTATCTCAACCCGTGGGAGTTGCATTCTTTCCATTCTCCTCCCCATCCCTCCAGGACTAGGGGGGAGGAAGGGGAGGGAGTGAGCGTGCTGCTGTGTGGTTCTGGGTTGCCAGCTGGGCTTAAACCACGACAGATGGAATGAAGAGAGAATATGGATGACACCTTTGAATGAAGAGAGAATATGGATGCAGAGAGAATATAGGTGAAAATGAAAAACGTAAAAAATATGGGGAAAAGCAAGGTTGGTTTGTCCTGGAGCTGATGGAAAAACTCATATTAAGTAAGAGGAGGAGTAAGGTTGGGGTTTGTTTGGTTTTAGTGTTTCTGTTTTTCAGTCTTTAGTTTTAGCTAGGTTATTGCTAATTTGGGGTTGTTTTTTTCAGGCCTTGATTTTATCCGTGCTGAAGAGTTTGTGTTGCTGATGAAGGGACTATAAATGCCTGTGCAGGTAACCTGCTATGATACAGAAAACAAATTGGAGCAGAGAACATTCAGATTTTTGCTGATATTAAAAAGAAGCATAGGTAAACACAAGCAGTATTTTACGTAAATATGAATGTAATAATGATTTTATTTTTCTCAGTTTTCTGATTTTTTTTAATGCCTATTTAGTGTCAGGAGGGCTAATGATATAGGGAGAACTTTATTGTTCAACCAAGGTCCTGCAGTGCTATTAGGGGATTTGTTTAAAAATTACTTTGCACCTATAAGTTCCAGGTTGCTGCATCTGTGAAGTTTGCAGTTTATAAATACAGACTGTAAAAAGTTCTGCATCTGGTATTAGGTGAGATTTTGTAAACTTATCTATTATGTTTAAACAAATTTTCTTTCTAGAGGCTAGGCATCCAAGGTTGGTTTTAGTTATGCAAGCAGTTGCCATATAAAAGCATCCAAATCATATTTTGGCATTTAAAAAAGTTATTCTTTTTTTCTTTTCCTACCAATAACAGTTTTCTTTTACTTAAATCAGTGATGTCTATGTATAGATTCTGTTCTATGATTATCAAACAGAAGGAATCCAGTTTCTTTTCTGCTGCTACTTTATAATAACCGTCACCTGGTACTTTCAGCAATTTAGATGTCACACTTCCTCCGCCACCCCCAAAGTGTTATGTATTATACATGCTAAATAGCCTAATTAAAATGTTTGTGTGTAGCATGTGGGTAATCATGAGAATAACCAAGTCTGAAAGATCTTAAATACCTAATAAACAGACAATAAATTTCAAAGTAGAAAGGAAACAATGCTTCTTTCTAGTGATTTCTTTATATATATGTATGTGCACATAAATAAAAATATATTGCATTAGACTTTTCTAAAAAAAAAACAACAAAACCTGATAGAATCATGTGACATTTTTTTTGTTGTCTTGACAATTCATTAATTGATTTTTGGATTATACTTCCTATTGTTCAAAGGGTTTGCTTTTGAAGGAAGGAAAAGAGGGTTTTGTTTCAGGCAGATTAATAAGCTGAGAAAAGAATGTTAAAGGACTGTCAGGGTCAAACTGGAGAAAACCCCAGTGTTGTACCTGTTTCCTTCATGATCCCAAGAGTGAAATTAAGACTTGATGATCAGTGGAGTCCCATTTCATCTCCTCACACCCATCTCTCAGTCAATGGACAGTGGAGGCTTATCTCAACTCCTGCCACGCATCTCTGAGACAATAGATTGGTGGAATCCCATATCAGCTTCTTATACCAATCTTTGAGACAATGGATGGTGGAGTCTGATTTTGGTTCAGTTTCTCACAAGGACGTGTTGGTTGAGTTTTTTAATTGTCATGGTTTAAGACCGGTAACTCAGAACCAAGCAGCCACTTGCTCACTCCACACCTTCTTCCACACACAACCCCCCCCCCCTCCCCCAGAGGGATGGGGAGGAGAATCAAAAGAGTGTAAATCCCATGGGTTGAGATAAGAACAGTCCAGTAAATAACATATAACACAAAACTACTACTGCTACCACCAATAACAATAATGACAAGGGGAATAACAAGGGAAGAGAATACAATTGCTCATCACACCCTGAATGATACCCAGGCCAACCTGAACAGCGATCTGGGCCTTCCAGTTAACTCCCCTCAGTTTATATAATGGGCATGATGTGATGTGGTATAGAATACCCTTTTGGCTAGTTTGGATCAGGTTTCCTGTCTCTGCTTCCTCCTGGCTTCCCCTCCTCCCTGACAAACAATGAGACTGAGAAAGTCCTTGGTCAGAGTAAACATTACTTAGCAACAGCTAAAAACATTGGAGTTATCAGTGTTGTTCCCAGGCTGAAAGTCAAAACCACAGCACTTCACCAGCAATGAAGGAGAAAAATGACTGCTACTGCTGAACCCAGGACAGTATCCATGCCTTACTCCATACCATTCACGTCATACTCAGATCCTACATTTTTCAATATACCATCTCTTTTGACTCATATATAAAATTCTTTTCCCTCTGATTTAACACCGAGTAAGTTGCTCCTGTATCCACTAAAATTCCACTTTCTTTCCTCTAGTCCTTAGTTTTAATGCAACCAGTGGATCTGCTAGGGTAGATTCCCCAGGTCCCTTGTCAGTCTAGTTCCAATTCAGCCACCAAAGCCACCCCGTGGCACTCCCCCCCCCCCCCCAGGGCAGTCTATCTTCCAACGTCAAAACTCCCCACAGCACACACACACCGGTCCGGTCCCATAGGAGAAGAACCCACTTCCCCCACCTTTGCCCGACATTCCTCCTCCACTAGTTTCAAAGCCCTCCTGTCCACATTTCCCATCTGTCAACATTTCTGTTCCCACTTCTTTACCTGCCCCAGCACTCATCCTGAGCTCAAACGCAGGAGCTGCGTGAGCTCCCATCCTTTCCCCCTTGGTTTTCCCTTTTTCTTTTTTTTCTTTTTTTTTTTTTTTCACAGCTGCTCACCCTGCACAGATCGCTGCCTCTGCAACAGCACTTCTGTTTTAATGTGAATGTGCTGCTTGTTTCCAGCGACAGCAATCTCCCCCTCCTTATCAATATCTGATAGGACAGATATTGAGGGTGCTCCTCTAGGAGGTATCTGTAATATATAATTTTCCTATTTATTTTCCCGATTACAGTTTTTTAACTTTTAAACATCATTCCAAATTCACATGGATTTATGTGATAACTGACATACCATCTTGCGACTAATACTTATACCTGAAATTAATGCATAATGTTACTAAAGTTGTTAATTGTAGTGACTGTTGGGTGTGTACACAGTTGCCTGAATCAGAAGATCAGGGCCTTCCATTAATTGGCGTTCCAATTTCCAACACTATCTCATGGACAATTTTAAAATTTGGAATAGTTAATCCTAATCTGAGTAAAGAATATTATACCTGTATACAAAGATGTACTACACCAGGAAGCAGAATAGGAGGCTATGTTTGTTTAAATGCCACAGGTATAGGTCACTATTCAAATAGTAATCACACTATTAATATAGATGGTATCGTGGTTCAGTGATGGCCTGTTCCTGAAGAGAAAGGATGGTATTAGTTAAGTGAGGGTTTAACCCTATTGCTGAACAGAATACTGCATTTTGTGAGATGTTTAGTGAAATGGCTAATTCCATCGTTGGGAGTAAGTGAATTAGAGAAGGCAATCATAAATATCTCAGCAACCATAGTGGAAATAGAAAATAAAACCATTCTTATAATCCAAGTGGAACAAGAATCAATGAAAATTGCTGTTCCTGAAACAGATCTGGAGGAAACCTGGAAACAAACTAAAATATTTCATAAAATGGCCAAGGATGATACCTCCTGGGGGTTTGAAGAAATGTGGAAAAAGTTGCCTTCATGGTTACCTGATCTCTCCTGGTTAAGGCAACTGGTTTCAGGAATATTAATATTAAATTGTTTTAATATTGATTACTTGTGGTATAACAAAATTTTCTTTCTGGAATTGTAAACAATCTATGATAAATTATGAAGATTGAAAAAAAGAAATGAAATTTAAATATAAAGTAGAAACAGAAAACTATTTCAAAAAGATTCTGGATGATAATGGCTGTATATAAAATGTTGCAAAAGAATTTGCAAAAGGACAGAAAAAGGGGGTATAGACATTTGTTGGCACTAACAGACACCTTTTCAGGTTGGCCAGAAGCCTTTCCAACTAGAAGCCACAAGCCCAGGAGGTAACAAAGATATTGTTACAGGATGGTTGTGAGGATTTCGAAGGTATGTGCTGCATGAACTTATCTGACCATTCCAAATGAATTCATGCTAAGCTGCGAAAATTGCAGGAAAATATGCAAAAACTTAGAATTGTTGGAGGCGGATTGGATGAATGGCTAAATAACCTATGAGTTACTGAATGGTTCAGGGAAATACTTAAACAAGGCTTTCTAATCTTAGCTATAGGACTACTCATTTTAATGATTGTACCTTGCATAATACAATGTATATCAAAATCACTTCATAAAGCAATAGAAGGAGCATGGATAGCTCTGTCATAAATAATATAGTAAAAGAATTTACTCACTTTATAGAAAAAGGGGGGATTGATACAGAGTTAACCAATATACAAGGGGGTTGTACAAGGGGGTTGTACAAGGGGGTTAGAGGAATTTGCTTGCTTAAACAAAAGTATTGTCTGTACCTATCATGCCTACTAAGCAGAACAAAGGCACTAACTATTGATAAGGAAAAGCAGACACCTGGTTCTATTGACAAGGAAAAGCAAATGCCTGATTCTACTGGTAAGCAGCTACTGATAAGGAAAAGCAGACCCCTGAATCTACTGATAAGGGAGAGAAGCAGATGGTTTATGGCTGGGACACTGACCAAACCCTAAGGCCATATGTGAAGACTAAAAGGTGAAAAGTTCAAGAAGAGGAAGACTCATTTGCTTCATCTTGAAGACCCCTACCCAAAGGAGGAAGACTCATTTTCTTCATCTTGAGCCCCCTGCCCATGACCAGAGGGGGCACTGCGCAGGTGCAAAGGACCTTCTAGCTCATTACAATACGAAGCGGGGATAGGACATGAATATGTATAGGCATATTGTGCAACCTTATGAATATATATAACTTTAGAGAATAAATGTAGAGGGAAACAACACTGAGGCACGCGTGACTTTGAGGAATTATCCCTGTGCGTCTCAGCGCTGAATAAAAAGCATACCTACTTTACAACTTTAACAAGTTGGGGAGTCTATCCGTGTATCAGGTGTTAACTTGTGGGACTGTACTACAAAAATTTATGAAGTTGCTGCCACTTAATTGAGCTCTTGGCAAACTATTTCTGAAACTTTGAAAGTTCATGTTGGCTCACAAGCACAGGGGGCAGAAGCGGCACCTTTGGCTCCCTCATGATTCGTAGAAAACTCAAGGTACAAACTCGCCAACAGTTTCAAGTTGACAAGCAAGTATTCTTTATTGTGGCGCTGGGAGACACGGGGGATAGCTCTTCATAATGTGTGTCCCCGTATTGCTATGCAGGACATCCTTATATGGTCACTGGGCATATCACATCATTTTCCAGAAAGTTTCCGGCATGCATACAAAAATGTGATGGTGGTCTTTAAGGGTCGTTTACTTTTCCCAACAATGTTCATAACCAGCTTAATTAACATTACAGACATAGCAATCATCCTGTCCTTCTGCTTATCAGTTCGTTTAACTGCTCTCATCCTGGCCATCTGCTGGTTCCAGATATTCCCCATCCCTAGGTCCATTTTTTTAGTCTGCTTTTCTTACACCTTTTGTACTAAGGTCCTAAGGACCTGAAGCTATGTCAGCTACCTTCAAGCACCGCAGTTATTTTCCATTACAAAGCCATCAAACTTAACATTACTTAGAACTGATCATATTTTGTGCTTTTGTGCCTCCTTGTCTCACTCACCACCTCCCTCTTTGCTGAACTCTGCCGTGAGATCCAAAAATCAGTCTGCTGTTGTTGTTCCTGTGATTCTGCCGCCTGATAATTCTGATGCTGACCTGGATGGTCCTTTTGACCCAGGGCCTATGGATCTGGAAAAGGAGCTTGATTTATATCCTCCAGATCCTTACGAGAAATGGGCAGCTGTAAAGGGAGAAGCGAGGTGGGCGGGGGATGCAGATGTATTGTGTGCTTTCCCGGTGCTGTATGTGCTGGATCAAGACCCGCGGTGTGAAGGTCTCTCCTATGCTCTTATCAAAGATACCAGGCAAACAGTGACAGATCATGGACTTGGAGCTCCATATACAACTCATTTGATACAGTATCTCTGTAATACTCACGTCTGGATTTTGTGTTTCAAATACTGTAATTGTGGGATCCCTTGTGTGTGTGTGAGTGAGTGTTGAGGGTAGATGGTGGTCTGTGTATTTTTTGTTGTCGGGTTTGTGTAGAAATTTTTAATGGGGGGCGTAAAAAGGCAGTGAGGCCCCTTTAGTTGTTTGATAACCATGTTCAAAAGAAGCTGCCCTCGGATTTGGCTACCAGCCTAAAGAACACCTGCAACATGCTGGGCACATGGGAGAAGCCCTGCTTAGTGTGTTTACAGTCACCTGGGGGTGAATCCAAGTCTTGGAGGAACAGATTGGTTGAAACAAGAACTGCTAACTGAAAAAGTGAGAGGGGCAGCACAAACACAAGCCTTATCAGCTGCCACCCAAGCAGGATCAGGGTGGCAGAAGAAAAAAAACAAATGAGACAAGGCAGACCTGAAAAAGGAAAGAGCCAACACAACTCGTGTGTTTCCAGCCTCCCTGGCCCTTTAACTGCAGGTAATGACACAGCAAACTCCTTCACTGTTAACACTTTGCAGTTTACTTCTGCAGCTGCTTCACATTCCTTTTGTATCAGAATGCCTCTGCTTTAAGGAAACACTTTAACCTGTCTTCTTCTCAAGTACTGATAACCTGGGGTAGGGGGACACCTGACCCAAACTAACCAAAGAAGTACTCCATAGCACAGCATGTCATGCCCAGTATATAAACTGGGGGTAGTTACCCAGAAGGCTCAGATGGCTGCTTGAGTTAGGCTGTGTATCAGTCAGTGGGTGGTGAGCAATTTTACTCTCTCCCCTTGTTTTTTCCCCTTATCGTTGTTATTATTATTGGTGGTAGTAGTAGTTCTGTGTTATGCCTTAGTTACTGGAATGTTATTTCAACCCATGGGATTTACATTCTTTCAGTTCTCCTTCCCATCCCTCTTAGGGGGTGGAGAGCGGGGAGGAGTGCGCAGGTGGCTGTGTGGTTCTGAGTTATCAACTGGGCTTAAACCATGACACAGATTAACATAATTCTGTGCATGTTCTTCATGTGCACTTTTTTCCTACTATTGCTGTTCTGTTTAAGTAGTGATCTCATATTCAGAATGTTTTTTTTATTGTACATGATAAATCATGGTGAACAATTAGGTATTTCAAACAGTAAACTGAGGTAGATTAGGCATTTCAAATATTAAAGTGGGGAAAAAAAAACAAAGGGAACAAGAAAGTGATAATCATTACTTAATTTAAAAATATGTAAATATGTTCAGCTATGATTGACTGATTAGTCAAAGACACGTAAGAGTTTCATTCATAAACCCTTCCTTGCCCATGGGTATAGCTTCTATTTATGTGAAGAGCATGCTTTGGTTTCTTTCCTTTGGAACTGTTACCCAGGCTGAGTGTTTGTGTGCTGCTTGGAATGCAAAAATCATCTCTTTGTAAGGGACCTGTGCCTCACTGCCTTTTGTGCAGGAAGGTATCTGCTACAATTGCCTGGGGAAGTGTCGTGGTTTAAACCCAGTCAGGCAATTCGTTCGCTCACTTCCCCCCCTTTCTTGCCCTCCCCCTGCTCCCGGAGGGACAGGGAGGAGAATCGAAAAGAATGCAACTCCCACCGGTTGAGATAAGAACAGTTTAGTAACTAAGGTATAACACAAATCACTACTGCTACCACCAATGATAATAATGATAAAGGAAATAACAAAGGAAGAGAATACAACACCTCAGCACCAGCTGACCGATAACTCGCCCCCCAAGCCCAACCAAGCTCCGACCGATACCTCCTCCAACCCTGCAGTCTCCCAGCCCTTCCGGCTAACTCCCAGTTACATCCTGGGCATGACGTGCTGTGGTATGGAATACCTCTTTGGTCAGTTTGGGTCAGGTGTCCTGTCTCTGCTTCCTCCCGGCTTCCCCTCCTCCCTGGCAGAGCATGAGGCTCACAAAGTCCTTGGCCAAACCAAAACATCCTTGTTATCAGCTCTGTTTCTGAGCTGAAAGTCAAAACACTGCACTGCACCAGCTACCAAGAAGGAGAAAAATGACTGCTACTGCTGAACCCAGGACATTATCCACCCCTTATTCCATACCATTCACGTCATGCTCAGATCCCACATTTTCAATATACCATCACTCTTAGATAAGTGCACTCTTATCTTAGTGCATGGACCAGTCCCTATAAAGCTGCTGAGTCCATCTGGTCCATGATGTCAGGCTCCATCTCTTGTCACAGTCTTCCAGAGCAGGAGAGACTGTGTGCAGTGTTTACACTCGTGAATAACCTGGGCAATAGTGTCCATTGCTAGGTCCACCCCTCGATCATGAGTCCATCTCTGTGTTGCATCTCTGCTCTGATGGCCTGAAGTGCCATGGGCCCACCAGGCTCAAAATAATTCACTGTCCCCTTAAGCAGTTTGTGCAGCTTGTTGCTGGGGACTCCATACAGCTGCCTTCCATCTCCGATGCTTCCAAAGCACTGGAGGGTCCCAGTGGACTAGATACTTGCCCATACTGTCCCACACACCCTGCCACTCATGACTGTCCAGCCTTGGGGAAAACCTCTTGGTCCCCCTGCATCGTCGTCTAACCCCAGACAAGACCCAAACCTGACTCTGCTTAACTTTTGAGATCAGACAAAATGGTTGTGGGTAAAACACAGTCTGTATGTGTGCCAACATGCTGATCCCCATCACAATCAGCAGGCAGGTCCCAAGGATACCCAAAGGCCATTCAAAACCTTCAGAACTCTCAGTTGATGCTGCTGTACTTGTCACTGGGGCTGGTGTAGCTGCTGTGCTTGCCGGCTCTCCCACCACCAGCTTCTCTTTTCCTGAGTCCAGCTCAGTACCGGCTCTACGTAAGTTACAACATTCTGAAGCTGTGAGATCAAGAGAAACAACTCTGAGAGCCAATAAATCGTCATTGTGATGAGTGACTATTAATCTGGTCAGATCTGTCGTTATCTCAACCCTTCGTGCCCCACGTTGGGCGCCAAAAAGAACTGTCGTGGTTTAAACCCAGTCAGGCAATTAGTTCGCTCACTTCCCCCCCTTTCTTGCCCTCCCCCTGCTCCCGGAGGGACGGAGAGGAGAATCGAAAAGAATGCAACTCCCACGGGTTGAGATAAGAACAGTTTAGTAACTAAGGTATAACACAAATCACTACTGCTACCACCAATGATAATAATGATAAAGGAAATAACAAGGGAAGAGAATACAACACCTCAGCACCAGCTGACCGATAACTCGCCCCCCAAGCCCGACCAAGCTCCGACCGATACCTCCTCCAACCCTGCAGTCTCCCAGCCCTTCCGGCTAACTCCCAGTTACATCCTGGGCATGACGTGCTGTGGTATGGAATACCTCTTTGGTCAGTTTGGGTCAGGTGTCCTGTCTCTGCTTCCTCCCGGCTTCCCCTCCTCCCTGGCAGAGCATGAGGCTCACAAAGTCCTTGGCCAAACCAAAACATCCTTGTTATCAGCAATGTTTCTGAGCTGAAAGTCAAAACACTGCACTGCACCAGCTACCAAGAAGGAGAAAAATGACTGTGTTGAACAAGGCCCTGTAAGCATAGGCCAAGCCCCAGCACGTTGCCGTGATTTGTCCATCTCTGGTATGGCCAGAATGACCACACACCTCATTTAAGTGTTTTACTAATTCTTCTGGATTTTGCAGTTGTTCGGTAGTGAAATTCCAAAGTCCTGGAGGGGCCCACTGACCTAGATACTTGCCCATACTATCCCACACACCCTGCCACTCATGGCTGTCCAGCCTCTGGGAAAATCTCTTGGTCCTCCTACATCGTCGTTTGACCCCAGACAAGACCCAAACCTGAATCTGCTTAACTCTTGAAATCAGTAGTGGGCAAAACACACTCTGTATGCGTGTTAGCATGGTGATTCCCATCACCATCAGCAAACAAGTCTCAACAGCATTAAAAGGCCATTCAAAAAATTCAAAACTCTCAAATGTAAATGGTCTGGGGGGACGACTAGGAGGGTAAAAGGATGTCTCCTTCACAGGTTGAGCACCTGAGAAGGAGAAAAAAGATGTGTAATTGCTAAGCACCTCCATCATATACCTCCCAAAGTATAAAGGTGGTGACCACACTGGGAACATAAGCCAGATCAGTTTCATGATGAATGATTCTATTGTATTACAAGTCATTACCATAAAGTACAATGGGCTAAAAACCTTAGCCCAAGCCCCACACTTTAAAAACACTAATACAGCAAATACCGGATGGATGTCAGATATGATATACTGAAACTGTGAGATCAAGAGGAAAAACCTTGAGAGCCAATAAATCAGCATTGTGACGAGTGACTATCAATCCAGTCAGATCTGTTCTTATCTCAACCCCTCGTGCCCCACGTTGGGCGCCAAAAAGAACTGTCGTGGTTTAAACCCAGTCAGGTAACTTGTTCACTCACTCCCAGTGAGTGGTGCCGAGCTGACAACAATCGAGGTCCGTGTCCGTCTCCCCCCCCCCCCTGCACCGGGGCTCTCCCCTTCCCCTCTCCCGGAGGAACGGGGAGGAGGATCAAAAGAGTGGAACTCCTACGGGTTGAGACAAGAACAGTTCGGCAACAAATCACCACCGCTACTATCAGCTAAAACAATGATAAGGGAAAATAACAAGGGAAGAGAATACGATACCACCGGCCAAGAAAGCGAGTTCCACCTGGAAGCCCCTGTCCTTCCGGGTAACTCCCAGTTACCCCCCACCCCGGGCATGACGTGCTGTGGTATGGAATACCTCCCCGGCCAGCCCGGGTCAGGCGCCCCGTCTCTGCTTCCTCACAGCTTCCCCTCCTCCCTGGCAGAGCATGAGCCTCACAGAGTCCTTGGTCAGGGTAAACATCACTTAGCAACAACCGAAAACATCGGCTTCACCAACACTGTTCTCAAGCTAGAAGTCAAAACACAGCACTGCACCAGTTAACACAAAGGAAAAACATGACTGCTACTGCTGAACCCAGGACACTTAGTAATTTCCTTTTCTCTGTAGTTGCTAACAAAGCCTAATGTTCTTGAGGTCACTTATTTACAACCGTATTCTTCAATCGACTCCATTCTTCAATCCCCCCTTTTCTTGTCCTATTGCAAATTCTTTTGCAACTGAGTTATTTCATTTTTATTTAAAGTTTCCTGAAGTATTTCCCTGTTTCTACTTGATGCTTAATTTTGTTTCTCTTCCATTCGTCATAGTTCATCATGGTTTTTTTGCAACACCAAAAGGAGCATTGGACCGTTATACATGTAATCACAACCATGCCTATTATTACAAATACAGTAAAAAACAACTGTCTCAACCAGGAGAGATTGGGTACCCATGATGTTAATTTTTCCCAAATTTCCTCAAATCCCCATGAGGTGTTGTCCTGCACTGCCTCATGAAATGTTTTAACTTGTTTCCACATTTCCTTTAGATCAGTAGTAATTCTTCCACTTTGATCTGTATAGGAACAACAGCTATCATTGATTACAGAACAAACTCCTCTTTGGGATACTAACAGTGTATCTAATGCCATTCGATTTTGGAGCACCACTTTAGACAGGCTGGTTATTTCTAGCATCAGCAGTTAGATTTTTCCATTTACTCAGTTGCAGCTGAGATATTTACAATCGTTTTTTCTAATTCACTAACACCTAGAGATGGAATAAACCATCTACCAAAGCTATGGAAAGCAGTGTTTCATTCTGCAATGGGATTATATCCTCATTTGATTCTTTTAATAAAACTCTGAACCCAGGTTCTAGAGGGATGAATGTCAATTACTGTAAAGTTTGGAGCCACTATTCCTAGTGTGCATGACCCTTTCCAGTTAGGAGGCAAAGCCTTATAGGCATTTTCTCCACATAACCAATACCACCCTTTCCCTTCAGGAACTTTCCAATAACCACTTAAAGGTTTTTGAAGGTGAAGTTGCATTGCCCAGCTGCAATATGGGTAATTTCCTACTGATATGTTGCCTTGGTTAAGAGTTTTGTTAGTGGTTACACATTTAACTTCTGACATATTTAAGGTTTGTATCCTTAAAACCTGCAAATGTGTATGGCTCTTGTCGGTATAAACAGGATCTCTCCATAATGTATTCCAATTTGTCTTAAAGGGGATAGGAAGGTCAAAGGAATACCCAGTCTCTCTCCTGATTTAGGTAGCTGAGTAAAGATCCAACAATCACTCTTGTTTAAGACATTAGTAACATTTTGTATCAATCTCAGATGTAGAAGCATGGAATCAAAAATCTATATCTATTATTATACAAGTCCAAATTATGATTGATGTATTCTCATATGTGTGGGTCCTGAAGACTCGACGCGCCATACTTTTTCTCGGTTCCGATGTGTTTCTGGTTCTGGTGCCCTCTTGATTCTTAAGTAATGTATCCAAGCAGGCTGTTCCTTTATCTTCGCTGCTGTAAAGGTAGTCAGTAATACCTGGTATGGTCCACTCCACTTCCCTTCTAGGGGATCATCTGCAAAATTCTTAATAAAACCCCAATTTTCTGTCTTAAAAGGATGAATAGGATAATCTAAACCTCTCGCTCTTGTCCCTAATATTCTCTTATTTATTTCTTCTAATCGTTTTCCCAGATTGATCAGAAACTGTTGGAGATAGCCTTCTTCCACTTCGAAGACTTTCCCCTTTAAACTGGGACTGATATTGTTTTCTGATGCGAGGGGAGACTCCACAACCTGTTAAAGTTGTAAAGTAGGTATACCTTTATTCAGTGCTGAGGCGCATGGGGGATCGCTCCTCCAAAGGCATGCGCGCCTCAGCATTGTTATCCTTCATATTTATCCTCTAAACTATTATATATTCATGAGGTTACACAACGCACCTATACATATTCATGACCGATCCCCATTTCATATTATAATGAGGTAAAAGGTCCTTGCTTGTGTAGGGTCTTCTGTTGGTCATGGGCGGGGGTCTCAAGATGAAGTAAATGAGTCTTCCCTGAACTTTTCATCTCTAGTCATTGTATGTGTTCCCTGGTCATTTAGTTACTGTCCAAACCGCAAAGCTCATTTCAGTCGGTTTAGGTGTCTAGAGAACAGGAGTTACTGATCCTTCCTCCTATCAATAATCTTAGTCCTCCCACTCTGTTCCAGCAAGCGCAATAAATGTTGAGCACATATTTGTTGAGTAAGCATGAGTAAGCAGTAACATTGTTAAACAAATGGCTTAACCCTAACCCCCCTGTACATCGGTTAACCCTTCGCATCAGTCCCCCTTTTTCTATGAAGTCAGTAAATTCTTTTACTGATACATATATTCTTCTTTTAGCAAACTCCTGCGAAAGGTATCTTTTAGTGCTTTCCCATGTGCGTTTGACAAAGAAGTCAAAATCATTATTTGTTGTAGCATCCTCCAATTCCAAATAAGCAACACAATGGATAACATGAAGCTAATACCAACTGATATTAGAAGAAAAATAATGGGGTGAAAAAACATATTTAGAATGCCAGTTGCAGGGGGTGACCATCCAAAAAGTACATCCCACCAGTGGTGACTTGCATCTTCTCTTACCCTTTGCAAGACTATGCTTATTTTTTTCCATGTCATGGTTAATTGTAATTAAAGTTTTCTTTCCATTTTCCTGGACTTCTTTCAAAATGTTAATTAGGTCTTGACGCTTTATTAATTGCCTTACCAAGGTAAGGTTCATCCCAATGGGTGTAGGTGATAATTTGTGGTTTAGGATTATTTTTGGGGTTTGTTTGGAGGCAGAGATCACATTGGCGGGTTATCTATTGGATAGTAACATACAAATTTCTAGCTATAATTTTGCTTGTCAAATATTTATATAAGGCATCTACCCCCCAGTGCGTTTTTTGACCTTATTAGTGACCATAACAGACAGGAGGGGACAATTATTCTTCCCTGTGCTGTGCTGGCCCACCCCTCCTTATTAAATATTCCTTCTTGGTCTGTGATTAATTTTTGGTCATCTTTGTTGTAATTTGGCTTACCTTCCAGGGAAATATTCCCATCAGGAATTAAAGCGCTTTCAATCGTTATCTCACCTTTTGCTGCTTCTTTTGCCTCTCTATCCTCCAGTTCATTTCCTTCTAATTCTGAGCTCACCTTCTGGTGTGCCTTGATGTACATAATTGCTATCTTCTCAGGCAGTTGGACAGCTTCCAACAGTCTCAACATTTCTTGTGCATATTTGATGTTTTTCCCTAGAGAGTTCAACAGTCCTCTTTCTTTCCAAATGGCTCCATGTGCATGCACAACCCCAAATGCATATCCTGAGTCTGTATAGATGCTTATATTCTTCCCTTTTGCTATTTCTAAGGCTCTAGTCAGAGCAATCAGCTCCACCTTTTGTGCAGAGGTGTTTATTGGCAAAAGTCAAAATTCTATTACCTCTCTGCAGGTGCTAACTGCATATCCAGCATGCTGTTTTCCACTGATGACATAGCTGCTCCCATCAGTAAAGCAGGTTTCTGCATGGCCTAAAAGGGTATCTTTCAGATCCAGACGACTGGAATATGTGGCCTCAGTAGTCTTCAGGCAATCGTGGTGTACCAGTTTTCCTTCATTTCCGCTGAGGAAATAATCTGGGTTGACAATGTTAGTCACCACTATCTCTACATCATTTTGTTCCACCATAATGGCTTGATATTTCAGGAACCTCTGTGGGAAAAGCCAGTGCCCACCTTTCACTTCCAGCATTGCGGACACTGTATGGGACACTAGCACAGTCATTTTCTGGCCCAAAGTGAATTTGCGTGTTTCTTGGATGTTTAGTACAACTGCTGCAACGGCTCTGAGGCATCCTGGCCACCCTTTGGCTGCTGCGTCTAACTGCTTACAAAAATAAGCAACTGCTCGTCAATATGGACCCAAGTCCTGTACTAGTATTCCCAGGGCAATCCCCTCTTTCTCATGGGAGAACAGAAAGAATGGTTTACTCACATCTGGGAGTCCTAAGGCTGGTGCTGACATCAAGGCATTTTTAATTGGTGGAAGGCTGGAGTGGCTTCCTTTGTCCACTGAAGATTCTTGTTGTCTTTTATGATTAGTGCATATAGAGGCTTAACAATTAGTCCATGATTGTAGATCCACAATCTACACCATCCTGTCATGCCGTCCAGTCCACACAGGCCTCTTCTGTCTGGGTAGCTATTAGGATGTCATCTACATACTGCAATAACTTCCCTTCTTCCAGTGGGGCTTCCCAGGACTCTAAGTCTTTTGAAAGTTGTTCTCCAAAGAGTGTGGGACTGTTCTTAAATCCCTGAGGCAACACCATCCACGCGAGCTGGGTTTTGCGCCCACTCTTTAGGGCTTTCCCATTCAAATGCAAAGATTTTTCTGGCTGGCTTCATGGAGAGGGAGGCAAAAGAAAGCATCCTTCAAATCTAGAACGGTAAACCAAGTTAGCTCTCAGGTTAAGCATGTTAATAAAGTGTAAGGATTTGCTACTACAGGGTAAAGATCCTCAGTTATTTTGTTAACAGCCCATAAGTCCTGTACCACCTGGTATGACCCTTCAGGGTTACAAACAGGTAAAATAGGAGTGTTAAAATCAGATTGCCAATCTTTTAGCAGTCCTAGCTGTAGGGAAGATATTTGCCCAATAATTGAAAAATTCCTATCTTCCTTTTTCAGGGGGTATTGTTTAATCCTGGCTGGCTGTTTTCTCTCCTTGAGTTTAATCTGTATTGGGGGTGCATTTCTGGCTTTTCCAGGTACATTTGTGGCCCATACTCTTGGGAATATCTGATCTAGTATATCTTCCCCGACTTCTTCCTCAACATGATTAGTGATCAAAACTAAGCTTAACATCTCTATATACTGTTGGTCGTTTACTTTTAAAGTCATCTTGCCTCCTTTGAAAATAATGGTCAGTCCCATGTGTTCTAACAAATCTCTCCTCAAAAGAGCTTTTGGGGAGTTAGGCATATACAAAAACTTATGAATGCCCCATTGTTTTCCCAATTGATATTTTAATGGTTTACAGAAGTATGTCTTCTCACTTTGGCCAGTTGCACTTTTTACCATAATGTAATAATCTCCTACAGGTATTAGGGCTTGATTTAAAACAGAATATGTTGCTCCTGTGTCTATTAAAAACTCAGTCTTTTCTTGTTCATTACCTATCTCCATTATAACCAGTGGATCTGCTCGGGAACATTCCCCAGGTCCCCATCAGTCTAGTTTCAGTTCAGTCACCGGAGCCACCCCATGGCACTCCCCTCCCAGGGCAGTCTCACTTTCAGCGTCCAAACACCCCTTAGCATGCACACTGATCCGGTTCCACAGAAGAAGAGACCTCTCCCCCACCTCCGCCTGACATTTCCCCTCCACCAGTTTGAAAGCAACCAGTGCAGCTGTGGCTATAGCACAACCCAGCTTTTTCTTTTAAACCCGTCCCTGATTCCTATACGCTCTCTATGCTTCCTCCTTCACTCATGTCCACATTTATTCAACAACCCCTCAGTCCCGTCTATCAACATGTCTGTTCCCACTTGTTTTCCTGCCCCAGCACTCATCCCATGCTCAAACACAGGAACTGCGTGAGTTCCCCTCCTTTCCCCCTTGGTTTTCCTTTTTTTTTTTTTTTTTTTTTCAACTCACAACTGCTCCCCCTGCTCTTCCGGGGCTGTAGATGCCTGCCTGTGCAACAGCACTTCTGGTTTAACCCTTTCTTAACTCTGAATGTGAATCTGTCACTTGTTGCCAGTGACAGCAATCTCCTCCTCCTTTCCTTATCAATAACAGATAGGACAGATACAGAGGGTGCTCCTCTTGGAGGTATTTGTGATACATAATTTTCTAACCTATCTTCCTGAGTACTGTTTTTTTAACTTTAAATATCATTCCCCCAATATCACAACAGATTCTATTACCTCTCTGCAGGTGCTAACTGCATATCCAGCATGCTGTTTTCCACTGATGACATAGCTGCTCCCATCAGTAAACCAGGTTTCTGCATCGCCCAAAGGGGTGTCCTTCAGGTCTGGATGGCTGGATTATGTGGCCTCAATGGTTTCCAGGTAATCGTGGTGTACCGGTTCTCCTTTTTTTCCACTGAGGGGAAAAAAGCTGGGTTGACAATTTTAGTCACCACTATCTCTACATCATCTTGTTCTACCATAATGGTTTGATATTTCGGGAAACTCTGAGAGGAAAGCCAGTGTCCGCCTTTCACTTCCAGCACTGAAGACATTGTATGGGACACTAGCACCGTTATTTTCTGGCCCAAGGTAAATTTGCATGATTCTTGGATATTCAGCATAACTGCTGCGACAGCTTAAAGCATCCAGGCCACCCTTTGGCTGCTACGTCTAACTGCTTGGACAGATAGGCAACTGCTCATTGGTATGGACCCAAGTCCTGTGCCAGTATCTCCCGGGCAATCCCCTGTTTCTCATGGGAGAATAGAAAGAATGGTTTACTCACGTCTGGAAGTCCTAGAGCTGGTGCCACCATCAGGGTGTTTTTCAATTGGTGGAAAGCTTGAGTGGCTTCCTTTGTCCACTGAAGGTTTTTGCTGTCTTAAGATTAGTGCATATAGAGGCTTAACAATTAGTCCATAATTGTAGATACACAGTCTACACTATCCACAATTCTTTCACTGTCTGGTGTTTTGGTGTTTGACATATTGCCTCTTTTCTGTCTTGTTCCAGTGTTCGCTGTCCAGCACTAATCTCATATTCCAGGTAAATTATTTTTTGCTTTACTCTCTGCGCTTTTTTCTTGGATACCCTATATCCCTGGAGTCCCAGAAAATTTAAGAGGCTTACCGTCCAGGTAACACAGGACTCTTCTGTCTGGGTGGCTATTAAGATGTCATCTACGTACTGCAATAGCTTCCTTTCTTCCGGCAGAGCCTCCTGGGACTGTAAGTCTTTTGAAAGTTGTTCTCCAAAGAGCGTGGGACTGTTCTTAAATCCCTGAGGCAACACTGTCCATGTGAGCTGGGTTTTGCACCCACTCTTAGGGCTTTCCCATTCAAATGCAAAGATTTTCTGGCTGGCTTCGTGGAGAGGGAGGCAAAAGAAGGCATCTTTCAGATCTAAAACAGTAAACCAACTTAACTTTGGTGTGAAGCATGTTAATAGGGTATATGGATTTGCTATCACAGGGTAAAGATCCTCAGTTACTTTAACAGCTCATAAGTCCTGTACCACTTGGTATGGCCCGTTAATTTTACAAACAGGTAAAATAGGGGTGTTAAAATCAGACTGGCACTCCTTTAGTAGTCCTAATTGTAGGAAATTTTCAATTGTGCGAATTCCTTCCCTATCTTCCTTTTTCAGGGGTATTGTTTAATCCTGACTGGCTGTTTTTTCTCCTTGAGTTTAAACTGTATCGGGGGTGCATTTTTGGCCCTTCCAGGTATGTTTGTAGCCCATATCCCTGGGAATACCTGATCCAATATATCTTCCCTGACTTCTTCCTCGATGTGGTTAGTAACCAAAACTAAGCTTAATATCTTTATATACTGTTGGTCATTTACTTTTAAAGTGATCTCACCTCCTTTGAAAATAATAGTCTCTTCTAACAAGTCTCTTCCCAAAAGTGCTTTTGGGGAGTTAGGCATATATAAGAATTTATCAATGTTCCATTGTTTTCCTATTGATATTTCCATGGTTTACAAAAATAAGCCTTTTCACTTTGGCCAGTTCCTCCTTTTATCATAATATAATCTTCTTCTAAAGGTATCAAGGCTTTGTTTAAAACTGAATATGTCGCTCCTGTATCAACCGAAAATTCCACTTCCTTTTCTTTGTCCCCTTGCTTCATTATAAACAGTGGATCTGTTAGGAAAGATGCCCCTGGTCTCCGTCAGTCTAGTTCCAATTCAGTCACCAGAGCCAACCCATGGCACTCCCCCTCCCTCAGGGCAGTCTCGCTTCCAGCCTGTTCCCACCTGTCTGCCTGCCCCAGCACTCATTCCATGTTTAAACACAGGAGCTGCGTGAGCACCCATCCTTTACCCCTTGGTTTTCCCTTTTTTCTTTCTTTTTTCTTTTTCTACCCCCCCCCCCCCAGATGCTCACCCTGCTGTTCAGAGGCTGCAGGTGCCTGCCAGTGCAACAGCATTTTTGTTTTAACCCTTTCTGAACTATGAATGTGAATTTGCTGTTTGTTGCCACTGACAGCAATCTCATCCTCTTTATCAATATTTGATAGGACAGAGGCAGAGGGTGATCCTCTCGGAGGTACTTGTGATACATCATTTTCTAACCTATCTTCCTGAGTACTGTTTTTTTTTTAACTTTAAACATCATTCCCCCAATATCACAACCTGAAGAACATATCTCCATCTTAACTTCCATTTTTTTTCCCCTGTCCTTCTCCAAAGCCAAAATTAAGGGATCTGGTGGAGCTATAGTAATTTTACATTCAGTTTGTCACTCTGGGTGGTTTCTTAAAGTGAAAAACATATCTGCATACATTACTTCATCCCATTCTCCTTGCCCCCTCAAAACAACATTAATTGTTACAATGTATTATAGTTCAGAGTTCCATTTTTAGGCTATTTTTCCTGATCTTCCAAAGTATATAAAGGTTTACAAATTTCTATAGCCTCTCTCTCCAAGTGCTCTGCAAATGCAAAAATATGAGAGCACCTACACACACAAGTTTTATGATATTCTCAGGGGTTTCAGTAAAATAATATCTCCGGGTTCTGCAGATCAACTCCTCTGTTGTTAGATCATAGTTTTGGTTCCAACAAAATTTACACTGTCCTAGTATCTACGGCAGGTTTCACTGTTTAAAAGTTATTATGCTCCCATACATGAGGCTATAAATCTCTGATATTTCTCTTACACAGCCACTGGGGCACAGAGAGGGAACTCTTCTTAACCTTTCAATTAGTCATGGTTTACTTTTCATCTACTCCTCCCCCAGCATTTAAATCGGAAACAAGAATACGAGACAGAACAAATACGCTTCATCCGTCTCCGGCTGCTCTCCTTGCAGAGAACACGGAACCGCAGATTGGGACTACACACTCGCTTCTTAGCTAAGCCATGTCTCAGCCACACACAGAATTCTTGCACAGAGGGATCCCACAGACACACTCACACAGTGGTTCCGCTTACCCTTCTCCTGCTTCCTACACAGTCATTAGCAGGTCTGTCCTGGCTTCCAAAACTTGGGATGCAGCAGAGACCCGGAACTCGCCTGGTTTACAGCTGCCCTATCGGCTGACGAGTCCCTGGACTCACCCGATCCACCCTCAGGATCGCTAGCGGCTGCCCTATCGGCTGACGAGTCCCCAACCTGCTTGCAAGCCCTACCTGCCAAGGGGAGCTACGCTGTGCGCCAGACGTGCCTTACCAGCAGCCCCGGGTCAAGCATATGACTTATAGACCCCCAGAATTACCAACACAAATATCAAGCATACTGTTTACATCTTATAGGCCCCCTAAATTACAAACCTAAATTCCAAGCCCCCCTAAATTACAAACCTAAATTTCAAGCATACTATTTTTCCGCAGCCGGCACAGGTTGTTGTCTGTTCCCGCTGTGATTGGACAAGAAGCGGAGCTCCTTCAGGCAAGTGACCTGGGGGGCCTAGGATGTCCGCCCCTCACCTGATCCTGCAGCTGAACAGAGGTCTCCTGCCTAGCTCGCCAAATTGATGTGCAGATAGACTCCACAACTTGTTAAAGTTGTAAAGTAGTGTCCTGGGTTCGGCAGTAGCAGTCATTTTTCTCCTTCTTGGTAGCTGGTGCAGTGCTGTGTTTTGACTTTCGGCCTGGGAACAGAGCTGATAGTGATGTTTTGGTTTGGCCAAGGACTTTGTGAGACTCATGCTCTGCCAGGGAGGAGGGGAAGCCAGGAGGAAGCAGAGACAGGACACCTGACCCAAACTGACCAAAGAGGTATTCCATACCACAGCACGTCATTATTATCACTGGTGGTAGCAGTAGTGATTTGTGTTATGCCTTAGTTACTAAACTGTTCTTATCTCAACCCGTGGGAGTTGCATTCTTTTCGATTCTCCTCCCTGTCCCTCCGGGAGCAGGGGGAGGGCAAGAAAGGGGGGGAAGTGAGCGAACTAATTACCTGACTGGGTTTAAACCACGACAGTTTTTTTTGGCGCCCAACGTGGGGCTCGAAGGGTTGAGATAACAACAGATCTGACTGGATTAATAGTCACTTGTCACAATGCTGATTTTTTTTGGCTCTCAGAGTTGTTCTTGTTGATCTCACAGTTTCAGAATGTTGTAACTTACTTAGAGCCGGTATTTGCTGTGTTAGTGTTTATCAAGTGTGGGGCTTGGGCTAAGGTTCTTGTCTCACTGTGCTTTATGGCAATGGCTTGTAATACGGGCGGGCTCCAGCAGCAGGGCGGGACGGACGTGGCCGTGGACTTGTACCTGGCCGTCTGGCTGCTCTTCAGCGCCCTGGCCCTGGCCCTGGCCCTCGCCCTCGCCTCCATCTTTGTGAGGCTGCAGGGAGCCGAGGGGAAGCGGCCCCTGGAGCCGGCGGCTGCTGAAGCGGCCCGGGAGAGCGGCCCCGGAGAGCGGCCCCGGGGACCAGGCGGCGGCGGGAGCAGGGCCGGAGGCCGCGCGGGGACAGCTGCCGGTGGAGGTCGGGGCGGTCGAGGAGCAGAAGGAAGCGGCTGCCGAGCAGCGGGATAAGGCGGTGGAGGAGCCGAGCCCCGCGGCCGAGCCGAGCCCCGCGGAGGAGCCCAGCCCTGCGACGGCCGAGAACATCTCCCGGAAGCCGCCCGCCGAGCCCCAGGAGGATGCAAGAGACCACGCAGCATTTCCCAGCAAGGCAGAGGGGGAAGAGCTGGACTCAGGAAAAGAGAAGCTGGTGGTGGGAGAGCCGGCAAGCACAGCAGCTACACCAGCATCGTTTGAGAGTTCTGAAGGTTTTGAATGGCCTTTGGGTGTCCTTGGGACCTGCCTGCTGATTGTGATGGGGATCAGCATGTTGGCACACACACAGGCTGTGTTCTACCCACAACCATTTTGTCTGATCTCAAAAGTTAAGCAGAGTCAGGTTTGGGTCTTGTCTGGGGTTAGACGATGATGCAGGGCGGGACCAAGAGGTTTTCCCCAAGGCTGGACAGTCATGAGTGGCAGGGTGTGTGGGACAGTATGGGCAAGTATCTAGTCCACTGGGCCCCTCCAGTGCTTTGGAAGCATCGGAGATGGAAGGCAGCTGTATGGAGTCCCCAACAACAAGCTGCAGAAACTGCTTAAGGGGGCAGTGAATTATTTTAAGCCTGGTGGGCCCATGGCACTTCAGGCCATCAGAGCAGAGATGCAACACAGAGATGGACTCATGATCGAGGGGTGGACTTAGCAATGGACACTAATGCCCAGGTTATTCACGAGTGTGAACACTGCACACAGTCTCTCCTGCTCTGGAAGACTGTGACAAGAGATGGAGCCTGACATCATGGACCAGATGGACTCAGCAGCTTTATAGCTACTGGTCCATGCACTTATCTAAGAGTGATGGTATATTGAAAATGTGGGATCTGAGCATGACGTGAATGGTATGGAATAAGGGGTGGATAATGTCCTGTGTTCAGCAGTAGCAGTCATGTTTCTCCTTCTTGGTAGCTGGTGCAGTGCTGTGTTTTGACTTTCGGCCTGGGAACAGAGCTGATAGCGATGTTTTGGTTTGCCCAAGGACTTTGTGAGACTCATGCTCTGCCAGGGAGGAGGGGAAGCCAGGAGGAAGCAGAGACAGGACACCTGACCCAAACTGACCAAAGAGGTATTCCATACCACAGCATGTCATGCCCAGGTTGTAACTGGGAGTTTGCTGGAAGGGCTGGGAGACTGCAGGGTTGGAGGAGGTATCAGTCGGTGCTTGGTTGGGCTGAGGGGGGCAAGTTATCGGTCGGCTGGTGCTGAGGTGTTGTATTCTCTTCCCTTGCTATTTACTTTATCATTATTATCACTGGTGGTAGCAGTAGTGATTTGTGTTATACCTTAGTTACTAAACTGTTCTTATCTCAACCCGTGGGAGTTGCATTCTTTTCGATTCTCCTCTCTGTCCCTCCGGGAGCAGGGGGAGGGCAAGAAAGGGGGGGAAGTGAGCGAACGAATTACCTGACTGGGTTTAAACTACGACAAGTAGGTATGTTTTTATTCAGCGCTGAGGCGCATGGGGGATAGCTCCTCCAAAGGCATGCACACCTCAGCGTCCTTTCCCTTTTACATTTATCCTCTAAAGTTATACATATGCATGAGGTTGCACAACACGCCTATACATATTCATGTTCTATTTCTGCTTTGTATTATAATGAGCGAAGAAGTCCTTTGCGCCTGCGCAGTGCCTCCTAGTGGTCGTGGGCAAAGGTCATGAGATGAAGTAAATGAATCTTCCTCGAGCCTGAACTTTTCACCTCTCGTCATTATGCATGCTCCCTGGAAGTTTGGTCATTGTCCAAAGTGCAGAGCCAATTTCAGCCAGCCTAGGCATCCACACAAGTTTTATGATATTCTCAGGGGGTTCAGTAAAATAACATCTTTGGGTTCTGCAGATCAACTCCCCTGTTGTTAGATCATGGTTTTGGTTCCAACAGAATTTACACTGTCCTAGTATCCATGGCAGGTTCCACTGTTCAAAAGTTATTATGCACCCATATGTGAGGCTATAATTCTGAGTGTAAAGTCCAGGTCTCAAGAATAGGACTACAGATATTAGAAGTTATACTTCTCTTATACAGCCATTGGGGCGCAGAGAGGGAACTCTTTTTAACCCTCCTCATTAGCCACGGTTTACACAACACGCCTATACATATTCATGACCTATCCCCGCTTCATATTATAATGAAGTAAAAGGTCCTTGCTTGCGTAGTGTCATGGGCGAGGGTCTCAAGATGAAGTAAACGAGTCTTCCCTGAACTTTTCATCTCTAGTCGTTGTGCATGTTCCCTGGTGCTTTAGTCACTGTCCAAACCGCAAAGCTGATTTCGGCCACTTTAGGAGTCCAGAGAACAGGAGTTACTGTTCCTTCCTGCTATCAATAGCCTTGGTCCTCCCACGCTGTTCCGGCAAGCACGATAAGTGTTGAGCACATATTTGTTGAGTAAGCATGAGTAAGTAGTAACATTGTTAAACAAACAGCTTAACCCTAACCCCCCTGTACATCGGTTAACGCTTTGCATCACTTCCATATAAAATTTTGCATGGGCCGGCCTCTTCTTTTGACCAAGGTTTAGTTTGAATTTTTAATAGAGCCATTGGTAAGGCTTGTTACCACCAATATAACCTGAAATACTTTATTAATCTGTTGTTTGATCAGATGGTTCATTTTTTTTCTACTTGCCTACTGGCTTGAGGCCTGTATGGAACATGTAATTGCCAATCAATTTCAAAGTTTTTTCTAAATTCTTGTAACAATTTTCCACTGAAGTGTGAGCCTCAGTTGGAAGAAATTGCCACTGGTACTCCAAAACAAGGTATTATATTGTTTAATATTTTTTAATTACTTGTCGTGCATTATTTATTCCACAAGGGAATGTTTCTGTCCACCCTGAAAAAGTATCTGTCAATACCAACAAATATCGATAACCTCCTTTTGTAGGCAATTCAGAAAAATCTATTTGCCACTCTTGTCCCAGATAATTCACTTTTCCAGTTGTCCCTACCTGATTCCTGTTTTCAGTCTTAGGGTTATTTTTCAGACATAGTTGACATTGTTTTGTCACTAATTGCACTATGGTGTATAAATTTCTTCCTATGAATGATCTGTTTGTTTTAATGTTTATATAAGGCATTACTTCCCCAGTATGATTTGTTATGTTCTTGTATCAACTTCCATAATTGATTATAGGGGATCACTATTTGGCCATCAGATATTTTTATCCAACCCTTTTCATTTTCCTGTCCTTCCAAGTCTTCAATTAGTTTCATATCTTCTTTAGAGTACCTAGGTTTATTTTGCTCAATTACCAGTTTACTGTCAGGAATTAAGGACATCACCTCAACTCTTTCTGTTTCTGTTTCTGCTGCCCGTTTAGCCTCACGATCAGCCAAATTATTTCCAATCTCTTGATCAGAGTTACCTCTTTGATGTCCCTTACAATGTATGATAGCCACTTCATTGGGTAATTGTAGAGCTTCTAACAATTGTAGAATTTCCGCTGCATGTTTAATTTGTCTTCCCTGGTTGTTTAAAATGTCCTTGTTCTTTCCAAATTGCTCTGTGTGCATGAACTACACCAAAGGCATATTTGGAATCAGTCCATATGTTTATCTGCTTGTCCTTTGCCAACTCCAAGGCTCTAGTCAGGGCTATTATTTCTGCCTTTTGTCAGAGGGTAATGGTTTAGCTTCTATTACCCTTGAAGTTGAAGTTATGGCATATCTTGCTCTTCCTTTACTATCTTTAACAAAGCTGCTGCCATCAGTGAACCAGAAATCTGCACCCTCCAGAGGCTCCTCCTTTAGATCTGGTCAGCTCAAATATACTGTCTCTATAGTGGACAAGCAATATTGAGTCAACGGTTCGGTAGGGGTTTCCTGAAGGAAAGATGCTGGATTCACAACATTAGTAATCAATAGCCAATGTGTGATCTTTTGTCCCAGTGTAAATTTTTGGGCCTCTTGGATGTTTAAGATAACTGCTGCCACTGCTCTCAAGCATCCAGGCCAGCCTTTACTTTGTTCATCCAGTTGTTTTGAAAAATAGGCCGCTGCTCTTTTATAAGGTCCCAATCGTTGAGCCAAAACCCCCAAGGCTATTTGCTATTTCTCATAGGAATATAGCCAAAAGTGTTTAGTTATGTCCAGGAGCCCCAGAGCTGGAGCTCTCATGAGTTCTGTCTTTAAACTTTTAAACGCTTCTTCAGCTTGATCTGTCCATTTTAGAAAGGTTGGATTTTCTTTTAGCAACTCATATAAGGGTCTTACCAGAACACCATAATCATGGATCCAGAGTTGACATCATCCTGTCATTCCCAGAAATGTCCAGATACCTTTAACTGTGGATGGTCATGGTGTTTGACAGATTGCTTCCTTCTGAGCTGCTCCAAGTTTTGGTTGTCCTCCTGTTATTTTGCATTCCAAATAAGATACTCAAGTTCAAATTAGTTGAGCCTTCAATTAGACACCCAGTATCCATTTAGCCCTAGAAAGTTTAACAATTCTACAGTCCATTGAACACATTCTCTCTCAGTTTTGGTAGCAATTAACAGGTCATCCACATACTGTAGTAAAGTTCCTGTCTGGGTGGGTGCTTCCCAGAATTCTAATTCTTGTGCCAATTGATTTCCAAAAATGGTCGGACTGTTTTTAAATCCCTCAGGTAACACCATCCAAGTGAGCTGTGTCCTTCTTCCTGTTTCAGGGTTTTCCTATTCAAAAGCAAATAAATTTTTAATTTCTTTGGCCAGAGGCAGACAGAAAAGTGCATCCTTTAAGTCCAGAATGGTAAACCAGTCCTGATTAGTATTCAATTTAGTCAATAAGATATACAGGTTAGCTACTACTGGATGAATCTCCTCCACAATTTTGTTGATTGCTCTGAGATCTTGAACTAATCTGTGACTTTTCCCCTTGGATTTCTTTAATGGCAAGATAGGAGTATTATATTCTGATTCACAGTATCACAGTATCACGGTATGTTAGAGATTGGAAGGGACCTCGAAAGATCATCTAGTCCAATCCCCCTGCCGGAGCAGGAACACCTAGATAATGTTACACAGGAATGCGTCCAGGCGGGTTTTGAATGTCTCCAGGGAAGGAGACTCCACAACCTCCCTGGGCAGCCTGTTCCAGTGTTCTGTCACCCTCACTGAGAAGAAGTTTCTTCTCAAGTTTAAGTGGAACCTCTTGTGTTCCAGTTTGTACCCATTACCCCTTGTCCTATCATTGTTTGCCACTGAGTAGAGCCTGGCTCCATCCTCGTGACACTCCCCCTTTATATATCTATAGACACTTATAAGGTCACCCCTCAGTCTCCTCTTCTCCAAACTATAGAGACCCAGCTCCCTCAGTCTTTCCTCATAAGGGAGATGTTCCACTCCCCTAATCATCTTCGTTGCCCTGCGCTGGACTCTCTCCAGCAGGTCCCTGTCCTTCTTGAACTGAGGGGCCCAGAACTGGACACAATACTCCAGATGCAGTCTCACCAGGGCAGAGTAGAGGGGAAGGAGGACCTCTCTCGACCTACTAACCACCGCCCTTCTAATACACCCCAGGATGCCATTGGCCTTCTTAGCCACAAGGGCACAGTGTTGGCTCATGGTCATCCTGTCGTCCACTAGGACCCCCAGGTCCCTCTCCCCTACACTGCTCTCTAACAGGTCATTCCCCAACCTATACTGGAACCTGGGGTTGTTCCTGCCCAGATGCAGGACTCTACACTTTCCCTTGTTATATTTCATCAAGTTACTCCCTGCCCAACTCTCCAGCCTGTCCAGGTCTCGCTGGATGGCAGCACAGCCTTCTGGCGTGTCAGCCACTCCTCCCAGCTTAGTGTCATCAGCAAACTTGCTGATAGTACACTCAATTCCCTCATCTAAATCATTGATGAATATATTAAATAATACCGGTCCCAGTACTGACCCTTGAGGCACTCCACTAGTTACAGGCCTCCAACTAGACTCAGCCCCATAGACTACAACTCTCTGGCTTCTCTCCTTCAGCCAGTTTGCAGTCCACCTCACTACCTGATCATCCAGTCCACACTTCCTCATTTTAGCTGTGAGGATGCTGTGGGAGACTGTGTCAAATGCTTTGCTGAGGTCAAGGTAGACCACATCCACCGCTCTGCCATCATCCATCCACCGTGTTATTTCCTCATAAAAGGCTAAGAGATTGGTCAAACATGATTTCCCCCTGGTGAAGCCATGTTGACTGCCCCTCATAACCTTCTTATCCTTGATATGCCTTAAGATGGTACCAAGGATAAGGTGTTCCATCACTTTCCCAGGGATGGAGGTGAGGCTGACCGGTCTATAGCTACCCGGGTCCTCCTTCTTGCCCTTTTTGAAGACTGGAGTGACATTTGCTTTCCTCCAGTCCTCAGGCACCTCTCCCGTTTCCCAAGACTTGGTAAAGATGATGGAGAGTGGTCTAGCAATGACTTCCGCCAGTTCCCTCAGCACCCGCGGGTGCATCCCATCTGGACCCATGGATTTATGGATGTCCAGATTGCTCAACTGTTCTCTAACCCATTCCTCATCGACTAAGGCAAACCGCTCCGTCGACCTGACTTCATCTAAGGTCTCAGGGGTACAGGGCTCTTCAGGACTGCCTGCAGCAGAGTAGACAGAGACAAAGAAGGCATTCAGTAACTCTGCCATCTCTTTATCTTCTGTCACCAGGGCACCCATCTCGTTCATCAGTGGGCCTACATTGCCTCTGGTGTTAGTTTTGTCTGCCATGTATTTGAAAAAGCTCTTTTTGCTGTCCTTGACCCTTCTTGCCAGGTTTAATTCTAAGGATGCCTTAGTCCTCCTAGCTGCCTTCCTACATCCTCTAGCAGCAGCCTTATATTCCTCCCAAGTGGCCAGCCCCTCCTTCCATGACCTGTAAACTCTCCTCTTCCACTTGAGCATACCCAGCAATTCCCTATTTAGCCACGCAGGTCTCTTGGCCCTCTTCCTTGACTTTCTACGTGTCGGGATGCTCCGATCTTGAGCACAGAAAAAGCAGTCCTTGAATGTCAACCAACTATCTTGGGCCCCTTTACCTTCAAGCAGCCCTGCCCATGGGATTTCCCCTAGCAATTGCTTGAAAAGGCCAAAGTTTGCCCTGCTAAAGTCCAGGGTTGCAATTCTACTTGGTATTCTACCAGTCCTGCCACACAAGATCCTGAACTCCACCATCTCGTGGTCGCTGCAACCAAGGCAGCCCTCAACCCTTACTGCTTCGACCAGACCCTCCTTGTTAGTGAGGATGAGATCCAGCAGCGCTCCTCTCCTGGTCGGCTCATCCACCATTTGCAGGAGGAAGTTATCATCCATACACTGGAGGAACCTCCTGGACTGCGGCTGGGTTGCTGAGTGGTCCTTCCAGCAAACATCAGGGAAGTTAAAATCCCCCACGACGACCACGGCCTGTGACTGTGAGGCCGCTCTCAGCTGCCTGTAGAAGGCCTCGTGTCGTGGTTTAAACCCAGTCAGGTAACTTGTTCACTCACTCCCAGTGAGTGGCGCCGAGCTGACAACAATCAAGGTCCGTGTCCGTCTCCCCCCCCCCTGCACCGGGGCTCTCCCCTTCCCCGCTCCCGGAGGAACGGGGAGGAGGATCGAGAGAGTGCAACTCCTACGGGTTGAGACAAGAACAGTCCAGCAACAAATCACCACCGCTACTATCAGCTAAAACAATGATAAGGGAAAATAACAAGGGAAGAGAATACGATACCACCGGCCAAGAAAACGAGTTCCACCGGAAGCTCCTGTCCTTCCGGGTAACTCCCAGTTACCCCCCACCCCGGGCATGACGTGCTGTGGTATGGAATACCTCCCCGGCTAGCCCGGGTCAGGCGCCCCGTCTCTGCTTCCTCCCGGCTTCCCCTCCTCCCTGGCAGAGCATGAGCCTCACAGAGTCCTTGGTCAGGGTAAACATCACTTAGCAACAACCGACAACATCGGCTTCACCAACACTGTTCTCAAACTAGAAGTCAAAACACAGCACTGCACCAGTTAACACAAAGGAAAAAAACATGACTGCTACTGCTGAACCCAGGACACCTCGTCAACTTCCTCACCCTGATCCGGTGGTCTGTAACAGACACCTACAACAGTATCCCCCCTGCCAGCCTGCCCCTTAATTCTCACCCACAGACTCTCAACTCGCTCATCATCTGTCCCTGGACAGAACTCGGTGCATTGTAGTTCCTCCCGCATATAAAGAGCAACCCCACCACCCCGCCTGGCTGGCCTGTCTTTCCTGAAAAGGACATAGCCTTCCATGACTATATTCCAGTCATGTGAGCTGTCCCACCACGTCTCTGTAATTGCCACCAGATCATAATCTCCTGACTTAACACAGGTTTCCAACTCCTCCTGCTTATTTCCCATGCTGCGCGCATTGGTGTACAGGCATTTCAGGGAGCGAGCTGAGCACACCGATTTCACCCTAGGATTGTAGGAGGCCTCCCAGTCTTCATTAATTCTGGAGCGCTGCCCCACTGGGGCAAGCCCAGCTACAAGCCCATCCCCCTTCGAATCTAGTTTAAAGCTCTCCAAATGAGCCCTGCTAATTCGTGCCCCAGCATCCTTTTCCCTCTGTGAGACAAACCTTTCTCACTTGTCATTGTCCAGACTGGTGCCCTATAAAACCAGCCGTTATCAAAGAATCCAAAGCCCTGCCTGTAGCACCAGTCTCGAAGCCAATTGTTCATGAACTGAATCTTCCCATTCCTTCCACATTCAGTTAATAATCCATATTTTTTTTAATATTTCTTTGATTCCCTTTCTGCCAATTTTAAGGGATATTGTTTAATTCTAATTGGGCAGGCCTCCCTTTTATTTCTACTTTAACAGGCAAAGCATTTGTTCGCCTTACCTGGAACTTCAGATGCCCATACTCCCAGATATACCTGATTAGGGATTTCTTCTATTTCAGGGAGATCCTCCTGTTTGCTTTTCTGTTGAATTAAAGATAAACTCAAAACTTCAATTAATTGATCGGTTTTGACTCTTAATTCCATTCCATCTTTAAACGTTGCTTCTCGCCCTAATTAAGATTTTTTTGAGAATTTGGCATGTATAAAAATTTATGCATTCCCATTTGTTTTCCCAATTTATACTCTAAAGGTTTTTGTGTTTTTTTTTTTGCTTTGTTTCTTTGTTTTTTTCCTTTTTTTTTTCCTTGGTGGCCAGTAGCTCCCACATCTGTAACAAATTCTTTTCCTCTGATTTAACATCGAATAAGTTGCTCCTGTATCCACTTAAAAATTCCACTTTATTTCCTCTTAGTCCCTAGTTTTAATTTAATCAGTGGATCTGCTAGGGTAGATTCCCCAGGTCTCCATCAGTCCAGTTCCAATTAAGTCACCGGAGCCACCCCACGGCACTCCCGCCAGGGAAGTCTCGCTTCCAAAATCCAAACTCCTTACAGTATGCACACTGATCCCATTCCACAGGAGAATTCAATTTCTTGTCTCACATTAGTCCCTCCACCAGTTTCTACTTGTCCCAAAGCAGCCGCTGTAGCTGTGCCTATAGCATGACTCAGCTCTTTCTTCTCTACATGTTCCCGATTCCTATACGCTCTCCACACTTCTTTAACATTCTCAAGTCATAGAATAGTTAGGATTGGAAAGGACCTCAAGATCATTCAGTTCCACCCCCCCTGCCATTGGCAGGGACACCTCACACTAAACCGTCTCACCCAAGGCTTTGTCCAACCTGGCCTTGAACACTGCCAGGGATGGAGCATTCACAACCTCCCTGGGCAATCCATTCCAGTGCCTCACCACCCTCACAGGAAAGAATTTATTCCTTCTATCTAATCTAAACTTCCCCTGTTTAAGTTTGAGCCTATTACCCCTTGTCCTGTCACTACAGTCCCTAATGAATAGTCCCTCCTCATCATCCCTAAAGGCCCCCTTCAGATACTGGAAGGCTGCTATGAGGTCTCCACACAGCCTTCTCTTCTCCAGGCTGAACAGCTCCAACTTTCTCAGCCTATCATCTTAATACAGGAGGTGCTCCAGTCCCCTGATCATCCTCATGGCCCTCTTCTGGACTTGTTCCAACAGTTCCATGTTCTTTTTATGTTGAGGACACCAGAACTGCACACAGTACTCCAGGTGAGGTCTCACGAGATCAGAGTAGAGGGGCAGGATCACCTCCTTCGACCTGCTGGTCGTGCTCCTTTTGCTGTAGCCCAGGATACAGTTGGCTTTCTGGGCTGCGAGCGCACGCTGCCAGCTCATGTTCTGTTTCTCAATGGCAACCCCCCCCAGGTCCTCCTTCGCAGGGCTGCTCTGAATCTCTTCTCCACCCAACCTGTAGCTGTGCCTGGGATTGCTCTAACCAAGGTGTAGGACCTTGCATTCGTCATGGTTAAATTTCATAAGGTTGGCATCAGTCCACCTCACAAGCGTGTCGAGGTCCCTCTGGATGGCATTCCTTCCCTCCAGCCTATCAGCCAAACCACACAGCTTGGTGTCATTGGCAAACTTGCTGAGGGCACACTCAATCCCACCATCCATGTCACCAAATAAATGTTGAACAAGACCGGTCCCATCACCGATCCCTGAGAGACACCACTCATTACTGGTCTCCAGCTGGACATTGAGCCATTGACCACAACTCTTTGTGTGCGGCCATCCAGCCTGTTCTTTATCCACCGAGTGGTACACCTATCAAATTTATGTCTCTCCAATTTAGAGACAAAGATGTCATGTGGGACAGCGTTGAACACTTTGCACAAGTCCAGGCAGATGACATCAACTGCTCTGCCCCGTCCATCAGTTCCATAGCCCCATCGTAGAAGGCCACCAAATTAGTCAGGCAGGATTTCCCCTTAGTGAAGCCATGCTGCCTGTCACCATCCACCTTGTTTTTCATGTGCCTTACCATGCCTTCCAGGAGAATCTGTTCCAAGATTTTGCAGGCACAGAGGTGAGACTGACTGCTCTGTAATTCCCCAGGTCTGCTCTGTTGCCAGTGTCAGCAACCTCTTCCTCCTTATCAATAACAGATAGGGCAGATGCCTAGAGTGTTCCTCTCAGAGGTACCTGGGATACGTAATCCCCCAACCTATCTTCCTGTTTACTCTGCTTGGGGTTTTGTTGGTTTTTTTAACTTTAAACATCATTCCCCCAATATCACAGGCTGAACAGCACCTCTCCAGCTTAGCTTTCTGTTTTTCCCTGTCCTTTCCCAAAGCCAAAATTAGGGATCTGGCAGAGCTGTATTAATTTCACATTTCGTCTGCCACTCCGGGTGATTTCTTAAAGTGAAAAAAAAAATCTGCACACATCACTTCTTCCCATTTTCCCTGCTGCCTCAAAACCAACATTAATTGTAACAATGTATTATAATTCAGAGTTCCATTTTTAGGCCATTTCTCCTGATCCCCCAGAGTATACAATGGCCACCATTGGTTACAATATTTTACCAACTTTTTCTTATTTACTGAGCCCCCAGGAAACCCTCCCAGCTCTTTCCAATGTTCCAAAATGCACCCTAAAGGACTCTTTTTCAAGATCTCTTCACTCTTCCAATTTCCCATTATCAATCTCGCATTCACACATACACACAGGATCCCACAGACACACTCCATACAGTTACAACACCTGAGACAGAGACTAATATTGTATCAAACTAACAATTAACAGTTATAACAACCTGTCACCAATACCAAAATCACAAGACCAAAGTCATCACTATAACAAGCCACAAAATAGGCGCTCCATATAGTTACAGCACTTGAAACAGAGACAACAATTAGTAACGAATTTATAGCAGTCTGTCACCAATAGCAAAATCACAAGAACAAAATCATAACTATAAGAAGCCACAACTTAAGTCAAATACCAGTAAAATCCAAAACCGACTAGAGATGAAAAGTTCAGGGAAGACTCGTTTACTTCATCTTGAGACCCTCGCCCACGACCACCAGGAGACACTACGCAAGCAAGGACTTTTTACCTCATTATAATATGAAGGGGGGGTAGGTCATGAATATGTATAGGCACGTTGCATAACCTCATGAATATGTAATAGTTTGGAGGATAAAGATGAAGGAGAACAACACTGAGGTGTGCATGCCTTTGGAGGAGCAATCCCCCATGTGCCTCAGCGCTGAATAAAGCATACCTACTTTACATCTTTAATGAGTTGTGGAATCTACCCACGTATCAGTAGGACCCAAACCACAAGATGCTCCTTGCTTCTTGTGGGTGTATACCAAAACCAGTAAAATCCAAAACCTTTTCTACAAGATGCCCACTGCGTCTTGTAGGACCCAAACCACAAGATGCCCCCTGCTTCTTGTGGGTGTATACCAAACAGACGCTAGCAGCCGGGTATACGCCTTTACCCATGAGATTTCCTATCTTGATTTACGGAAGGCTTCCAAACCATGCGCACGCTTACCAAACCAATTTACCAAACCAATTTACCAAACCAATTTACCAAACCAAGATGCCCCCTGCATCTTATAGACTATATAAAAGAAAATAATACCTTTTATGAAGGTGGTCCTTGTCTGCTCCCACAGTGATCCAAATGAGTTGAGTGGTCCATCCGGGAAAAACTCCCGAGGGCCCTAGGGAGCCCTGTCCTCAGTGGGTCCTGCAGCCGAGCAGAGAGGGTCCCATCTGGGGTGCCAAATTGATTCGAATAAAGCTCCAGGAACACACTTGCCAACAAAGTTTTCAAGTTGACAAGCAGGTATTCTTTATTGCGGCGCCAGGAGACACGGGGGATCGCTCCTCCAAGCGTGTCTCTACCAAGCATCAACCAGGCTGTGATTATATTGTCCTTAAACATACATATTCATTAGATTACATAAATCACATTTTTTAGAGAATGCCTCCTGTATGCATACAAAAATGTGGTAGTGGGCTTTGGGACCCCTGGTGGTTATTTCTTTATCACTTTGTTTTAGGATGGTTGTCATATCAGTAACCACCAGGTGGTTCTGGCAAAGCTTATCTTAGTAATTTCCTTTTCTCTATAGTTGCCTGAAGTTCTTGTGGTTACTTATTTACAACCGTATTCTTCAATCCACCCTATTCTTCAATCCACCCTATTCTTCAGTCAACCCCATTCTTCAATTGTAAAGCTCTTTGAGTCAAGAAAATGCACTGAGATGATCTTTCATACATGCTAAATAAGCATGCACTCACACAGCTCAGACAGCCACTCATTTGTTGAAACTGCAAACTTCTTTTTCAAGCAGAAAAGCTACTTAGTTTCCCCATGTTGAAGACTTATAGTAGCAAGAAGGCAACTCTGTAGAGAGCCATCTAATCATAGAATCATAGAATAGTTAGGGTTGGAAAGGACCTTAAGATCATCTAGTTCTAACCCCCCTGTCATGGGCAGGGACACCTCACACTAAACCATATCACCCAAGGCCTCATCCAACCTGGCCTTGAACACTGCCAGGGATAGAGCATTCACAACCTCCCTGGGCAACCTATTCCAGTGCCTCACCACCCTAACAGGAAAGAATTTCCTCCTTATATCCAATCTAAACTTCCCCTGTTTAAGTTTTAACCTGTTACCCCTTGTCTAATCTAATTGTGATAAGCACTCATTGTTTCAGATTAATTGTCGCTTATCACAAAGTTGGGGGCTCACAGAGTTGTTGCGTTTAATCTCAGAGTATCAGCATGCCACATCTTACTTGCAGCCGGTATTTGTGTTTTAACATTTATCAGCTTTGGGGCCTGGTCTAAAGTTTTTGTACTTCATGGTAATGACTTGTAATACAATAGATTCATTGTTCATGAAACTGGGCTGGTATACGTTCTCAGCGTGATCATCACCTCTATACTATGGGAGGCATATAATGGGAATTTTTATCAATTACACATCTATTGCCAGTAACCAGCTTTTTGCTGCATATGCTCTCTATATTTTGCCTACAGCGTGACCACCCTGAGAACATCCAATCCTGTCTGATTTCATCAGCTAAACAGGGTCCAGCTTGGGTCTTGTCTAAGTTTAAACAACTATTTAAGAATGCTACCAAGAGATCTTCTCTGAGGCTGGACAGTCATGAGTGGCAGGGTGTGTGGGATAGTATGGGCAAGTAACTAGTCCAGTAGGCCCCTACAGTGCTTTGGAACTTCACCCCTGAACACATACGGAATCTAGAAAAATTAGCAAAATACTTAAATGAAGTATGCTGTTGTCCTGGTAATACCAGTGAGAGACAGATCATGGCAACGTGCTGGGGCTTGGCCTATGTCTACAGAGTGTTATTGGAAAAAGATGTCTCTGGATCTGTCGGCAAGGCAACAGACAACGCAGCCACTCCAACCCCAGTGACAGACACTGCAGCCAAAACAAAGGACCAATCCATGCCAATATCAGTTGACCCTATAAGCAAGGGGAAAAGTGAATGAGAGGCACAAAGAGCAACCCATGCAGTGAAGAAAGATGAAGACCCAGTGCCTGCACTAGAGGGGATGCCATCTGAATGAGAGTTATTACTACATCAATCAGAGGAAAAGGTAACTTCTTGATCGCAGACCTCGACAGAGCTGTGGAATATGTGAAAAGATTTCAGTCGTCTTCTGTTGGAGCATATCGTCACCTGCTTGCTCCAATGCTGGGACAATGGGGTCGACAATCACAAACTAGAAGGTAGGGAAGCCAAGTAGCTGGAATCGCTCGTTAGGGAAGGGGGAACCGACCAAGTGATTACAGAAGAGAAATGAGCCCTCAGCCTTTGGAGGCAGATCTTGGCAGCTGTGAAGAGAAGGTTTACCCTACAAGGATATGTGTTGCTCAGCCAAGTGGACCACAATAGCATCCAGTCCCTGAGGGAATCAGTCATTCTCGAGATGATCTATCAAGGCTGGATGCTGGGAATGCATCCATAGATCCAGATGAAGTCAAATGTACATGACCCATGTGGCAGAAACTTACATGGCATCATCATATGCCTACTCATTGGCACCCCTTGAGTTACATTCTTTCAGTTCTCCTCCACATCCCTCCGGGGGGGGGGGGGGGGGTGGGGGAGCGAGCATGGTTCTGAATTACTGTCTGCGCTTAAAGCACAACACCTCCTCTGCACTCACTTCAGCAGGTCCACTTCCCTTTTGTGTTGGGGGTACTCCTGGTGGGGTCTCCTGCACATTGTCTTGCATGTCTTTATTTTTCTGTGCAGGGCTGCCCAGAGCACTCTGAAGAGTCCCTGCACTTATCTCTGCTTGAAGAAACAAGGCCCTGAACCCTTTGGCCATGAGCACAGACCCAGGAGAGAAGACTTTTGTAAAAACAAGCAAAAAAAAGATTTCACTTGGCAACTGTCCCATTTAACAAATCTTTTACCCTGTTCTTCCTCTTTCAGCCTCCAGAGTTGTGCTGCTGTTGAGGGCATGGGTCTGGCCACCGGGCAGAGTCCGCTCCACGCCACTGTCGTGAGGGGAGCGCACTTCCCTCCCGGGGAACTCTCCTCGCTGCCCCGGAGGAACGTCTGTTGGAGGGGGCCATGGCAGCAAGGACTGTCAGATTGGCATCTGAGAAAAGTCTGAATAGTGAGACCAAGGTGGACAAGTAAAATATGATCAAAGAGTGCAGGCCAGGAGTGTTAAGGCTGTCACAGTTGTTAACGCTGGCATTTTTTACCTAACAAGTAGTATGGGGAGTGACCTAGTTCACATAAATTGAGACCGAATCCTCTTTCTGTGGGATAAAGCATGAGTAAAACTAACATGCTGTAACCCTCACTCTTAAAAATATCACATCAGTGGACTTAGTAAGGGTTTTGCAAGAATGTAACTTCTGGTTTAAAACTGCTTAAACAGGTACATGTGAACTAAAATGTTTGTTCAGAATGAGGCTGACAATTTTACTGAAGAACTGTAAATTACACTGTTTCCCAAGGTGTTTAGTTTAAGCAGAAATGTCAGTGTTCCTGTCCATAGAGCAAGCTCCATTAAATTATTTATGAAAAAATGTTTCTAAATTGGGTGACTGCATTATGTTATCTTAGTTTTTTCAGTTAGCTCATTCATTTTTGGGTAATTTGGTTGCCTTTTGTGATAAGTAACTATATTCCATAAGGTTCTTGCAACCTATAGCTTGATTCCTGCTTAATAATGGGCACACAAAATGTTCTGTGGAAGGTGACAAGTAGCACAGAGATTTGATCTATTTTTAGGATTGGCAATGCTGCCTTGGCAGTTCAGGTGGTTGGCAGCAACTGGTCCATGCTGCATTACACATTTCTGGTTACAGGCCTCTGCTGATTCTAGATCCTGCAGTTGCTGAAAGAGAAGCCATATCCTGTGGTGGAAGTTGAACAGTTAGATTGACTTCAGCAGTTTACTAATCGGTGTAAATCTGAGGAGGAACTTGGAGAGTTGTCAGAACAAGTCTGCAAGTATGCAGTGCAGGTGTGCAGTGCAGGAGCGTGACCAGCAGGTCGCAGGAGGTGATCCTGCCCCTCTACTCTGCTCTTGTGAGATCTCACCTGGAGTATTGTGTGCAGTTCTGGTGTCCTCAACATAAAAAGGACATGGAACTGTTGGAACAAGTCCAGAGAAGGGCCACGAGGATGATCAGGGGACTGGAGCACCTCCCGTATTAAGACAGGCTGAGGAAATTGGGGCTGTTCAGCCTGGAGAAGAGAAGGCTGTGTGGAGACCTCATAGCAGCCTTCCAGTATCTGAAGGGGGCCTATAGGGATGCTGGAGAGGGACTCTTCATTCGAGACTGTAGTGACAGGACAAGGGGTAACAGATTAAAACTTAAACAGGGGAAGTTTAGTTTGGATATAAGAAGGAAATTCTTTCCTGTTAGGGTGGTGAGGCACTGGAATAGGTTGCCCAGGGAGGTTGTCACTGCTCCATCCTGGCAGTGTTCAAGGCCAGGTTGGACGAGGCCTTGGGTGATTGTCGTGGTTTAAACCCAGTCAGGTAACTCGTTCACTCACCCCCCCCTTCTTTCCCTCCCCCTACTCCCAGAGGGACGGAGAGGAGAATCGAAAAGAATGCAACTCCCACCGGTTGAGATAAGAACAGTTTAGTAACTAAGGTATAACACAAATCACTACTGCTACCACCAGTGATAATAATGATAAAGGAAATAACAAGGGAAGAGAATACAACACCTCAGCACCAGCCGACCGATAACTTGCCGCCCCCAGCCCTGACCAAGCACCGACCAATACCTCCTCCAACCCTGCAGTCTCCCAGCCCTTCCGGCTAACTCCCTTTTACCTCCTGGGCATGACGTGCTGTGGTATGGAATACCTCTTTGGTCAGTTTGGGTCAGGTGTCCTGTCTCTGCTTCCTCCTGGCCTCCCCTCCTCCCTGGCAGAGCATGAGGCTCACAAAGTCCTTGGCCAAACCAAAACATTACTATCACCTCTGTTCCCAGGCCGAAAATCAAAACACTGCACTGCACCAGCTACCAAGAAGGGGAAAAATGACTGCTACTGCTGAACCCATGACATTATCCACCCCTTATTCCATACCATTCACGTCATGCTCAGATCCCACATTTTCAATATACCATCACTCTTATCTCAGTGCATTCTTATCTTAGTGCACAGACCAGTCCCTATAAAGCTGCTGTGTCCATCTGGTCCATGATTTCAGGCTCCATCTCTTGTAACAGTCTTCCAGAGCAGGAGAGACTGTGTGCAGTGTTCACACTTGTGAATAACCTGGGCAATAGTGTCCATTGCTAAGTCCACCCCTCGATCATGAGTCCATCTCTGTGTTGCATCTCTGCTCTGATGGCCTGAAGTGCCATGGGCCCAGCAGGCTCAAAATAATTCACTGTCCCCTTCAGCAGTTTGTGCAGCTTGTTGCCGGGGACTCCATACAGCTGCCTTCCATCTCCGATGCTTCCAAAGCACTGGAGGGGCCCAGTGGACTAGATACTTGCCCATACTGTCCCACACACCCGGCCACTCATGACTGTCCAGCCTTGGAGAAAACCTCTTGGTCCCCTTATATCCTCGTCTAACCCCAGACAAGCCCCAAACCTGACTCTGCTTAACTTTTGAGATCAGACAAAATGGTTGTGGGTAGAACACAGCCTGTGTGTGTGCCAACATGCTGATCCCCATCACAATCAGCAGGCAGGTCCCAAGGATACCCAAAGGCCATTCAAAACCTTCAGAACTCTCAAACGATGCTGCTGTACTTGTCACTGGGGCTGGTGTAGCTGCTGTGCTTGCCGGCTCTCCCACCACCAGCTTCTCTTTTCCTGAGTCCAGCTCTTCCTCCTCTGCCTTGCTGGGAAATGCTGCGTGGTCTCCGGCATCCTCCTGGGGATGGGATAGAGCAGTTGATGTCATCTACCTGGACTTGTGCAATGCATTTGACACTGTCCCACATGACATCCTTGTTTCTAAATTGGAGAGAAATCAATTTGACAGATGGACCACTCCGTGGATAAGGAAATGGTTGGAAGGCCGCACGCAAGGAATTGTGGTCAATGGTTCAATGTCCAGCTGGAGACCATTAACAAGTGGTGTCACTCAGGAATTGGTGTTGGGACCAGTCTTGTTCAACATCTTTGTCGGTGACATGGACAGTGGGATTGAGTGCCCCCTCAGCAAGTTGGCTGATGACACCAAGCTGTGTAGTTCAGTTGATACACTGGAAGCAAGGAATGCCATCCAGAGGGACCTTGACACACTTGTGAGGTGGGCTGATGCCAGTCTTATGAAGTTTAACCAAGCCAAGTGCAAGGTCCTACACCGGGGTCTGGGCAATCCCAGGCACAGCTACAGGTTGTGTGGAGAAGAGATTCAGAGTAGCTCTGCGGAGAAGGACTTGGGGGGGTTGGTCATTGAGAAATAGAACATGAGCTGGCAGTGTGTGATCGCAGCACAGAAAGCCAACCGTATCCTGGGCTGCATCAAAAGGAGTGTGACCAGCAGGTCAAATGAGGTGATCCTGCTCCTCTACTCTGCTCTTGTGAGACCTCGCTTGTAGTATTGTGTCCAGTTCTGGTGTCCTCAACATAAAAAGGACATGGAACTGTTGGAACAAGTCCAAAGAACGATGATCAGGGTATGGAGCACCTCCCATATGAAGACAGGCTGAGAAAGTTGGGGCTGTTCAGCCTGGAGAAGAGAAGGCTGTGTGGAGACCTCATAGCAGCCTTCCAGTATCTGAAGGGAGCCTATAAAGATGCTGGGGAGGGACTCTTCATCAGGGATTGTAGTGGTAGGACAAGGGGTAACAGGTTAAAACTTAAACAGGGGAAGTTTAGATTGGATATAAGGAAGAAGTTCTTTACTGAAAGGTTGGTTAGGCCATGAAATTGATTGCCCAAGGAAGTTGTGAATGCTCCATCCCTGGCAGTGTTCAAGGCCAGGTTGGACAGAGCCTTGTGTGACATGGTTTAGTGTGAGGTGTCTCTGCCCATAGTAAGGGGGTTGGAACTTGATGATCTTAAGGTCCTTTCCAACCCTAACTGTTCTATGATTCTAAGATTTAACTGTTTTGTAAATATAAGGCTTGTTATGCTTAATATGATGGGCTGCATTGCCCAAAAAATCACAAATAGCTTCTCAGTTTTGTTCTTCTCTTCTATTGTTCGCTAGTTTTGGGTAGATGAGAAATGCACTTAGGGAATGAAATAGAATGAGAACTGTAACTTCTTAAAGCAGTACAAATAACACTTTGAGGTTATTTATTGGGTTAAACTCTTCTGAATTTTTCTATGAAGGCTCTCCCAGCACCTTTTTTGTTTTTGTCATGGCTTCCATTCAAAGCCAAAATATGCACCTTATTTACAAAACAAAGCCTGATAATATTCTCTGGTTCTGTTTTCCATTTCATAGGTTATAGCTATTTATTCTAATAGAAGAATCAGTCACATTCAAAGCACTACAAAATATGAGGAGGAGGAAGATCACGATGATGTTGTCATGCTGGAAAGAAAATTAGAACATTCACTATGTCAGAACAAGCTCTTAAAGTTTGTCTTAAGGAAATAAAGATGTAGGAGACTGTCCTGGGTTCAGCAGTAGCAGTCATTTTTCTCCTTAATAGCTGGTGTAGTGCTGTAGTTTTGACTTTAAGCCTGGGAACAGTGCTGATAAAACCAATGTTTTTTGTAGTTGCTCAATAATGTCTACTCTGACCAAGGACTTTCTGAGTCTCATGCTCTGCCAGGGAGGAGAGAAAGTTGAGAGGAAGTTGAGACAGGACACCTGACTCAAACTAACCAAGGACGTATTCCATAGCACAGCACATCATGCTCAGTATATAAACTAGGGGCAGTTACCTGGAAGGGTGAGATCACTGCTCAGGTTGGGCTGGGTATCAGTCAGTGGGTGGTGAGTGGTTGTATTCTCTTCCCTTGTTATTTCCCTTATCATTATTATTGGTGGTAGCAGTAGTGCTTTTTTACCTTAGTTACCAAACTGTTCTTATCTCAGCCTGTGGGAGTTACATTCTTTCAATTCTCCTCCCCATCCCTCCGGGAGTGGGGGGACGAAGGAAGAGGGGAGTGAGTGAGCGGCTGCATGGTTCTGGATTGCCAGCTGGGTTTAAACCACAATGGTTCTTTGTGGTGCCCAACGTGGGGCACGAAGGTTTGAAAGAATGACAGATCTGACCAGAGTGTGTCTAATAATATTTGTGATAAGAATTTATTGTTTTGGATTAATAGTCACTCGTCACAATGCTGATTATTGGCTCTCAAAGTTGTTGCTCTTGATCTCAGAGTTTCAGCATGTCATACCCTACTTGCAGCCGGCATTTGCTGTTTCAGTGTTTATCAGCTGCAGGACTTGGGCTAAGGTTCTTGTTTCAGTGTACTTTATGGTAATGACTTGTAATACAGTAGACTCATTGATCATGAAACTGATCTGGCTTGTGTTCTCAGTGTGGTCACTGCCTCTATACTTTGGGAGGTATATAACAGAAGTGTTTAGCAATTACAAATCTTTTTTCCCCTCCTCAGGTTGTCAACCTATGCAGGAGACATTCCCTTACCTTCCCAGCCCACCCATCAGACAATTTACAGCATCATTTCAGAGTTCTGAAGGTTTTGAATGGCCTTTGGGGAGCCTTGAGACCTGCCTGCTGGTTGTGATGGGGATCACCATGTTGGCACACATACAGAGTGTGTTTCATCCACAACCATTTTGTCTGATTTCAAAAGTTAAGCAGTCATGTTTGGGTCCTGTCTAGGGTTAGAGGGAGGACCAAGAGATATTCCCTGAGGCTGGACAGTTATGAGTGGCAGGGTGTGTGGGATAGTATGGGCAAGTATCTAGGCCAGTGGGCCCCTCCAGTGCTTTGGAACTTGACCACTGAACAAGTGCAAAATCCAGAAAAATTGCTAAAACACTTAAATGAGGTGTGTTGTCATGCTGGTCATACCAGAGAGGGACAAATCATGGCAACGTGCTAGGGCTTGGCCTATGCTTAAAGTGCCCTGTTCAACACTGTCCAGCACCTTGAAAGGGAAAAAAATGTCACTGGATCTGATGGTAAAGCAACAGAAAACTCAGCTACTTCAATTCCAAATACGAAAGCTACACCAACCCTAGTGACAAGTACAGCAGCTGCTCAAACTCTGACTACAAGAGATAACGCTAGTACTCCAACTCCAAGTAGAGCAACTACACCAAACCCAGAAACAAGTACAGCAGCTACTCAAACCGCGATCACAACAGACAGCGCAGCTTCTCCAGCTCCAAGCACAGCAGCTCCAACAACCCCAGTGACAAGTACAGCAGCTACCCAAACCCCAACAACAGATACTGAAGCCATTCCAACCACAGTGATAATCACTGTAGCTAAACCAGAGGACCAATTTGAGCCAATATCGGTTGCCCCTGTACTCAGGGGGAAAAGCAAAAAAGAGGCAAGAAAGATGAAGAAACAATGCACTTACTACCCGGGACAGCATCTGATCAGGAGTTATTATTACTTTAATCAAATGAAGAAGAAGAACAAAAGGTGACTTCTAGACCCTGCACCTCAACTGAGCTACGGAATATGCGAAAAGATGTTACCCGTCAACCAGGGGAGCACATCATCACCTGGTTGCTCTGATGCTGGGACAATGGGGCCGACGGTAACGAGTTAGAAAGTAGGGAAGCTATGCAGCTGGGATCACTTGCTAGAGAAGGGGGAATAGACAAAGCAATTTCAAAAGAGAAACAGTACCTCAGCCTTTGGAGGCAGCTCTTGGCAGCTGTGAAAGAAAGGTTTCCATACAAGGATGATTTTATGAGTAGTTCAGCCAAGTGGACTACTCTAGAGAAAGGCATCCAGTCTCTGAGGGAATCAGCCACTGTAGAGATCATCTATCGCAGGCCAGATGCGGGGAGTGGACCCACAGATCCAGATGAAGTTGAATGTACGCAGCCCATAAGGCAGAAATTTACACAGAGTACACTGTCATCATATGCCCACTCATTTGAAACAATAACCTGAAATGACATAGCACCACCAACAGTGGATGAAATGATTCGTCAACTCCGAGAGCTCGAAGACAGTCTTACCCCTTCCATTATTTCAGCTATGGAAAAACTGTCTCAGGAGTTCAAACAATTGAGAGATGTTGCAGAATGGCTCTAAGAGCAGAACCATAGAGTTCTGGAGGACTGTGCAAGCAAGGCGGGGGGGTGGCCCCCACAGGTGGCCGGAGACCGGACCTGGGAGGAGAATGTGGAGGAAGCTGTGGGGGCTAACCAATACTGTTATGCCAAGAAGGAGTGGCTGAATACCACTCCTATATATGTGTGAACTGCGTCACAAATAAAGTAGAAGTTGCTTATCACCCATATTGGGTTGGCCTGTCTGCTTCTCCTCGCCGCTTACAAATGGCGCCTGAACAGGGACACGGACTACAGGGCCCTGGTCGCTGGGGACCCGGATTACAGGGCTCCGACTAGCGGGGACCCGGAATACAGGGCCCCGAATAGCGGGGACCCGGGATACAGGGCCCCGGTCAACGGGGACCTGGATACAGGGCCCCGGCCGACAGGGACCCGGGATACAGGGCCCCGGCCGACGGGGACCCGGGATACAGGGCCCCGACTAGCGGGGACCCGGGATACAGGGCCCCAGTCGACGGGGACCCAGATACAGGGCCCTGGCTGACGGGGACCCGGGATACAGGGCCCCAACTAGCGGGGACCCGGGATACCGGGCCCCGGTCGACGGGGACCCGGATACAGGGCCCCGGCCGACGGGGACCCGGGATACAGGGCCCCGGTCGACGGGAACCCGGGATACAGGGCCCCGACTAGCAGGGACCCGGGATACAGGGCCCCGGTCGACGGGGACCCGGAACGGCGAGTGAGCGGCGCCGGCGGCAGCGGCCGGGAAGCGTGGGCAATGCTGCTGCGGTGGTGTGACGGACCCGGGTGCTTGGACTAACCGAAAAGAATCCGCCGCTGGGGGAACCAGACACTGCTGCGTCGGGAGGCCGATCCGGAGACCGAGGTTACAGGACGATCCAGGAGAAGACGATCCGGAAAAAGCCGCCATGAAAATGGACCGAGAGGTAGCCCTGGATTTATTACAGCGCTTTTTAGAAAAGCGGGGACTTAAGCCTGAAACTCTAAAGCAGCTAGCGGGTCTGGTGGCTCTTCGGGAGGCTAAGGGATTCTTTGCAGATCCTAATACAGTATTTGAGGAGAGTGAGTGGCGAAAGTTTGGTGATGAGTTATTTGATTCAATGCTTAATGATGATAAAACGGCAAAGAAACTCGGTAAACCGTGGAGAGAAGTGATAAATTGCATAAAAAAATACAAGGCGGAAAAGAAAATCGCCGCTGTAGCAACAGAGAAGCTAGGGACAGACGTCCCCGGTCAGTTAAGGCTGGGGGAAGATTATAACTCATTTCCCCCGACTTGCGGGGCTCTGCCTGTGCTCGGAGTGCAGGGTGTTTCCCCCTCCCTTTCTCCCCCTCCCTCCTCATCAGAAGGTGCAGCGAAGGATGCGCAACTCCCTGCCCCCCCACCCCCCTAGTCGAGCTCTGAAAAGCAGAGGGATTCCGACAGCAGGGACTTTGAAAAAGACAGAGAGAGTGTGATAGAAGGTATACGTATCATAAATGTCGAGGAATCCGGAAGAAAGAGGGCGGTGTCCCGATGCCAGATCGACTGGGACGCCATTTTAAAATACGCAGTAGAAAATAAAGACTACACCCTAACGAGCGATCTGGAAGATCTGCGAGCCTTCCCAGTCCCATACGAACCAGATGGACTGGGAGGAACACAGGGAACTCACTATGCCCTAGATTGGAAATTTTTAACTCAGTTACGAAGTACGGTGAACTAATCAGGACTGCACGGTGAACCCACTAAACAGATGTTAAGTTATATTTGGAGTGGTACAGTGCTATGTCCTGAAGATATTAAGGGTATAATTAGAATGATAATGACACAAGCGCAGCAGCTATAGTGGCAGGCGCATTGGCAACAGCTCTGTGACAGATCATCAAACCTGCCCAGAGGCCAAAACGACCCGCTGTTTGGTGTTACTACAGAACAATTGATGGGAACTGGGCGATTTGCTAGTGCGGACATTCAGGTGCAAATGGGACCAGATGTCTGTCTGGAATCCATGCGTACTGCCCGGGAAGCCATGCAAAGAGTGCGCACGGCGCCCCCTACCCCCTCGTACATGTCCATTAAACAGGGAAAAGATGAAACATTTGCTGATTTTGTGGACAAAGTAACCACAGCCATCGGCTTAGCAGACACTCCGGAATATATGAGGGGTCCGCTGCTGCGCCAGTGTGTCATGGAAAATAGCAACGCTTATACAAAGAGCATTTTAGTTACCCTACCCGCAGATGCCACCATAGAACTTATGTTAGAACGCATGAGCAGGGTGCCAGTAGGAGCTCAGGCACTACTTGAAACTGTTAAGGAAATGGGAAAAGAGATAGCTCAGGCACAGAGGGAGGCAGCGCAGGCTCAGGTACAGGCTTTTGCAGCGCTGGGTCCTCTCCGGTCCAACAACGTAGTGCCGGCACAACCAAGAAGCGAATGCAAGCCGCAGATTTGTTGCTACAGATGTGGCGGAAGACACTTGAAACGGTACTGCAGAAGGCCTGTTTGGTGTTCTAATTGTCACAGCACAGAAGCTTGCAGCTGCTCGGGAAACGGACAGATGAGCGCGAATGGCCGCCGCGCGCAGATAACAATTGCGGCCCCTGCTCACGCCGCCACCCAGTGGTCAGCGCCAAGTGCGACACCGTCGACTGCCGCCCAGTGGCCAGCACCAAGAGCGACACCAGCAGCCGGGAGCAGCTGCCCGCAGCCAACCTGCAGCCCGCCACTAGAGGGAGCCTCGGCCTGGACCTGGCAACCGCAGTAGATGCGACCCTCATTGATCAACGGCCACGTAAGATCCCCACATCAGTCCGAGGACCACTAATGATAAATGGACAAGCCCATGGAGCATTGCTGCTTGGGCGATCCTCCAGTGGACTGAAGGGTCTGTTCATATTACCTGGACTGATTGATGCAGACTTTACTGGAGAAATTTGCATTGTAGCTCAAACATTATTTCCCCCGATTCATATCCCTGTAGGGAGCAAGATTGCCCAGCTAGTCCCCTTGCCACAATTAACTGCTGCAATGCAAGATACTGGTTCCTTGGCCAAGCGGGGGTCCCAAGGATTTGGCTCCACAGGAGGCCTGGTAATGCTAACTGTCCCAATGACTACCAGACCTGTAGTGGACTCCACATGGTCTCGAGGGAACGAGCGTCTAAATTTACCGGCATTACTGGACACTGGAGCAGATATCACCATAATAAACACTGACAAGTGGCCACCCACCCTGGGTGGAGTTGAGGGCGTTGGTGGCACTGCTTCTGTGCAACGCAGCTCTGATTTAATACAGGTGTCCGTTGAAGGTCAGGTTGCTTCTATCTATGCAACCATTATGCCGCTCCCCACTGGGGTAAATGCCCTAATCGGCCAAGATGTGCTAGACCAGCTGGGACTGGTGCTGACTAACCAGCATTTTTAGGAGCAGTCGCTGCACAATGGACTTTCCCAATCCATCTCACATGGACTACAAACACTCCGGTGTGGGTCGAGCAGTGGCCGCTGAAAAAGGAAAGTCTGGAGCAAGCACAGCTTTTAGTACAGGAACAATTACAACAGGGACACCTATGACCTTCCATGAGCCCCTGGAATACGCCAATTTTTGTTATAAAAAAGAAATCAGAGAAATACAGTTTGCTACAGGACTTGAGAGCTGTGAATGCACAGATACAAGCGATGGGTGCCTTGCAGCCAGGTTTGCCCAACCCTGCTATGCTCCCAGAGGGTTGGCACCTGCTGGTTATTGATCTTAAAGACTGTTTTTTCACAATTAAGCTGCATCCATTAGATACTGCACGATTCGCTTTTACCTTGCCAATGCCAAATAAAGCAGCACCTTTTCGCCATTTTGAATGGACAGTACTGCCACAGGGAATGAAAAATAGCCCTGCCCTGTGTCAGCTATTTGTGGCCAATGCGCTCCAGCCCCTTCGCCGGATGTGGCCGGGAACATTAATTTATCATTATATGGACGATATTCTATTTGCCCAAAATCATCCCTTCATGACGGACCAAGAGACTCTACTGGAGCAGCAACTGAGCAAACAAGGACTCGTTCTTGCGGCTGAAAAAATTCAGCGTGGCCCTGCTTGGAAATATTTAGGTTGGCATATTACAGAAGGCCAGGTGCGACCACAGAAACTGCAACTTCACATTCAAATCTCAACCCTACATGACGCACAGCGTTTACTTGGTGATATACAATGGCTGCGTCCTGTCGTGGGCATTTCAAATGATGATATTGACACTTTGAGACCCCTGTTGCAGGGCACTGACCCAGCACGACCGGTGCGACCCACGTCGGAACAGCGGCTAACCATCCAGCGCATCAGCACACAAATCGTACAGAGATGGGTTGACCGTAGAGACCCAGACCTTCCTGTAGACCTTACAATACTACAAGGCCCTAAGCAACTCTTGGGTGCACTGACACAGTGCAAAAAGAAAAGGGGGGAGGAGGTGAAGATATTGGAGTGGCTTTTTACTGCTGTCCAGCCCAAAACTACTATTCAACAGAAAATAGAAAATTTAGCAGAATTGGTTCAAAAGGGCCGAATGAGGGTGTTGCAATTAACGGCCCAGGAACCCGGAACTATTTACCTGCCAATAAAACGGCAGGATCTTGAGTGGTATCTACAGCACTCACAGGCGTTACAAGTCAGCCTGCTGTCTCAGGCTGCGGACCTTAAGGTAGAGCAACTGCAATCCACTGCCTTGCGCTGGATCAGCCAGCAAGAATGGATCAAGATCCCAAAAAGGAGTGAGCGCCCGCTGGCCAATGCAGTAACGGTTTTTACAGACGCTGGAAAGAAGTCTCGGCGCGCCGCTGCGACTTGGATCCAGGGTGAGACATGGCACCAGCAGATACTGGCCGCGGAAGCGGAGGACTCACTGCAGACTTTAGAGCTAGCGGCGGTCGTCTGGACCTTCTTGAACTGGCATCACACAGAGATAAATGTAATCTCTGATTCTATGTACGTCACAGGTGTGGTTCAGTGTATTGAGGATGCTCGGCTCAGAGAGTGTCGAAACCGGCGGTTGTTTGACCTGCTGCGTCAGCTGCAGGCAGCCATTCATCAGCGGGAGTGTGCTTACGCCATCATCCACATACGGAGTCATAAATGGTCTCAGGGGTTGGGGGAAGGCAATGACAGAGCAGATCAATTAGTTTCCATTGTTGCACCCCTGAGTGACTTCATAAAAGCCAGAGAGGCCCACAACATCTTCCACCAGAATGCTAAGGGACTATTCCGTCAATTTAAGATTACGATGGAGGAAGCTAGAGGCATTGTCAGGGCCTGCCCCGCCTGCAGCCATCATGGACCAGGACTGGGAATTGGGGTGAACCCTCGGGGTTTGGGCCCTTGTGAAGTATGGCAGATGGATGTCATACACGTGCCACAGTTTGGACGCCTTAAGTATGTGCACGTCACAATTGACACACATAGCAGATTCCTGTGGGCCACGGCCCAGACAGGAGAAAGGGGTTCCCATGTGGTGCGGCATCTAACTAGCTGCTTTGCCGTTATGGGAGTCCCTCAGCAAATAATAACAGACAATGGGCCCGCCTATGTAGGTGAGAGAATGCGCCAATTTTGTCAAAAATGGGGAGTCAAACATGTGACTGGCATTCCCCATTCGCCAACGGGACAGGCAATAGTTGAGCGGGCGCATCAAACCCTGAAACGGTACCTTGAAAAGTTCAGTGATGTTCGCGACGTGCAAGAAAGACTGTCTAAGGCGCTGTTTGTTCTGAACTACTTGTGCATTTTTGCAGATCAGGACTCTCCCCCTGCTCAAGTGCACGGCTGAGCCGTGGCGTCCGAATCGGAGGCGCCTATGATGGTCATGTACCGTGATCCCAGCACAGGCTTATGGCAGGGCCCGGCAGAAGTGAAGTACATGGGGCGAGGTTATGTGTGTGCTTACATCCACAGGTACACAATGGGTTCCTGCGAAGTGGACCAAAACAGTATCCTTATCTTCTTCTGCTCTTCCTGACAGGAATAAAGACTCCGGAAACGATCAACCGTCTACCTCCGCAGCCCAGGAACAACGGGTGGGGGATGATGGTTAAGTTGCAGGGTAGAATGCCATTTGCCTCGCCTTACCTTCCCCTGGTAAACCATTTCCAATATGTTTGGTTGGTATTGTGATAAGCAATTGACCCTTGCCGGTCTGCCATGTCGTTTGTAGCACTACCAACCTCAACAACTCAACAGACAATTGGGACGCTGGGGTACCATATTCGCCTATTGCCCCAAATGGACCTTGGGAGTAGAATTATTAAGGGCCGTGCGAATGGGTACATGCGTAATACTTAGCTGAACAAGTGCCTAAGCCAAGGTGAATAGTGCTATAAAAGGTGTAAGTTCTAATCTTTTAGATAACAGGAAGGTCAGCGTGTGGTTCAGGTAAGCTTCCCGCAATACTTCCCGCTCTACCGATCATCCCTTGAGGCTGCTCAGCAGAATGTTCGGATCTGCAGCGATCCAGCCTGGCCAAGCAATCCTTCAATAAGGAAAAGGGACCTTGTTACTGGAGGACTGACCTCGCTGACCCTTAACACTTCAGTGACAGCACCGCTCAAGGTGATTAAAGTGCCTTATTTTTAGCCTCACTGTTAAACTGTAGATCTTATGTAAGTTTTGCTCGCTTGACTCTATTATATCAGTTTCTTTCCTCCTACCAGGCACGGCGTGAGCCGGGGCCTTGGCTCAACTAAGCAGGCTGGGTTGCTGAGTTGCTAAGCAGACAATTCTACATCGAAGGCAATTTCTGATTTGTCTTAATGTTGACTGTAAGACATGCAACACTGCAGAACCTTTTGTTGTTGGAACAGGGACATGGATGTGAAGAGTTTGATGGAATGTGTTGTAGAGTCTCTGATTATACTAATTCGATGTACGTACAGCTGAGAACCCTGGCTCAGCTTACCCAGCAATAGTAAATGAGCAGTATTCTAAGAATAATTAGATGGTTGTTTTCACGGGGCATTACAGGTTGAGTCAAACACTGTTTAAAAGTATTGCACTTATGTATTATTGATTAGGTTAATCATTGTAGCTATTAGACTTGTTTATAGTTGTGTGATAAAACAGGTGAACAGCATAACCCATAATGCCTTGCTTGCACAAAGAAAAAGGGGGGAATTGTTGCAGAATGGCTCTAAGAGCAGAACCATAGAGTTCTGGAGGACTGTGCAAGCAAGGCAGGGGGTGGCCCCCACAGGTGGCCGGAGACCGGACCTGGGAGGAGAATGTGGAGGAAGCTGTGGGGGCTAACCAATACTGTTATGCCAAGAAGGAGTGGCTGAATACCACTCCTATATATGTGTGAACTGCGTCACAAATAAAGTAGAAGCTGCTTATCACCCGTATTGGGTTGGCCTGTCTGCTTCTCCTCGCCGCTTACAGAGAGATGATCTATCTGATCTATCCAGCTCCCCACATGTACCAACCCATGTCTCAGCTATTAACAAAAGGTGTCCTACTGCTCGAGAGAGTAGATATAGGAGGTATATTAAAGTCAATGGGCCTGCACAGGAGATTCAATTTTGCTGAATAAAATGGCAAGATGGAGGTCTCCAGATCCCCACAGATGTGATCAACAAGATAACAACATCTCCACCAACTAATAAGAAAGAAACACAAGCTTTCTTAGATGTTGTGGGATTCTGGAGAATGCACATCCCAAATTACAGTCTGATTGTAAGCCCTTTCTGTCATGTGATCGGGAAGAAGAATGGTTTTAAATGGGTGTCGTGGTTTAAGCTCAGGCATAAATCAACCAGGCAGTCCTCACTCCCTCCCTCCCCCCACATTCCTCCCTGCTCTCCTGTAGGGCTGGGGAGGAGAATCAAAAGAATGTAACTCCCACGGGTTGAGATAAGAACAGTTTAGTAACTAAGGTATAACACAAAACCACTACTGCTACCACCAATAATAATAATGATGAAGGAAATAACAAGGGAAGAGAATGCAAAACCACCTGCCAACTGATACCCTGCCTGACCGAGCTGTGAACTACCCCTTCCGGTTCACTCTCAGTTTACATCCTGGACATGATGTGCTGTGGTATGGAATACCTCTTTGTCTAGTTTGGGTCAGGTGTCCTGTCTCTGTTTCCTCACGACTTCCCCTCCTCCCTGACAGAGCATGAGACTCACAAAGTCTTTGGTCAGACTAAAAATTTGAGCAGTAACTGAAAACATCTTTGTTATCATTGCTTTTCCCAGGCTGAAAGTCAAAAAACACAGCGATGCACCAGTTACTACAAAGGAGAAAAAATGACTGTTACTGCTGAACCCAGGACAATGGGGCCCTGAGCAACAACAAGCCTTTGAACAAATTAAACAAGAGATAGTTCATGCATTAGCCCTTGGACCAGTCCGGACCAGGCTAAATGTAAAAAATGTACTCTACACCACAGCCGGGGAGAATGGTCCTACCTGGAGCCTCTGGCAGAAAGCTCCAGGGGAGATTTGAGGTCGACCCCTTGGGTTCTGGAGTTGGGGATACAGAGGATCTGAGTTCAGCTATATAGTAACTGAAAAAGAGATACTGGCAGACTATGAACAGGTTCAAGCTGCTTCAGAAGTGATTGGCACTGAAGCACAGCTCCTCATGGCACCCCGGTTCCCAGTGCTGGGCTGGATGTTCAAACGTAGGACCTCATCTACACATCAGGCAACCGATGCTACATGGAATAAGTCGGCTGCACTAATACCACAGTGAGCTCAAATAGGAAATTCCAGTCGTCCATGAATTCTGGAAGTCATCATGGATTCGCCAGAGGGCAAAGATTCTGGAATGGCAACAGAGGAGGAGGTGATGTGTGCTGAATTGGCCCCACCATATAATAAACTGACAGAAAGTGAAAAGCAATATGCCTTGCTTACTGATGGGTGCTGCTGTATTGTGGGAAAGCATCAGAGATGGATGGAGCTGTATGGAGACCCCGACGACAAGTTGCAGAAACTGCTGAAGGAGAGGGTAAATCAAGTCTGTTTGCCGAGGTGAAAGCCATCCAGCTGGCCTTGGACATTGCTGAACGAGAAAAGTGGCCAGTACTTTATCTCTATACTGACTCATGGATGGTGGCAAATGCCCTGTGGGGGTGGTTGCAGCAATGGAAGCAGAGCAACTGGCAATGCAGAAGTAAACCCACCTGGGCTGTTGCCCTGTGGCAAGATATCGCTGCCCAAGTGCAGAACCTGGTGGTGAAGGTAAGCCATGTAGATGCTCATGTACCCAAGAGTCGTGCCACTGAGAAACACCAGAACAACCAACAAATGGATAAAGCTGCTAAGATTGAAGTGCCTCAGATGGACTTAGATTAGCAACAACTTAACAATGGACACATTCTTCATGACTGTGAAACTTGTGTTGCATTTAAGCAAGCCAAGCAGTTCACGCCTCTTTGACATGGGGGATGATGGCTGAAGTACAAATATGGGAGGCCTGGCAGATTAATTATATCATGCTCCCACCAACCAGACAAGGTTTGCAGAAGCAAACACGAGACGGCTGGAAACATATGCTGTGCCCCATGCCACTGCCCAGAACACTATCCTGGGCCTTGAAAAACAGATTTTGTGGCGACATGGCACCCCAGAGAGAATTGAATCAGACAATGAGACTCATTTACGGAACAACCTTATAGACAGTTGTGCCAAAGAGCATGGCACTGAGTGGGTATATCATGTCCCCTACCATGCACAAGCCTGTGGAAAAATCAAACGGTATAATGAGCTCTTAAAAACTACACTGAGAGTAATGGGTGGTGGGATTTTCAAACATTGGAGTACACATTTACCAAAAGCCACCTGGTTGGTCAACACCAGAGGATCTGCCAACAGGGCTGGCCCAGCCCAGTCAGAACTTTTACATACTGTAGAAGGGGATAAAGTTCCTGTGGTGCACATAAAGAATTTTCTGGGGAAGACAGTCTGTGTTATTCCTGCTTCAGGTAAAGACAAACCTGCTCTTGGGATTGCTTTTGGTCAGGGACTCGGATATCCTTTGTGAGTAATGAGGGAAGATGGGGAAATCTGTTGTGTACCTCAAGGGGATTTAATTTTAGGGGAAAACAGCCAATGAACTCAACTGTATGCTGTTGCCTGCTATGTAGCACTCTTATAGCCCACCAACTAAATGTCTTCAGGTCACCAGCAACTGGCCCTCACTTCCCTCCGATCATCATCCAAACAAAGAATGAACTTTGACGAAACCAGACGAGCTTAGCAGTGACCAAACGACTTCCACAGTGTCACCATCAGGCAACAATCCAGCACTGCGCACCGTCTCTCCGCCTCTGAAAGACTGTTAGAAGACATGGAGCCCGACATCATGGACCGAAAAAGACAATGGGTGAACTCACCAGCTCTTTGGAAATTGGTCCATGCACTAAGGACTGATATCTCACTCCTGTGTGTGGATGTGTGTATATATATATGTATATAAAAGACAATAGTGATGGTATATTGAAAAATATGGGATTTGAGCATGATGTGAATGGTATAGAATAAGGGGTGGATACTCTCCTGGGTTCAGCAGTAGTAGTTATTTTTCTCCTTCTTAGTAGTTGGTGCAGTGCTGTGGTTTTGACTTTCAGCCTGAGAACAGCACTGATAACACCGATTTTTTTTTGTTGTTGCTAAGTGATGTCTACTCTGACCAAAGACTTTTCTGAGTCTCATGCTCTGCCAGGGAGGAGGGGAAGCCGGGAGGAAGCAGAGACAGGACACCTGACCCAAGCTAGCCAAAGAGGTATTCCATACCACAGCACATCATGCCCAGTATATAAACTGGGAGCAGTTACCCAGAAGGGTGAGATTGTTAGAGAGGGTGAAGTTTTTACAATAAAATAATCATATAAAATAGTAAAGTGATTATATTTGAGAAATTTATAAATCAATAGTGAGGCTTTGTATAGTAGAAGACGTAGTAACTTTGCCGTTTTGTATCATAGTTACTCTGTAACTACATGATACGATGGTAGTCTTGGTAGCAAGAGCTAACATAACTGCATATGGTGAGGGGAGTATAGGTGTATGTATTGTAAAACTCTACCCAAGCAGAACCTAAGTTTAGGATAGCCAAAAACGGCATAACAGAAGCATCCTGGTGAAGATAAGAGAATGCTAACGTCCACAAGACGATTTGGACCTGGCCAAGTAAAGGAAAGGTGAAAAGGACAACCTGAGGAAGACTTCTTACTTCATCTGAGGAAGACTCCTTGCTCCTAATTACCAGAGGGGGCAGCGCAAGCGCAGAAGAGGCTGATGTTGTAATAGATTGATGTAGCAATCTTTGATGCATATGTATTAGTCAATGATGTAATCTGTGTTGAATATGTATTAGTTATGAAATTTTTAGTGTATAAATAGCGAACGCAATGTGACGGGAATCGGAACCAGATTTGGGTGCGTATCCCTGGTTCCCGGCACCTTAATAAAGCACCTCATATAACCATCCCGGTGGTTATGTGTTTGTCTCGACGCTAACATTTTGGCAACCCAGATGGGACCTCGCGGGCATTGCTGAGGCGGATCACGTTTCGATCCTGCTCCAGCCAGCACCGAGAGATTCTCGGGGAGCTATCGACAGCGACCGACCTCCGCTGCTCACGACGGACCTCTGATACGGTAAGAAAGGTGCTTTTGATCTAGGTTATGGTACCGATTTTTATTAAATGTATGGTATTGACCTGTGGTAAAGTTCTGGTAAAAAGCCTGCCTGTTACACGCAGCAAAAAGCTGTGTGTGTGGCTGGGCTAGTAGTAAAGCCTGCCTGTTAGACGTGGCGAAAGCTGCGCTTGGTTGGGGCTAGAGAACGTGGTTCGGTATTGGTATTTATGCTGCAGGAACAGCATTGGTGTAGATAAGTGTTGTACCTTAGTGTTGTACAGGAAACAAGTTTTCCTTAGGATTTGTGGTACAAAAGGAAACTCCTTTGTACTCACAAGATGCCACCGATTCCCAAGTCCTCTCCACTAGGCTGTTTGCTAAGCCATTGGAAGGAAGGGGGATTTGGGCAAAGTATGCAGAGAAGTAAATTGATTGATTATTGTAACGTTTGGTGGACACAGTATCAACTAGGGGATCAGGAAAAGTGGCCTGAAAATGGGACTCTGGAATATAATACTATTTTGCAACTAATGTTGTTTTGTAGAAGGGAAGAAAAATGAGATGAAGTGCTGTATGTAGACCTTTTCTTTATTTTAAGGAACAATAAGAAATGGCAGAAGTCTTGTGGGATTTTAGTTGTTAAAGCAAGTGCAAATGAACAGTGTAAAGAATGTGTTACTGAGAAGAAGTGTGTTGGATGTTCTGCTGTAGAAAACAGTTTGCAGCACCAGAAAGATGATGAAAATCTTGATTTGGCAGTGGCTCCGCTTGCACCGCTAGTAGCAAAGGAAGAAAGGGGGGAGGAGAATGATAGTGATAACGATCTTGAGAATGAGAGTGATTGTGACTGCAGAGAGACAGAGATTTCTGCTACTCCAGTTTCACACCGAACTGGTCAGAGGGGAGAATGGAAAAAGAAAGTGCAGGCTCAGGCATCTCAGACACCTCGTGCAGTGCTTGCACCTTTAAGACAGGGAGTTGGAACGGAAGGACCTGTGTATGTTAAAGTGCCCTTTTCTCCTGGGGATTTGGTTATCTGGAAACAATCATCAGGGACATATAGAGAGAATCCTGATAGGGTAGCCCGTGTAATGAAAATGATCATTAAAACCCAGAATCCAGACTGGGATGACATCCAGGTGCTTTTAGACACACTCATGTATTCAACAGAAAAGGAAATGGTGTTGCGGGCTGCAAGAGAAAGGGTCCGGGAGGATATATGACAGGGACTGGTTGAAGGAAATGTAGATCAAAATTTCCCTACAGAAGATCCAATGTGGGATTATAACACGGCAAGGGGAATGAGGAATTTGCGAAGGTATCAAGATTGGGTGATTGTTGGAGTGCAGAATGCTATGCCTAAAACAATAAATTGGTCAAAGCTATATAACGTAAGGCAGGAAAAGACAGAATCACCGTCTGCTTTCTTGGAAAGACTTAAAGAGACAGCGAAGAAATATACGGATCTGGATGTGGAAACTGAACAGGCTAAGTCACAATTGGCTTTGATCTTTTTGGGGCAGTCTCAGGATGACATTAGGAAGAAATTGCAGAAGCTGGAGGGAGCAGACTTGCGAAACTTGGACAGGTTGCTAGAAGTGGCTTGGAAGGTGTATAACAATAGAGAAAAAGAGAGTTCCCGGAGGCAACAGCAAAATCTATTGGCAGTGGTCCAGGGGAGAGAACAGGGCTTCGGTAACTCTAGGGGTAGAGAGAGAGGAAATGTGCGGGGACGAGGAAGAGGATTCTGTAATCCGAATGCAGGGGTAAATGTGGAAAGAATAGGATATAATCAGTGTGCAAACTGCAAACAGGAGGGACACTGGAAAAATGAATGTCCATTAAGGGGAAGAATTAAGTCTCCAAGGAACCCTTTTGTGGGATCGGAAGTGGCTCAGGCAATGGTGCTGGGGGAATATAATAATCAAAGCTGACTAACCGAAGCAAGAGTTAAGGAGCCCCTTGTGAAAATACAGTTGGGAGAAGAAGAAGTAAAATTTTTAGTGGACACAGGGGCTACCTATTCAGTCTTAAATGACTTACACGGAAGGTTAGGGAAAAAGACAACCACAATCGTAGGGGCCACAGGGAAGGAGGAAACACGGCCGTTCCTACAGCCCCTAGATTTGCGATTTGGGGGGAAAGAGTTGACACATGAATTTCTGTATATGCCTGAATGTCCTGTTCCTCTTTTAGGAAGAGATCTGTTAGCTAAATTGGATGCAACAATTATTTTTGAAAATGGTGAATTAATAATGCAGATTCCGGAATCCAAAGCAGGACAAATTTTGGTTTTGAAAGATAAACCTATTGCTTGAATCCCGGAGGAGGTAGAACAAGCTGTAATACCAACAGTTTGGGAAACAGAAATTCCAGGAAAATCAAAAACTGCTCAGCCAGTAATAGTGGAATTAAAGGATGGAGCTAGGCCAGTAAGAGTTAAACAATATCCCCTAAAACTAGAAGCAAGATATGGAATTATAAAAACAATTGAGAAATTTTTAAAATACCAAATTTTAGAAGAATGTGAATCAGAATATAACACCCCAATTTTTCCAGTGAAGAAACCTAATGGTGAGTACAGGTTAGTCCAGGATCTGAGGGCCATAAATGAAATAACAAAGGATATCCACCCAGTGGTTGCAAACCGTTAGGCATTGTAAACATCTGTGAAGGAAAAGTATAAATGGTTTACAGTGATTGATTTAAAAGAGGCCTTTTTCTGCATTCCTCTTGACAAAAGTAGCAGGAAATTGTTTGCATTTGAATGGGAAAACCCACAGAATGGACGAAAGACCCAATTAACATGGACCAGACTCCCACAGGGATTTAAGAACAGTCCAACTCTCTTCGGAAACCAGCTGGCCAAAGAACTGGAAACATGGACCACTCAAGGAAAAATACAGGTACCGAGATCACAATATCTCCTATTGCAATATGTTGATGACATCTTTATTGCAACAGAACAGGAGTCATTGTGTATAAAGGTAACCATTGAAATCTTAAACCAACTAGGCCTGAATGGGTATAAGGTCTCAAAAGAAAAGGCGCAAATTGCATGCACGACTGTGTTGTACTTAGGATGTGAAATTTCACAAGGGCAACGAAAGCTGGGAATAAATCGCATAGAGGCAATTTGTGCCATTCCAGAACCGCGGAACCTACATGAGTTAAGAACATTTTTGGGTATGGCAGGGTGGTGCAGATTATGGATAATGGACTATGGACTCATTGCTAAACCCCTGTATGAGGCCCCAAAATCACCTGGTTTTGTTTGGAATAAACCATAGAAAGAGGCCTTTAAGAAACTGAAAGAGGCATTAATGAAATCTCCAGCTTTGGGACTCCCAGATCTGACAAAGGACTTTCAGTTATTCGTCCATGAGAGACAGAGATTAGCGCTGGGAGTGTTAACTCAGAAACTTGGAAGCTGGAAGAGACCAGTAGGATATTTCTCAAAACAGCTGGATCCGGTAAGTGCGGGATGGCCTGTATGTTTGAGAGCTGTAGCAGCGACTATTGTTCTAATACAGGAGGCCAGAAAACTGACTTTGGGAAAACACATGGAAGTGTTTGTGCCACATATGGTGACAATTGTCTTGGAACAAAAAGGGGGGGACTGGTTATCCCCTAGCAGGATGATGAAATATCAAGCAATTTTAACAGAACAAGATGATGTAAGCTTAAAGACTACTAACCTGTTAAATCCAGCATCCTTTCTAGGAACGGACCTAGAAGAAGGGACGCTTGAACACAACTGTAGAGAGGTCATCGAGCATACATATGCAACTAGAACAGATTTAAAGGATGAACCTCTTGAACAACCTGACTGGGAACTTTTCACAGATGGTAGCAGCTTTGTGGAAAATGGAACACGGTATGCAGGATATGCTGTAACAACACAGCAAAAGATAATTGAAGCAAAAGCGCTACCTCCTGGAACATCAGCACAACGGGCTGAACTCATAGCTCTTATGAGAGCACTGGAACTGAGTAACAACAAAAAGGTAAATATCTGGACAGATTCAAAGTACGCGTTCGGCGTAGTACATATACATGGAGCATTATGGAAAGAACGAGGGCTTCTATCTTCTCAAGGGACCAACATAAAATATCAAAAAGAAATTTTGGAATTAATAATTGCTGTGAAAAAGCCTAAACAGGTGGCCATCATGCATTGCAAAGCGCATCAAGGAGGAACTTCAAAGATATCTGAAGGAAATACATTGGCAGACCGGACAGCTCGACAGGTGGCCCGGAAGGTATGGAATATAATGGCACTGATACCTCTCAAGGTAAGCCCACTCCATACCTATCTCTCACAAGATCCAAACTATTCAAAGGAAGATGAGAAATTGGCAGGACTTTTAAAAGCTCAAAAGAATTCTGAAGGATGGTATATAACAGTAACTGGACAAATAATAGTGCCACCAGCTATAATGCGAAAAATTCTACAGAACGAACATCAGAAATGTCATTGGGGTGCAGAAGCATTGGTGACTTATTTAAAGCGAGGAATAATTTCCACACAGATGTTAACCATGGCAAAATCAGTAGGGACAAAATGTTAAATTTGTTTGAAAAATAACCCAATAGTAAGGAAACAAGTTGAAATGGGAAGGATCAGAGTAGGGATGGAACCAGGAGATTATTGGCAAATTGATTTTGTGGAATTACCAAAGACACAAGGGTACAAATACTTATTAGTAGGGGTTGACACCTTTTCTGGATGGCCGGAGGCCCTTCCCTGTCGCACCAATCAGGCAAAAGAGACAGTAAAGTGGCTGCTCAGAGAAATTATTCCACGATTTGGTGTTCCTTTAGGAATATCATCAGACAGAGGCCCACACTTTATCGCAACAATAGTACAGGAGATAAGTAAACTGTTAGGAATATCATGGAATCTACATACTCCCTGGAGACCTCAATCTAGTGGGCAGGTAGAAAAGATGAATCAGACAATAAAAAGGCAAATCAGTAAAATATGCCAAGAGGCCAAAATAAAGTGGCCACAGGCACTGCCCATAGCCTTGTTGCGAATCAGAATAAAACCTAGAAGTGGAATGTCAGTAAGCCCCTATGAAATCCTCTATGGAAAACCATATGAGGCACCAGAACCTAATCCCAATACCCACATTAAAGGGAATCAGGATGTTTACAATTATGTGCTATCTCTAGGTAAAACCCTAACCAGACTGAGAAGCACCCTGGTGTGGTGTTCCATTGTCCTTGGAAAATCCAGTGCATGACATTCAGCCAGGAGATCAAGTATACATCCGAAATTGGAATGAGGAACCATTAAAAGAAAGGTGGGACAGACCTCATCAAGTACTATTAACAACGTTCACTGCAGTAAAGGTAGAAGGGGTGGATTCTTGGATACATTATACAGGGGTAAAAAGAGTTCCAAAAGTCTGGGAAACACAGATACTAGGCCCTACGAAACTGAAACTGAAATGTAAATAAGATGTCTGGGTTTTGTTACAAAATTTTGATTGTCATTTGGTCATTAACACAATTGACATTTAGTCCTATCCTAGGAATTTCTCAGAAAAATGGTTTGACAAAACTTAAAACAAGATGCCATTCTGACCTGCAAGTTCACGGAAACCATTCTGATGGGACCAACACTTTTAAAGGTAAACAGTTCTATGGGACTGAATCTGCAGTTAGCTACAGCGAAATCAAAGTTACAGGAAAAAGAACCAAAAGATCAGTGAATCCCACACAGATAATCCAATCATATCGCCGAAATCCTGAAGAAAACCTAATGATAGGTCTGATAAAGGATTTCGCAAAAATGAAAAACACAAGTAGAATAACAGCATGTTTGCCGATACCCAAAGCAGCTGGAGAACTGATTGAATGGGGAGTAATACCGTTTTCACTTTCAGAAATTAACGGAACAATCATTTGTCAGGAAAAAGAGGTAACGAGAAATATAACATTGATAGAATATCAGGAAGAAGGTGTCTTTGGGGATCCTGCAATTTTGATATTAAAATCAGTATGTGAAAGATACCAAAATGCTCAGTTTACCTCTATAAGAGACGAGTGGGGAAAGTGTGTCTATAATAAAAGGAAGAAGATAAACAAACAAGAAAAAGCACGGGAATGTGAAAAAGCAAATGGTTTAAAACAAAACTGGGACACGGCTTGGTCAATGAGCATTTTGCAGAAATTTCAATATATTGGAAACACATTTTGGCGCCTTAGATGGACAGGAAAGCAAAATGTGACAGAAAACATAAACATCAATAATTTGTTGTCCACAAACAGAGTTAGTCGAAATGTTATCAAAAATGTTCCTTGGTGGAATTGTACCAAAATTTTAGATTGCGACTCTGACCCCGAAGAAATCACAATACCTCCAGTTAAAATTGCTTTAATGGCAGGATGTGCATGTCGAGGACTGAGAATTGGAGGAAAAGTGATACAGGTCCCAATTGACAATGTAGACTGTAAATATTCTACGGTGCGTAGCATAGGACATTTTGTTTGGGCAGCAAGTGATGGAACTTGGACTACCCACTTATCTGTGGATGGTCCAGCTAAAGAAATCACTTTAGGATTACCAACTCTTTGTCCAATCTGGAAGAAGTCACCATTCAAAGGCAGATTAGAAACCCTGCAGATTCGAACAAAAAGAGATATAGGTGATAACAACAGTGATGATGAGGACACTTGGCAGGAACCCTCCACAGGAGTTAAAATAGGATGGGCTTTTGAATCCCTATTTGCCCAAGTAGCAGCATATCGAAATAGAGAGATGATTGACAGCCTGACTGGCCAAACAAAAAGATTAGCCAGGATAACAAAGAAAGGATTCAAAGATTTAAATTTGCAATTACAGGCAACAACTAAAATGACTTTGCAGAACAGAATGGCATTAGACATATTGTTACTTAAGGAACATGGTGTCTGTGGATATTTAAAGGACAGAGTGGATCATTGCTGTATTCACATTCCTAATGTGACTGCAGATATAGAACACGACATTTCCCAACTAACCAACATTGAACGAGAAATAGAAAAGGAAAAAGAAAAAGCTGAACAATATTGGCTAGGGACAATATTTAACAGTCTGGGCCTTCACCTTACTAGATGGATTCGTTCCCTCATACAAACCGCAATTGTAATATTAATTGTGTTTTTGATAACATATCTGATGTATTTTTGTATCCGAAGGGAAATGATTCGCAACAGTGCCTGGACTCATCGAATCATAGGAGCAGTAACTAGGGAACATCCAAAGTGCCCCACACCTCCACCTACTTATCAGGAGACAGCTACCTAAGAGAATGAAAATACTTGCTTAAGTTGAATGAAGTATTTTCAAAGGGGGGAAATGTTAGAGAGGGTGAAGTTTTTACAATAAAATAATCATATAAAATAGTAAAATGATTATATCTGAGAAATTTATAAATCAACAGTGAGGCTTTGTATAGTAGAAGACGTTGTAACTTTGCCGTTTTGTATCATAGTTACTCTGTAACTACATGATACGATGGTAGTCTTGGTAGCAAGAGCTAACATAACTGCATATGGTGAGGGGAGTATAGGTGTATGTATTGTAAAACTCTACCCAAGCAGAACCTAAGTTTAGGATAGCCAAAAACGGCATAACAGAAGCATCCTGGTGAAGATAAGAGAATGCTAACGTCCACAAGACGATTTGGACCTGGCCAAGTAAAGGAAAGGTGAAAAGGACAACCTGAGGAAGACTTCTTACTTCATCTGAGGAAGACTCCTTGCTCCTAATTACCAGAGGGGGCAGCGCAAGCGCAGAAGAGGCTGATGTTGTAATAGATTGATGTAGCAATCTTTGATGCATATGTATTAGTCAATGATGTAATCTGTGTTGAACATGTATTAGTTATGAAATTTTTAGTGTATAAATAGCGAACGCAATGTGACGGGAATCGGAACCAGATTTGGGTGCGTATCCCTGGTTCCCGGCGCCTCAATAAAGCACCTCATATAACCATCCCGGTGGTTATGTGTTTGTCTCGACGCTAACAAGATCACTGCTCGAGTCAGGCTGGGTATTGGTTGGCAGGTGGTGAGAAGTTGTATTCTCTTCCTTTGTAGTTTCCCTTTTCATTGTTATCACTGGTGGTAGCAATAGTGGTTTTGTGTTATACCTTAGTGTCCTGGGTTCAGCAGTAGCAGTCATGTTTTTCATTTGTGTTAACTGGTGCAGTGCTGTGTTTTGACTTCTAGCTTGAGAACAGTGTTGGTGAAGCCGATGTTTTCGGTTGTTGCTAAGTGATGTTTACCCTGACCAAGGACTCTGTGAGGCTCATGCTCTGCCAGGGAGGAGGGGAAGCTGTGAGGAAGCAGAGACGGGGCGCCTGACCCGGGCTAGCCGGGGAGGTATTCCATACCACAGCACGTCATGCCCGGGGTGGGGGGTAACTGGGAGTTACCCGGAAGGACAGGGGCTTCCAGGTGGAACTCGCTTTCTTGGCCGGTGGTATCGTATTCTCTTCCCTTGTTATTTTCCCTTATCATTGTTTTAGCTGATAGTAGCGGTGGTGATTTGTTGCCGAACTGTTCTTGTCTCAACCCGTAGGAGTTGCACTCTCTCGATCCTCCTCCCCGTTCCTCCGGGAGAGGGGAAGGGGAGAGCCCCGGTGCGGGGGGGGGGGGAGACGGACACGGACCTCGATTGTTGTCAGCTCGGCACCACTCACTGGGAGTGAGTGAACAAGTTACCTGACTGGGTTTAAACCACGACAGTTCTTTTTGGCGCCCAACGTGGGGCACGAGGGGTTGAGATAAGAACAGATCTGACTGGATTGATAGTCACTCGTCACAATGCTGATTTATTGGCTCTCAAGGTTTTTCCTCTTGATCTCACAGTTTCAGTATATCATATCTGACATCCATCCGGTATTTGCTGTATTAGTGTTTTTAAAGTGTGGGGCTTGGGCTAAGGTTTTTAGCCCATTGTACTTTATGGTAATGACTTGTAATACAATAGAATCATTCATCATGAAACTGATCTGGCTTATGTTCCCAGTGTGGTCACCACCTTTATACTTTGGGAGGTATATGATGGAGGTGCTTAGCAATTACACATCTTTTTTCTCCTTCTCAGGTGCTCAACCTGTGAAGGAGACATCCTTTTACCCTCCTAGTCGTCCCCCCAGACCATTTACATTTGAGAGTTTTGAATTTTTTGAATGGCCTTTTAATGCTGTTGAGACTTGTTTGCTGATGGTGATGGGAATCACCATGCTAACACGCATACAGAGTGTGTTTTGCCCACTACTGATTTCAAGAGTTAAGCAGATTCAGGTTTGGGTCTTGTCTGGGGTCAAACGACGATGTAGGAGGACCAAGAGATTTTCCCTGAGGCTGGACAGCCATGAGTGGCAGGGTGTGTGGGATAGTATGGGCAAGTATCTAGGTCAGTGGGCCCCTCCAGGACTTTGGAATTTCACTACCGAACAACTGCAAAATCCAGAAGAATTAGTAAAACACTTAAATGAGGTGTGTGGTCATTCTGGCCATACCAGAGATGGACAAATCACGGCAACGTGCTAGGGCTTGGCCTATGCTTACAGGGCCTTGTTCAACACTATCCAGCACCTTCAAAAGGAAAAGAATGTCGGCGGATTTGAGGGCAAAGTGACAGTCGCTACTCAAACTTTGGCTGCAATGAACTGCGCAGCTACCCCAGTGGCAAGTACAGCAGCTGCTCAAACTTCAACTGCAACAGACAGCGCGGTTACCCCAGCTCCAAGCACAGCAGCTACACCACCCCCAGCAACAAGTACAGTCGCTACTCAAACCACAGTGATAATCACTGCAGCCAAACCAGAGGACCAATTCGTACCAATATCAGTTGCCCCTGTACGCAAGAGAACAAGCAAAAAGGAGGCAAAAAGGGTGAAGCGAGATGAAGAACCAATGAATTTACCACCCGGTCCAGAATGTGATCAGGAGTCATCATCACATGACGAAGAAGAAGAAGAAGAGGTAACTTCTTGACCTCGGACCTCAACCGAGCTGCGGAATATGCGAAAAGATTTTACCCGTCAACCAGGGGAGTACATCATCACCTGGTTACTCCGATGCTGGGACAATGGGGCCGATGGTCACGAACTAGAAGGTACAGAAACCAAGCAGCAGGGATCACTTGCTAGAGAAGGGGGAATTGACAAAGCAATTGCAAGAGAGAAAATGACCCTCAGCCTTTGGAGGAGGCTCTTGGCAGCTGTGAAAGAAAGGTTTCCGTACAAGGACGATGTTACGAGTCGTTCGGCCAAGTGGACTACTATAGACAAAGGCATCCAGTCTCTGAGGGAATCGGCCATCGTAGAGATGATCTATCACATCAAGCCGAATAACGGGGATACACCTATAGATCCAGATGAAGTTGAATGTACACGACCCATGTGGCGAAAACTTACACGGAATGCACCGTCATCATATGCCCATTCATTGGCAACAGTGACCTGGAATGACATAGTACCACTAACAGTGGATGAAATGGTTCATAAACTCCGAGAGTTCGAAGACAATCTCACCCCTTCCATCATCTCAGCTGTGAAAAAACTGTCCCAGGACCTCGACAAATTGAGGGACGATGTATCTGATTTATCCAGCTCCTCACGTGTACCAACACACGTCTCAGCTATTAACAAAAGGCGTCCTATTGTTCAAGAGAGGAGATACAGAAGGTATACGCCACGGGGTACCCTATGGTTTTACCTGCTGGATCACGGAGAAGACATGACAAAGTGGGATGGAAAACCTACTTCAGCTTTGGAGGAACGGGTGAGTGAACTGAAGAGGGGAGCAAGGGCCAAGACTGATCGTCCCATGAGAGCTACGGCTTCAGTCTCTGGTGAGCAGTTTCCCAGATGGAGTGGAAGAGCTGATTTTACTCCAGCTCCTGTGATAATGAAGAATAATCCCTTTCAACACGACTTAAGTGTCCAATGCTGTGACGACCATTAGAGGGGCCCTGCCTCCAGCCAGGTGGAGGTAGGGGACAATCGGATTTATTGGACTGTGTGGATCAGATGGCCTGGCACATCAGTCCCACAGAAGTATAAGGCTCTAGTAGATACCGGTGCACAGTGCACCCTGATGCCATCAAGCTGTCAAGGGGTGGAACCCATCTATATTTCTGGAGTAACAGGAGGATCCCAAGAGTTGACTGTGCTGGAGGCTGAAATCAGCCTGACTGGGAGGGAATGGCAAAAGCACCCTATTGTGACTGGTCCAGAGGCTCCATGCATTCTCGGCATAGACTACCTCAAGAGAGGGTACTTCAAAGACCCAAAAGGGTACCGGTGGGCTTTTGGTATTGCTGCTTTGGAGACTGAGGAAATTGAGCAGCTGTCCACCTTGCCTGGTCTCTCAGAAGATCCCTCTGCTGTGGGGTTGCTGAAAGTTGAAGAACAACAAGTGCCAATTGCAACCACAACAGTGCACCGGCGGCAATATCGCACCAACCGAGACTCCCTGATTCCCATCCATCAGCTGATCCATAGACTGGAGAGTCAGGGGGTGATCAGCAGGACCCGCTCACCCTTCAATAGCCCCATATGGCCAGTGCGAAAGTCTAATGGAGAATGGAGACTAACAGTAGACTTTCGTGGCCTGAATGAAGTCACGCCACCATTGAGTGCTGCCGTACCGGACATGCTAGAACTTCAGTATGAACTAGAGTCAAAGGCAGCCTAGTGGTATGCCACGATTGATATTGCCAATGCATTTTTCTCAATTCCTTTGGCAGCAGAGTGCAGGCCACAGTTTGCTTTTACTTGGAGGGGTGTCCAGTTCACTTGGAACCGACTGCCCCAGGGGTGGAAACACAGCCCTACCATTTGCCATGGACTGATCCAGACTGCACTGGAACAGGGGCAAGCTCCAGAACACCTGCAATACATTGATGACATTATTGTGTGGGGCGATACAGCGGAAGAAGTCTTTGAGAAAGGGAGGAAAATAATCCAAATCCTGCTGAAAGCCGGTTTTGCCATAAAACGGAGTAAGGTCAAGGGACCTGCACAGAAGATTCAATTTTGGGGAATAAAATGGCAAGATGGACGTAGACAGATCCCCACAGATGTGATCAACAAGATAACAGCAATGTCTCCACCAACTAATAAGAAAGAAACGCAAGCTTTCTTGGGTGCAGTGGGGTTCTGGAGAATGCACATCCCAAATTACAGTTCGATTGTAAGCCCTCTCTATCATGTGACCCAGAAGAAGAATGATTTTAAATGGGGCCCTGAGCAGCAACAAGCCTTTGAGCAAATTAAACGTGAGATAGTTCATGCAGTAGCCCTTGGACCAGTCCGGACCGGACCAGATGTAAAAAATGTACTGTACACTGCAGCTGGGGAGAACGGTCCTACCTGGAGCCTCTGGCAGAAAGCTCCAGGGGAGACTCGAGGTCGACCCCTCGGCTTTTGGAGTCGGGGATACAAAGGATCTGAGGCCAGCTATACCCCAACTGAGAAAGAGATACTGGCAGCCTATGAAGGGGTTCGAGCTGCTTCGAAAGTGATTGGCACTGAAGCACAGCTCCTCCTGGCACCCCGGCTGCCCGTGCTGGGCTGGATGTTCAAAGGCAGGGTCTCCTCTACACATCATGCAATTGATGCTACATGGAGTAAATGGGCTGCACTAATTACACAACGAACTCGAATAGGAAATCCCAGTCGTCCAGGCATTCTAGAAGTCATCATGGACTGGCCAGAGGGCAAAGATTTCGGAATGTCACCAGAGCAGGAGGTGGTGCGCGCTGAAGAGGCCCCACCATATAATAAACTGTCAGAAAGTGAAAAGCAGTATGCCTTGTTTACTGATGGCTCTTGCCGTATTGTGGGAAAGCATCGGAGATGGAAGGCAGCTGTATGGAGTCCTGGACGACAAGTTGCAGAAACTGCTGACGGAGAGGGTGAATCGAGTCAATTTGCCGAGGTGAAAGCCATCCAGCTGGCCCTGGACATTGCTGAGCGAGAAAAGTGGCCAGTACTTTATCTCTATATTGACTCATGGATGGTGGCAAATGCCCTGTGGGGGTGGTTGAAGCAATGGAAGCAGAGCAACTGGCAACGCAGAGGTAAACCCATCTGGGCTGCTGCACTGTGGAAAGATATTGCTGCCAGGGTGCAGAACCTGGTGGTGAAGGTACGTCATGTAGATGCCCATGTACCCAAGAGTCAGGCCACTGAGGAACACCAGAACAACCAACAAGTGGATAAAGCGGCTAAGATTGAAGTGGCTCAGATGGACTTAGATTGGCAACATAAAGGTGAATTATTTTTGGCCCACTGGGCCCATGACACTTCAGGCCATCAGGGCAGAGATGCAACATATAGATGGGCCCGTGACCGAGGGGTGGACTTGACAATGGACACTATTGCCCAGGTTATTCATGAGTGTGAAACATGTGCTGCAATTAAACAAGCCAAGCGGTTAAAGCCTCTTTGGTATGGAGGACGATGGTTGAAGTATAAATATGGGGAGGCCTGGCAGATTGACTATATCACACTGCCACCAACCCGCCAAGGCAAGCGCCATGTGCTTACCATGGTGGAAGCAACCACCGGGTGGCTGGAAACATACGCTGTGCCCCATGCCACTGCCCGGAACACTATCCTGGGCCTTGAGAAACAGATTTTGTGGCGACACGGCACCCCAGAGAGAATTGAGTCAGACAATGGGACTCATTTCCGGAATAACCTTATAGATATTTGGGCCAAAGAGCATGGCATTGAGTGGGTATATCACATCCCCTACCATGCACCAGCCTCTGGGAAAATCGAACGGTACAATGGGCTGTTAAAAACTACACTGAGAGCGATGGGTGGGGGAACTTTCAAGCATTGGGATACACATTTACCAAAGGCCACCTGGTTGGTCAACACCAGAGGATCTGCCAACAGGGCTGGCCCAGCCCAGTCAGAACTTTTACATATTGTAGAGGGGGACAAAGTTCCCGTGGTGCATATGAAGAATTTGCTGGGGAAGACAGTCTGGGTTATTCCTGCTTCAGGTAAAGGCAAACCCACTCGTGGGATTGCTTTTGCTCAGGGACCTGGATATACTTGGTGGGTAATGCGGGAAGATGGGGAAGTCCGATGTATACCTCAAGGGGATTTGATTTTAGGGGAAAACAGCCAGTGAACTCAATTGTATGCTGTTGCCTGCTGTGTAATGCTTTTATAGCCCATCAACTAGATGTCTCCAGGTCACCAGCGACTGGCCCTGACTTCCCTCCAGCCATCATCCCAACAGAGAATGAACTTGGAACATCATGGACCGAATGGACTCGGCAGCATTATAGGGATTGGTCCATGCACTAAGAAAATGATTTTTTCCTCTTGGTCTGTATGTATATGGATGTATATATGTGGGAGAGCAATGGTGTATTGAAAATGTGGGATCTGAGCACGACGTGAATGGTATGGAATAAGGGGTGGATAATGTCCTGGGTTCAGCAGTAGCAGTCATGTTTTTTCCTTTGTGTTAACTGGTGCAGTGCTGTGTTTTGACTTCTAGCTTGAGAACAGTGTTGGTGAAGCCGATGTTTTCGGTTGTTGCTAAGTGATGTTTACCCTGACCAAGGACTCTGTGAGGCGCATGCTCTGCCAGGGAGGAGGGGAAGCTGTGAGGAAGCAGAGACGGGGCGCCTGACACGGGCTAGCCAGGGAGGTATTCCATACCACAGCACGTCATGCCCGGGGTGGGGGGTAACTGGGAGTTACCCGGAAGGACAGGGGCTTCCGGGTGGAACTCGCTTTCTTGGCCGGTGGTATCGTATTCTCTTCCCTTGTTATTTTCCCTTATCATTGTTTTAGCTGATAGTAGCGGTGGTGATTTGTTGCCGAACTGTTCTTGTCTCAACCCGTAGGAGTTGCACTGTCTCGATCCTCCTCCCCGTTCCTCCGGGAGCGGGGAAGGGGAGAGCCTCGGTGCAGGGGGGGGGGGGAGACGGACACGGACCTCGATTGTTGTCAGCTCGGCACCACTCACTGGGAGTGAGTGAACAAGTTACCTGACTGGGTTTAAACCACGACACTTAGTTACTGGACTCTTCTTATCTCAGCCTGTGGGAGTTACATTCTTTTGATTCTCCTCCCCATCCCTCCAGGAGTGGGGGGAGGAAGGGGGGGGAGTGAGCGAGCAGCTTCGTGGGTCTGGGTTGCTGGCTGGGTTTAAACTACAACAGTGTGCAAGGATTGGGGTGTGGAGTGGGGAGGCCGGAGCTACAGAGCAGCAGATTATGCTGTGTTTGATAATGTGAAAGGAGATGCTATTGAATGCAGTGCAGGCTAACTGTAAGCAATGCAAACATGTGGCAAAGCAATGTAGGTAAATTTTGCCAATATACTCCTATGTCATAACTTAATTACTAATATCACAAGTTAAACATTGGAGTCCTTACAGAAAGAGACCACAGAGGGCACAGTTGTAAACATATAAGAAGAACGATAGTTACTGAACTATCAGTATTTCCACATTCAGCTCCATGTTCTGTATTACACATTACATTAAACATGATCATCTCTTACAACTATGGCTTTTATGCTCAAATCTGATTAAAAGTGCAAAGTCACTAATTAATGTGGCTTACTGTTTGAGCTAGTTTATAAGTGAGTTACAGCTCTGTCAGTGCTCTAGATTTAACATTATCTTTGCTGAGCAGCTAAACATGTTTAGGGTTAATAATTGAGTTTGATGCCATGTTAGCTTTAATTTGACAATATTTTTGTAAAGATGGTTTAAGTACACTTTCATGAATTTTCTTTGAATATTTTATTTTTCTCTGTCAAAAATTTTTAATTCCTGTGTCCAGAAATAGTGCTACAAATCCTAAATTGGATTTTTCTTCTCTTAGATTGGAAAGACCTTGTCACAGAAGATGCAAAACCAGAATTCATCAGTGACAGGGCTTATCTGGCTCTGCCACCTGAAATGCTAATTTTAATTGATTTCTATGCTTTAAAAGATATCCTGGGGCCACCCATGTATGAAATGGAGGCAACATTCTCATTTGTTTCTGCTTGACTGCTGTTTCTGTCTGGTTTGACTAGTTGTCTATTTTATTGCTATTGCCTACGTTTATACAGTATTAACTTTTTAAGAAATGTATTAGTAACAGGACTGTATTTCCTTGTGGTCCACCAAGTATTTTTTTCACCTAAAGAAGTTTTTGGTTTACTTTGTTTTAATTCAGGGTACATAAATAACACAGTGGCACGGCTTTCTGTTAGAAAAGATGCTTGCAGAAGAGCTTAAGAATGTGGTGGTGTTCTTTCAGTTTATAACAACTTTGCTTTTGTTTGGGGTATGTTTCGTCTTGGGAAAGAAGCCAAAAGTAGAGCCCAGGAATCCTGTGTCTGAGGCAGCTGTGTTAAGGAATGTCCCACATAACTCCTTAAAGCCAGTCAGTATTTTTGGGTATTAAAACACAAGAGAAAAGATCAGTAAAAGAGTAAGTTATGGAGAAAATAAAAATGTAGGGAAAACTTCCAGAAGAGACAAAATTCAAACTCTTAAGAACTTTCCTGTGATAATTCTCTCCTGGATGAGAGAACCAGACTCCAGTGGGATTTGGACGACAAAAAGGGGACAAGATATGCAGGGAAAGCAGGAGAATGTGAATGACTGTTAAAGAATGAGACACAAACTGAGGTTTTTTGATATGAAGATTTTATCATGGTAGAGATGGTCAGGGCAATCTCAGGCACAGCTACAGGTTGGGTGGAGAAGAGATTCAAAGCAGCCCTGCGGAGAAGGACTTGGGGGTGCTGGTCGATGAGAAAATGAGCATGAGCCGGCAGTGTGCGCTTGCAGCCCAAAAAGCCAACCGTATCCTGGGCTACAGCAAAAGGAGCGCGACCAGCAGGTCAAAGGAGGTGATCCTGCCCCTCTACTCTACTCTCGTGAGACCTCACTTGGAGTATCGTGTGCAGTTCTGGTGTCCTCAACATAAAAAGGACATGGAACTGTTGGAACAAGTCCACAAGAGGGCCATGAGGATGATCAGGGGACTGGAGCACCTCCCATATGAAGACAGGCTGAGAAAGTTAGGGCTGTTCAGCCTGGAGAAGAGAAGGCTGTGTGGAGACCTCATAGCAGCCTTCCAGTATCTGAAGGGGGCCTATAGGGATGCTGGGGAGGGACTATTCATTAGGGACTGTAGTTATAGGACAAGGGATAACAAGTTCAAACTTAAACCGGGGTTAGTTTAGATTAGATATAAGGAAAAAGTTCTTTACTGTGAGGGTGGTGAGGCACTGGAATGGGTTGCCCAAGGAAGTTGTGAATGCTCCATCCCTGGCAGTGTTCAAGACAGAGCCTTGGGTGACATGGTTTAGTGTGAGGACACCAGAACTTTACACAATACTCCAAGTGAGGTCTCACGAGAGCAGAGGGGCAGGATCACCTCCTTTGACCTTCTGGTCATGCTTCCTTTGTTGCAACCCAGGATACAGTTGGCTTTCTGGGCTGTGAGTGCACACTGCTGGCTCATGTTAAGTTTTCCTTATAAGAACTGAAGTCTTATAAGACTGACTGAAGTTTTTGACCTGTGTATCAAAGGCTTTTTTAATGTTTCTGCATTTAACAGGCAAATTAAGTAGTGCAGAAATAGAACTAGAGATGAATCCACACAGTATCAATTCCCTGAGCAGCTCAGGATTTATTTTTATGTGCTATTATTTGCTGTATTTATTAATGAGCAAATATTTTTCCATAGACACTTTGTTTTTTTTTCAGTGTAAATTGTTCAGATACCACATAACACCTGTTTTAATGAGTTTTCCCAGTTAACCTCTTATTCCTTTGAATTTTCTCAAGTGCCCCCAAGATTCTTTCAAGCTCCTGCCTCAGTGACAGGTGTTTCAGACTGACTACTGTTGGTGTTTTTTTGGTTTGTAGTCTGCAGTGTCTCTCTCCCTTCTGTAGTCTTTAAAGCTTCACCTTTGAACTGCATTTTGCCATTTATAAGTAGTTGAAATAAAGATACAATGGAAGCAGCCACCATGTCAGTACTTGGATGAGACTGAAAACATGACATGACTTAATTGATCTATTGTCCTTCAGGGAATACCTTAAAGTAAGTGATCCATCTTTCATCTTTTCAGTGCACTGCTTGTGCATTTTCTGCAGAGGTCTTGCAGCAAAAAAAGGCAGGAGAGAATACTCAGCTTATACTTGTAGGATTAATTAATTTATCAGAAATAAATAATCTTATGTGTCACCCAACAGAAGGAATGCAGGAATAAATCACATGATAAGGCTGTAGATGAATAATCTTAACAGTAGTGAAGTGTGAAGGATCTAATGAAGTGTTTCAGCACAGCATGATGGTTTTGTGGGAAAGAGTTTATAACGTCTGGAGCTTCCCTTTCCTTTCTCCTTCACTGTTTCCATCATCTGACTGACCTGACCAGTCATCAGCTGATTCTAATGGTAATTTTTAACTGAATTTGTTTAAAACGTAAATGCTTCTGACTTGTTGTGAGAAGAAATTACTCAGAGGTGCCAGGGGTGATTGAGTCATATGGAGCTCACTGAAACACTTCATAGGTACATTTAATGTAATATAATTCACTTTCCTTCCTTGTATGGCTGGGGGGGGGGGGGTGTGTGTGTGTGCTTAGAGATTTTTCAGTATGTTTTCTATACATATGCCTGTCAATATACATCAGTTAACACTGAGGTGAGATGGTTGTAGTAAAGGCAATACAGTCTCTACCAGTACAGCAAGAGAAGTTGATGGTCTCTGAGCCTGCCACTTAGTGCCAAGAATGATGGTTGAAAGGAGATTAAAACTTACTGTGCACTTAGTTTCTCTTGCCAAATCATGAGTTACTTGTGAAAGTATATGGAGGTGACTACCTAGTCTGAGGATAGAGGAAGGAGTTTGTACTGAGGTGAGATAACTGATGAGTCTTTAGAACCATTTGTTTTTTGATATTCAGTCATGTTTGCTGTTTTCTGCTTCTGAGCTCTCAAACAGTGGAATGAATCTGTAAAGTGCTTGGAATTGATGCAGTTAGAATCAGTGCTAAAAAAGGAAAACAAAAAACCTCAACCCAACAAAATTTGTTGATGGCTGCTTCAGGATGGGAAGAGTGTACAGACAGTTATGATTGTTCATTATATCTGAAATGTTTGAAACCATGCCAGGCTGCCAAAATACATGATCATCTCAAGCGTAAAGGAGAATGATTCACTGCTGTTGCATTTCACTGTAACCACGACTGATAATTTTTTGTTAAACTGAGTTACTAAGTGATTACTAAGCTAATTTAAGTCACTGTAACTAATAAAATACAGGGAATGGATATAAAAACGTACTTACGTTAACAAAAAATAAAATGCTTGATGAGGTATTTTGATAAAGAACTGGCTGGATGGCCGCACACAAAGAGTTGTGGTCAGTGGTTCAATGTCCAGCTGGAGACCAGTAACGAGTGGTGTCCCTCAGGGATCGTTGTTGGGACCGGTCTTGTTTAACATCTTCGTTGCTGACATGGACAGTGGGACTGAGTGCCCCCTCAGCAAGTTTGCCAATGACACCAAGCTGTGTGGTTCAGTTGATACACTAGAGGGAAGGAATGCCATCCAGAGGGACCTCAACACGCTTGTGAGGTGGGCTGATGCCAACCTCATGAAGTTTAACTATGACAAGTGCAAGGTCCTACACCTGGGTTGGGGCAATCCCAGGCACAGCTACAGGATGGGCAAAGAAGAGATTCAGAGCAGCCCTGTGGAGAAGGACTTGGGGGTGCTGGTCGATGAGAAAATGAGCATGAGCTGGCAGTGTGCGCTCGCAGCCCAAAAAGCCAACCGTATCCTGGGCTTCATCAAAAGGAGCGTGACCAGCAGGTCAAAGGAGGTGATCCTGCCCCTCTACTCTGCTCTCATGAGAACTCACCTGGAGTATTGTGTGCAGTTCTGATGTTCTCAACATAAAAAAGACATGGAACTGTTGGAACAAGTCCACAAGAGGGCCATGAGGATGGTCAGAGGGCTGGAGCACATCCCGTATGAAGACAGGCTGAGAAAGTTGGGGCTGTTCAGCCTGGAGAAGAGAAGGCTGTGTGGAAACCTCATAGCAGCCTTCCAGTATCTGAAGGGGGCGTATAAGGATGCTAGGGATGGACTATTCATTAGGGACTGTAGTTACAGGACAAGGGGTAACGAGTTCAAACTTAAACTGGGGAAGTTTAGATTAGATATAAGGAAAAAGTTCTTTACTGTGAGGGTGGTGAGGCACTGGAATGGGTTGCCCAAGGAAGGTGTGAATGCTCCATCCCTGGTAGTGTTCAATACCAGGTTGGACAGAGCCTTGGGTGACATTGTTTAGTGTGAGGTGTCCCTGCCCATGGCAGGGGGTTTGGAACTAGATGATCTTAAGGTCCTTTCCAGCCCTAACTATTCTATGATTCTATGATACTATAGAAGTGAAATACTCTATTATGTAACATTTTCTTAAATGCTAGGAAAAGAAACAGCCATCTAAATGATGCTAATAAGAACAAATCCATGCTACTGGATCTCCCGATCCCCGAAGCCCCAGCAGCCCTTGCGAGAGAGCGGCTGACGTGGCGGGAGGCGTTCCCACGGTGACGGCGGGAGATTTAAAAGCGGCTTAAACTCGATACTAGCATTCAGTCAGATGATCGGAGCTAGCCTAGCTAGCGCCGCAACCGGCACGCTTCAGCGACCGCGAGGGTCAACGGAGATTAGAAAAATCAGAGGGGATAGCGCAGAGGCATCGCGATTCCCGACATCTCCCGATCCCCAAGCCCCAGCAGCCCTTGCGAGAGAGCGGCTGACGTGGCAGGGGGCGTTCCCACGGTGACGGTGACCACCCCCCTGCCCCTTGCCTTGAAAGAGCCTCTGAGAGGGCAGCGACGTTGCTGCCCATTAGGCGCAGGGAGGAACAAGCAGTTCGTGTTGGTGACCCTGTTGCTGGTGTCCCAGACTGCTGACCAATATGGTCGCCTCCAGAAAGAGAGCTTGCAGTAAGAAGACTGTAGCAACTCAGACAGAGACCCCGTCCCAAACTGTGGCTGTTCGGGTCTCTGGATGCAGGGAGTGCCGGAGCCTGCTGCTGCCGGGGGATGGAGGACAGCATTCCACCTGCGTGAGGTGTGAGCAGGTAGAAGATCTGCTTAGTCTGGTGGCAAAACTTAAGGAGGAGGTTGAGACGCTGGGGACCATCAGGGAGTATGAAAGGGAGATCGACTGGTGGAGTAACTCCCTGGCAGGCCAGTTGGAACGGTTCCAGGGAGATATCCCCCAAAAGGGGAAGGACCCCCTGCCCCCTCACACAGAGGGGGATGGCCCGAGACAGCGCCTGCCCTGTAGCTGTTGCGCAGAGGTAGGGGACCAAAAAGATGACGAGGGTTGGAAGCGAGTTCCAGTTTGGTGTCGTGGGAAACCCTCCTCCCTTCCTGCCCTGCTTCCCCAGGTGTCCCTCTGTAATAGGTTCAAGGCCCTGGATCTTGAAGGAGAGGTAGGTGAGAATGTGGGGCAAGGCCAGCCTACAAGGCCACATAGGAAGAGGTGGTCGACTTTGCACCTCAAGACTGCCTCTGATAAGAAAGAAAGAAGGGTCATTGTAGTAGGCGATTCCCTTCTGAGAGGAACAGAGGGCCCCATATGCAGAGTTGACCCTCAACATAGGGAAGTGTGTAGTCTGCCTGGAGCCCGGATCCGGGATATCACTAGGACGCTCCCCAGCCTGGTGCACCCGACAGACTACTACCTGCTGCTGGTCTTCCAGACAGGTGAGGGGGAAGCTGCTTCCCGCAGTCTGAGGGGGATGAAGAAAGACTACAGGGCCTTGGGGCGGATGGTGAAAGAGTCTGGGGCTCAAGTGATCTTCTCCTCACTCCTTCCATCTTCCACTGATGATGTGGGAAGGAATGGGAAGATTCAGTTCATAAATGATTGGCTTTGAGACTGGTGCTACAGGCAGGGCTTTGGATTCTTTGATAACAGCTGGTTTTATAGGGCACCAGTCTGGACAATGACAAGTGGGAAAGGTTTATCTCACAGAGGCAAAAGGATGCTGGGGCACGAATTAGCAGGGCTCATTTGGAGAGCTTGAAACTAGATTCGAAGGGGGATGGGGTTGTAGCTGGGCTTGCCCCAGTGGGGCAGCACTCCAGAATTGATGAAGACTGGGAGGCCTCCTATAATCCTAGGGTGAAATCGGTGTGCTCAGCTCGCTCCCTGGAATGTCTGTACACCAGTGCACGCAGCATGGGAAATAAGCAGGAGGAGTTGGAAACCTGTGTTAAGTCAGGAGATTATGATCTGGTGGCAATTACAGAGACGTGGTGGGACAGCTCACATGACTGGAATATAGTCATGGAGGGCTATGTCCTCTTCAGGAAAGACAGGCCAGCCAGGCGGGGTGGTGGGGTTGCTCTTTATGTGCGAGAGCAACTACAATGCACTGAGTTCTCTCCAGGGCCAGATGACGAGCGAGTTGAGAGTCTGTGGGTGAGAATTAAGGGGCAGGCTGGCAGGGGGGATACTGTTGTGGGTGTCTGTTACAGGCCACCAGATCAGGGTGAGGAAGTTGACGAGGCCTTCTACAGGCAGCTGAGAGTGGCCTCAGAGTCACAGGCCGTGGTCGTTGTGGGGGATTTTAACTTCCCTGATGTTTGCTGGAAGGACCACTCAGCAACCCAGCCACAGTCCAGGAGGTTCCTCCAGTGTATGGATGATAACTTCCTCCTGCAAATGGTGGATGAGCCAACCAGGAGAGGAGTGCTTCTGGATCTCATCCTCACTAACAAGGAGGGTCTGGTCGAAGCAGTAAGGGTTGAGGGCTGCCTTGGTTGCAGCGACCATGAGATGGTGGAATTCAGGATCTTGTGTGGTAGGACCAGTAGAATAGCAAGTAGAATTGCAACCCTGGACTTTAGCAGGGCAAACTTTGGCCTTTTCAAGCAATTGCTAGGGGTAATCCCATGGGCAAGGCTGTTTGAAGGTAAAGGGGCCCAAGATAGTTGGTTGGCATTCAAGGATTGCTTTTTTCGAGCTCAAGATCGGAGCATCCCGACACGTAGGAAGTCAAGGAAGAGGGTCAGGAGACCTGCGTGGCTAAATAGGGAATTGCTGGGTATGCTCAAGTGGAAGAGGAGAGCTTACAGGTCATGGAAGGAGGGGCTGGCCACTTGGGAGGAATATAAGGCTGCTGCTAGAGGATGTAGGAAGGCAGCTAGGATGACGAAAGCCTCCTTAGAATTAAACCTGGCGAGAAGGGTCAAGGACAGCAAAAAGAGCTTTTTCAAATACATGGCAAATAAAACTAACACCAGAGGCAATGTAGGCCCACTGATGAACGGGATGGGTTGACAGAAGATACAGAGATGGCATGAAGAGGACATAGCCCTCCATGACTAGTATAGAGTCCTGCATCTGGGCAGGAACAACCCCAGGTTCCAGTATAAGTTGGGGAACGACCTGTTAGAGAGCAGTGTAGGGGAGAGGGACCTGGGGGTCCTAGTGGACGACAGGATGACCATGAGCCAACACTGTGCCCAAGAAGGCAAATGGCATCCTGGGGTGTATTAGAAGGGCGGTGGTTAGTAGATCAAGAGAGGTCCTCCTTCCCCTCTACTCTGCCCTGGTGAGACCGCATCTGGAATATTATGTCCAGTTCTGGGCCCCTCAGTTCAAGAAGGACAGGGACCTGCTGGAGAGAGTCCAGCGCAGGGCAACTAAGATGATTAAGGGAGTGGAGCATTTCCCTTATGAGGAAAGACTGAGGGAGCTGGGTCTCTATAGTTTAGAGAAGAGGAGACTGAGTGGTGACCTTATTAGTGTATATAAATATATAAAGGGGGAGTGTCACGAGGACGGAGCCAGGCTCTACTCGGTGGCAAACAATGACAGGACAAGGGGTAATGGGTACAAACTGGAACACAAGAGGCTCCACTTAAACTTGAGAAGAATCTTCTTCTCAGTGAGGGTGACAGAACACTGGAACAAGCTGCCCAGGGAGGTTGTGGAGTCTCCTTCCCTGGAGACATTCAAAACTCGCCTGGACACATTCCTGTGTAACATTATCTAGGTGTTCCTGCTCCGGCAGGGGGATTGGACTAGATGATCTTTTGAGGTCCCTTCCAATCTCTAGCATACTGTGATACTGTTTGACTTACAGAACTTCAGGCCTGTGTAGTACTTGGGGACTTACAGCAGCATTTCTAGTGGGCTTACAGAGAGGCATTTTAGTAAGGGACAAGAATACTTAGTAACTTACTATCTTTGGAGCTTTTTGGTATTTCTAAAACAGCCAGCTCACAGCAGGGCTCTACGAGTTATTCTGCCTCTGGACCCAAAGTACAGGGCTGTGCAGGCTTCTATACAAATGTCTCTGTTCTGGCAGCTGGGCTGATGGTTTAAAGCAAGTGTTGTGGTTTCAGCCCAGCAAGTAACTCAGAACCACACAGCTGCTTGCTCATTCTCCCCCACTTCTTTCCCCTCCCCCCCACTCCTGGAGGGATTGGTAGGAGAATCAAAAGAATGTATTCCCATGGGTTGAGATAAGAACAGTCCAATAACTAAGGTATAACACAAAACCACTACTACTACCACAAATGATAATAATAAGGGAAATAACAAGAGAAGAGAATATAAAACTAAAAGGGGAAAAGGAAAAGAAAACAATAAACATGAGTGATGTACAATACAATTGCTCACCAACTGCTGACCAGCCTGACCCAAGCAGCTATCTGGGCCTTCTGGGTAACTCCCCTCAGTTTATATACTGGGCATGATGCGCTGTGGTATGCAATACCCCTTTGGCTAGTTTGGGTCAGGTGTCCTGTCTCTGCTTCCTCCTGGCTTCCCATGCCCCTCCTCACTGGCAGAGCATGAGACTGAAAAGTCCTTGATTGGAGTAAGCATTACTTAGCAACAACTAAAAATATTGGTATGTTATCAGCACTGTTCTCAGACTAAAGTCAAAAACCCAGTGCTGCACCAGCTACTAAGAGAAAAATGACTGCTACAGCTGAACCCAGGACAGCAAGTCACCTTTGTGTATACAGGGCTTTGCCTCTTCATTATCTGTACAAAATCTGGTGAGCTCACTTCTCTGCTAACTCTGGGAAGGAAGCAAAATGAAAGCATTACAGTGAGTTGTTTAGTGCAGAATGAGTTGTGCAGTGCAGAATGAGTTGATGCTAGAGAAAAAAAGTCTATTGTTCTGGATTTGCAAATAGTATAAAATGGAAAGTTAAATGTGCTTAGAAGGGACAAAAAATATGTGGAGTTAAGAACTGGAATTCTTTTACTGTGGTTCTGTTGTGAAGCTCCTTTGTTTTCTATGTGAGAAATTAAATATTTAATTTCTCTAAGCAGTTTACTGAAGTTTACATTCCCTTTCAGTAATTAATCAAATTAACTTTTAATTCTGCATTTCAGTAAGTGGCAAAATTATTTTAAAATAGGCCTATGGCTTTATTTTACAAAGGAGTATGTGTCTTTTACTCTAGTCACTGCCTGACACAGTAAAAAAAAAACCAAACAATTCTGTTTCTTTTTTGCCTTTTAATACATAACTTTGTAGCTCACAGCATGCTGAATAGATGTATGATCTTTCATCAGGGCTTCTTCATCTTGAAGCTCAGGAAAACAAAAGGACTTTCTGTATGTTCTTAATCTCTCAGAGGAGGAAAAAAAAATCAAAACCTGGAACTTGTATGGAAAACATCCTGCCTGTCTTTCCTTAAAACAGGAGACTGGGACTCAGAGCCCTCTCATCAGTAACTGGGCCTGGGCAGACTTATAGATGAGTAGATCAGTCTGTTCTGGGTAGAGCTTGCTCAACTCCTTGTAATTACTAATGGTAGTCAGTCAGATTTCCCATCCTCTTTTGTATCTAGTCTGCTAGCAGAGTCACGTTTCCATTATTCAAAATTATTTTTGCAATGAGCAAAATCAGTGTGTTGTCTGATGGTAGTTTGGGTAATACAGCCACCTTGAAGGTGGCTTTTAGGTAGCATTTGGGAACAAAACATTTAAGTAACAGAGTCAGGGCAAGCAGACCTCTAGCAGATGGACTAGGACATATAAACATTAGCAGAATACTTGAAGTCCTTTGAAGTGAGATTCTCATTGAACTTTTGGTGGTGGGGAAGGTTTCAAGACTGATATACCCAGATGTTTGCCATTGCCTTAGGCTAAGCAGCCACATACAGCTCTGATTCTGTAATGGATGTTTACACATTAGGCAGAAACACTACTTCATTAAAAATAATAAAATCAGAAAACTTGGGCTTACCTTTTGTGTTTTAATGGGTACAGTTGTTTTGAAGGCAACTATCAAATTGATTTTGCGATAGTTTTGTTATGACTGTTCCCTAAACTGTTTCCCGTGTTGTTTTCCTTCAGGTGTCTGAATGCTTAAATCAGCCAGGAGTAGCCATAGGCTTGGGTTGGACTCTCTCAGGGGGAGATCATATATGTAAAAGCCAGTTGCATGGATGGAGAAGGTCAGCTCATTTTGACTGGTCAGCTTGGAAATGTGATGAAGGAGTCAATGCATCTTGTAATCAGCTGGCTGTGCAGAAACACTGAGATATGGTAGGTTGGGGAAAAAAAAGTGCATTGTGGAGATGGTGTGCATGCATCAGCTAGATAGATGAGTCTAGTTTTCCTCTAAATTTTAAGACAGTTTCTGTTAAAAGTCAATTTTCATAGTCTAAGCTTTCATATCTTGAGAATTAGTTGGGTTTGTGTGGCAGCTATTGAGTGCAGTAGGACTTCAGCCAAGACACCCAACTCTTTTGAACCTCCCAAGAGTTCTGGAACTGGGCTTTCTAGTTGGATCATATGATGAATAGTCAATTGTCCAGTACTTGTCACTACTTTATAAAGCTTCAGATAGGTTAAAAAACTAAAAGGAATTAATGCATGAAATGCTGCTGGCATTAACCGCATATACATTTATCTCTCTAGTTTACACTGTTATGTCCTACAGGTTAAGTAAGGTGAAAAGATGTAAATGGGAGATTTATTTTATAATAGTGGTTAATGCTGGGTTTCTGCGGAGTGCTGGTTTTGTGGGATGTTCTCTGAAAATTGCCATTTAGTGTTGGGAACATAAAACCCCCTAAAAATTTTATGTAGGAATTGCTTGGTTTCTACATTACCTCCTACTCAGAATTTTACAACATATGCAAAGGCTGAGCATATTGATTTACTTGTTCCAGTTCTGTCTGGGAATCTGATGTAGAAAGCCCATTGGGTTGTCTTTTTGTTTGTTTTTCTAGGGCCTATTAGTTCTCTGGTGGACTGTTAGAATATTCTTTTAGAATAAAGACCAGGAACAAAATTTTTTCACATTCAAACCATTCTTTTTTTCCTTAAGCTTCTAGAAGTTTTGATCTACTTGACAACACCAACATCCATCTGCACTTCCCAGCTGGAGCTGTCACAAAAGATGGACCCTCTGCTGCCATTACCATAGTAACTTGTCTTGCTTCACTCTTCAGTGAGTGGCTGGTGTGTTCAGATGTAGCCATGACAGGAGAAATTACACTAAGAGGCCTTGTTCTTCCCGTAAGAATAATTTCAGAAAAGAGCTAAGTTGTATTAATTCTCCTTATTCTGGGTATAAAATCTGGTTATAGCCATTTACAGTGATCCAGTCTCTTCTGGTGCACTGTCAGAGGCTGAGGGAAGCCAGCACGCTGCAGTGCCGCACCACTCCTGATGACCTTATGTTGAACGCTAAAGCTCCCCTTAATGCTGCTTTCGGGGAAAGCACAGTAAAATATCTAGTTAGAAAGGAAACCTGGACATCTTAAAATTCAAGATAGTTCCTGAATACCTATTGCAATTTCTAAATGTGCTCCCTTAAACTGTTACTACAGAACTATCTCAATTTTCTCTGAAAAGTTGTTTCTTAAAGCTCTTACAGTAACTGCACGTAGGTTATTCTTGGAACCATCTCCATATGTGTATTTTTGAAATCTTCTTAAATTTTGTTACTTGCATATAGTTCAGCTGAATGGTTCCTGTGAAGCTTTTTCAAAGCATGAGGGCAAAGGCAAGTTTTCAAACCAATAGTTTTAGTTTTTGGTATCAAATGAGCCTGGCATAAGTGATTAAGCAGATATGGGAGAGCATTACCTCTCATACCAAATGATGGACAAAGGAAGTGTGGAGTTAGGAAAAAAACAGAAATAACATGGATAGGTATCAAGACTAGAAGGATCTCTGAAACAGCATTCTGAAGGCAGTCAGACTGACAAGACTGCCTGTTGGTCAAGGCTCTAGTGAAAAATAAGAACTGCATTTGACACTGCTCTAGTGCAGTTTATTTAGCTTAGCAGATAAATTGCGTTTACTATAGCAGTGACCAAATTTTGCCTACTCTTTATGGTGGGTGCAAAAATCAGGTATCTAAATACTACACTGGGTTTACCTCCCTTCTGAATGTCATCTAGAATCTTATAGAACTGCATCCTTGAGACTGCTTTCTCCCAAACCTGGTACTGCCTTTATCTTGAAAACAGTTCTAATGTAGGTACAGGATTTCAGCATGCCCTGTGGAAAAAGTGAGTTTTTCTTAAGAAAGAAATCCTGAAAAGTAATGACTCTTCCACTATTGATGTTCTTGTACCTGCATTCCCAGATTAGTTTTTAATTTTTTTATTAACTGTTACAGAAAGGATACAGTAGGACATCATTAACAAATTCCCCTCATTAAGCATATAATGAGCTGAAACTACAGCTGCATTTTTAATTGCTTTCCTAAATGATTGGGGGAGGGAGAACCTTTCATTAAAATTTAACTCCTGATGTGATTTGTTTCAATGATTACCTCATTAGATCGATGTCATGGATGCTTGTATATATGTATTTCTTCTCCATATTACGTGGAGAGAATTAAAGACAAAGTCCTGGCAGCATACGGAGCTGGACTGAAAAAGTTATCATTCCTCAGAGAAATTATCCTGAAGAAATTGCGGTGAATGTACAGCAAGATTTGACTGTTGTTATGGCAAGCTGCCTGGATGAAGTTCTTGACACCGCTTTTGATGGAGGTTTTGCAGTTAAACCCAGAGTGAGTACTTGAATAGTAAACTTTTAAGAGCCAGGCCAAGATGATGTCTGTTTCAAGTTTCACAGGGATCAAGAGCTATCAACGTATCAAGTAGAACTATGAGCTAAATTTGATAGTTTAAATGTGGGTGTAAATGCTCTTCCTGCTCACTAATTCTGAAACAAACTCAAGTGTGCTCAGGAAATGTATACTTTGTCACTGACAAAAGCTATTATAGAAACAGCCTATAGATCAAAAGTAAACATTTGCTTTGCTTTAATTTCTGTAGACAGAAAGCTGATTTACCTCAAACATAACAGCACCATAGTAATAAATTCTAGTAATAGTAATATGTAATAGTAATACATAAAATAGCAATAATGAATTCTAGTAATTCATAGTAATGAAATACAGGTATTTCTGTATGTGATTACAAAATATTTTACAACTGTCATCAAAGACTTGATCTAATAAAATGATAAAAATAAAACAGTGAAACAAAAGGGGTTTTTAAGAATTCTACTTTAGTCATTCACTACCACATTCCAAGGGTAAGAGGTAACAACCACCAAGTCTCAGAATACCTTCTGCCTTACAAAATACTTGAACACAGAATGTGCAAAGAAACTAGACAATCAGTGAAAAACCACAAGGGTACGTCACTAATGCACTGCTTCACCTGCTGCAATTTTAAAGCACTAATGCAAACAACTAGCAAGAAACGTCAAACAGAACCCAAACATTAATGTCCACATTTGTCAAACATTTTCCTTTTAAGGCTTTTTTTTTTTTTCCTCCAAAGGCAACAAAAAACAACAGTAGCAGGGCCAGCAGACAAACAAAAGATCTACTGCATTTCATCTTGTCTACTAAAGACAAATGAATATTCACTTCCCAATACAGCAATGTAAAACAATGCTTTCTAAAATAAATAGCTGATGTTAAGATAAATAAATGGTGCATTATAGATAAGGTAGTAAACTGTACAGACTTCTAGTACATTTTCCATTTCCATATCTAACTGTAGTTAACTCACCATATCCTCAAACTCTTTCAGTGGATCTCCTCTCAACAGGTTTCTAATACTTTTGAAGTTCTGGGCCTAAGGATAATCTCTAATCATTCCATCTGACAGACATCCGTTGTTCTATGAAGATTTTTTAACAAGACCAGAGAGCTGGAAACAAGTTGACCTCAGCAAGCAAATGTCAGTGGTAGGCAGCTGTTCACACATGAATCAGTGTATTCCTCAAAATATCAAAAAGTAGTTAGCCAAGTTACTGTCAAACACCAGGACACAAACCAGAGGTAAATATAGACAAGCTTAGTTAGATGAGAGCAATTACTGAATTTAGAAGACTACAAATAATTAGTTGCATATTCATAAGGAAAAAGATGCTAGATTGCAGGATTTCTGAAGCATTTATCTACTGTAACAAGGCACAAGTAGAATCACAGAATCATAGAATAGTCAGAGTTGGAAAGGACCTTAAGATCATCTAGTTCCAAGCCCCCTGCCATGGGCAGGGAAACCACCCACTAAACCATGTCACCCAAGGCTCTGTCCAATGTGGCCTTGAACACCACCAGAGATGGAACATTCACAACTTCCCTGGTGTCCTGGGATCAGCAGTAGCAGTCATTTTTCGTCCTTCTTAGCAGCTGGTGCAGTACTGTGTTTTTGACCCTCAGCCTGAGAACAACACTGATAACACCAGTGTTTTTAGTTGTTGCTAAGTAATGTTTACTCTGACCAAGACTTCCTGAGTCTCAGGCTGCCATGGAGGAGGGAAAGCAGGGAGGAAGCAGAGACAGGACACCTGACACAAACTAGCCAAAGAGATATACCATACCAAAGCATGTCATACCCGGTACATAAACTGGGGGCAGTTACCCAGAAGGGTTAGATCACTGCTTGGGTCAGGCTGGGTATCGGTCAGCGGGTGGTGAGCGGTTATATTCTCTTCCCTTGTTATTTCATTATTATTGGTGGTAGCAGTAGTGAGTTTGTGTTATACGTTAGTTAATACACTGTTCTTATTTCAAACTGTGGAAGTGACAGTCTCTCGGTTCTCCTCCCCATCCCTCCAGGAGCAGGTGGGGAGTGAGTGAGCAGCTGCATGTCTGACTGGGCTTAAACAATGACACCTGGACAACCCATTCAACTGCCTCACCACCCTTACAGTAAAGAAATTCCTTATATCCAATCTAAACTTCCCCTGCTTAAGTTTTAACCCATTGCGCCTTGTCCTATAACTACAGTCCCTAATGAAGAGTCCTTCCCCAGCATCCCTATAGCCCCTCTTCATGTACTGGAAGGCGGCTATGAGGTCTCCACACAGCCTTCTCTTGTCCAAGCTGAACAGCCCCAACTTTATCTGCCTATGTCTTCGTATGGGAGGTGCTTCAGTCCCCTGATCACCCTTGGGGCCCTCCTCTGGACTTGTTCCAACAGTTCCATGTCCTTTTTATGTTGAGGACACCAGAACTGCACACAATACTCCAAGTGAGGTCTCACAAGAGCAGAGTAGAGGGGCAGGTTCACCGCCTTCCACCTCCTGGTCACGCTCCTCTTGATGCAGCCCAGGATAATAGTTGGCTTTCTGGGCTGCAAGCACACACTGCTGGCTCATGTTCATTTTCTCATTGACCAACACCCCCAAGTCCTCCTCCACAGGGCTGCTCTGAATCTCTTCTTTGGCCAGCCTGTAGCTGTGCCTGGGATTGCCCCAACCAAGGTGTAGGATCTTGCACTTGGCATGGTTAAACTTCATAAGGTTGGCATCAGCCCACCTCACAAGCATGTACAGGACCCTCTGGATGGCACTCCTTCCCTCCAGCGTATCAATTGAACCACACAGCTTGGTGTCATCAGCCAACTTGCTGAGGGCGCACTCAATCCTACTGTCCATGTCACCGACAAAGATGTTGAACAAGACTGGTCCCAACACCAAACCCTGAGGGACACCACTTGTTACTGGTCTCCAGCTGGACATTGAGCCATTGACCACAACTCTGTGTGCGACCATCCAGCCAGTTCTTTATCCACGGAGTGGTCCACCTGTCAAATTGATTTCTCTCCAATTTAGAGACAGGAAAGTCATGCGGGACAGTGTTGAACGCTTTGCACAAGTCCAGGCAGATGACATCAACTGCTCTGACCCTGTCCATCAGTTCCATAGCCCCATCGTAGAAGGCCACCAAATTGGTCAGGCAGGATCTTCCCTTAGTGAAGCCATGCTGGCTGTCACCAACCACCTTGTTGTTTTTCATGTGCCTTAGCATGCCTTCCAAGAGAATCTGCTCCAAGATTTTGCCAGGCACAGAGGTGAGACTGACTGCTCTGTAATTCCCTGGGTCATCCGTTTTCCCCTTCTTGAAAATGGGGATATATTTCCCTTTTTTGAGTTGTCGGATACTTCACCTGACTGCCATGATTTTTCAAATATGATGTACAGTGGCTTAGCAACTTCATTCGCCAGCTCCTTCAGGACCCGCAGATGGATTTCATCAGGTCCCATGGACTTCTGTACGTTCAGGTTCTTAAGATGGTCTCAAACCATATCCTCTCCTATTATGGGCCCAAGGTCTTCATTCTCACAGTTTCTGTGACTGCCTTCCAAGACTTGGGTGGTGTGGTCAGAGCATTTTTCAGTGAAGACCGAGGCAAAGAAGTCATTAAGAACCTCGGCCTTCTCCATATCCAGGGTAGCCAGTTCTCCTGATAGCTTCTGGAGAGGGCAGATGTTGTCCCTAGTCTTTTATTTGCAATGGACCTATAGAATCCCTTCCTATTATCTTTCACATCCCTAGCGAAGTTTAATTCTACATCTTTTAAATCAAATTTGTGTGCAGTTCCAACAGCACACAATATAAATATCCAACAGATATTTATATCAGATTTGAAACTTACTACATGAAGCCAACTATTTCTGTAGCATTTTATTAATCCAACCGGATGGAATTTATCTTCCTTACCCTTAGAACTACTTACCTCATCACGCAAAATAGTAAGAACAAGAGTTGTCTTAACAAATCAACCTCTGACAAGAAAGTTAAGACAGTGCACAGTAAATAAACTGTATTTTAATGGGTTACAAAAGTAGTTATTAGCCAGCCTAGCTCCCCAACCAGATGTCCACTACCACCAGGTTTGACAAAGATCTCTTTCAAACAGCTTTTCACCTTAGTCTCTGTGTCTATGCTTTGGAACACAAGTACTGTATACATTTATGGTTCAGTCTTTCACATACAGACGGTGTAAAGCCCAGTATCCTTCAAAAGCCTTTCTGGCTAGGGAGTCACACCTGTAAGAGACTGTATTGTAACATCCATCATGTCAGTAATATACAGAAATCAATTCAAGACAGTTCCTTCAGTAACAACCAAAACCCATGAAGGCAAGCATGAATGTGCCAAACTGAGCTAACGCAAAAAGCAAAAGTTGGGTTAGGGTTTTGTTTTTAATTTGCCAGGTATTCTTTTAATGACAAATATAAAAAGACTGAAAAAATTTCAATCTGACTGCCTTTTGTTTTTATTTTTTTTTAAACAAATGGTCTGGGCTTAATATTACAAATGCTGCATAAAACAATACCTTCTTTGTACTGAAAACAAATACAAGAATGCAATCAAGTTTCTAAGTATCTCTAAAATTTGAAGCATGAATTAGTTTAAATTCATAAAATTCTTAGTAATTGTTCCTTTTTTGGTAGAAGATAACTCAAAGTACAACATCATCTTGACCTGTTTTTAGAAGAGCTTTGTTTCCCTGATACACCTTTCAATAGAAGTGCTTCTTTCAAGTTCAGTACACTCACAAATAGCTCAATTAAGAACAGCATCACCAATGAGTTGACTACTGGAAAGAGACAAAATTTACCAAACATACAGAAATAGAAGTTTTACCATAGCAATTATGCATAGCAAAAGATGACACTGGTAATTAATTTTAAAAAAAAAAAAAAGATAAAAACCTGAATTACAGAAAAGAAAGTAATATTTATTTAATGAAAAACTAGAAGTTAATGAAAATTAGCAAATACGCAGAAAATATACATCAACAGCAGCAATACTATGTAGTGACTTACAAAAGAGGGGGCAGTAGCCAGAGACCAGATCATTCAACATGGCTTGTCAGTCAAAGGGGGGAGGAAAAATAACACAAACAAAACCATGAAACAGTATCCTTCTCAACAGTACAATCAATCTACAAACAAGCTTTTAGAATTATTTTACAACAAGATTTCCTGTAAAATCAATTCTTAATACAAAAGATGCCCATTTTGGGTGTATATATTTTTTTTTCAGTGGTTTACTGCTGACTATATTTTAAATATGGTAGTGTTACTACATGCAACTGCTTCCTCTAAATTAACAGCCTTTCCTTTTATTTACCTTCATATGTCTACCCTCCATCTACCAACTAATTTGTTTGACAGTCAAAGAAAGATGGTTACCCTAGTTTCACCTAAATTAAATGCAACGGTTTAAACACTGGCCTCAAGAGGTTGGACTGCCATTTCAACACATGGATATAGTTACATTGATGCCTAAATTGCCATTTTCTGCAAAGAGCTGTGCAATGCTGGTGTCAAAGACTAGGCAGTCACTATTCATAATGGCTGTTGCAATTCCTTCATGGATAGATCGAGGAGTTGCTTCCCAAGTCAATCGCCGTCTATGACCATTTAACTCCAGTCGATAAGCAAAGTTTTCTGCTTGCTTGCGGGTTCCTATCAGCTGTACAATCGCAAAGAACTGCTGATGACCATCATACTTCTCCTGTTTCTCCAGTACCAACATGAAATGAAAGCCAAAACAAGACTGCATCATAACCCAGTCAACAGCACCAGGAAGATTAATGTCTGTAGCAAGAAACACTATATCTTCTCCCTGAAGTGTTGTAATGGACTTATGTTGATGCATCAGGTGTGGCATTACAGCATCTAGAGAACCTTGCCATTTACATGAAGCACCGGGACATGGACAGGAATAAGGCCTAAACTCACACAGCTCCTCATGGTCTGCTTTTTCTGTGTGCGGCAAAGTTATCTCACATCCGGAAGAGGCATATTTACATGGGAATAGTACAGAATTAGCAACTTTCTCCATAGCCAGGTTACGAATGGAGCCCAGTGGGCCTCGGCAAGTCGGACAGCACGTAAGTTTGGGGCGACAGTTGCTACAAACAAGATGACCACTCTGACACTGAAGAATTGGTGGCAGCACATAGTCAAAACATACAGGACACTCAAAGAGACTAGCCAAGTCATTATTGGAAGCTGTAGTGCCTGTAAGTGCAGGGACCCTCTGTGATGGTGTACACTTTGAAGTACCTGTGGGTAGAGCTGTAGCAGTCTGACGGCTCATTTCTGCAACAGAACAGAAAAAAAAGAATGAGTACTCAGACACATTTTATTTCCTTTTGCAAACAAATTTTCTTGATTTACAAAGAAGCCTCAAAAGAAACCAGATACAAATGACAGAAAAAAAAACCTATGTAATGCAAACTGTGGATATTTTACATGGAGAATATCTGTTGTGCTGCATACAATAGACACTTTTACAAGATGGAGATTTAACAAGTGAAAAGGTTCTGTAATTATTCTGAACTGGAATTTACCTGCTGGAAACTGCAAGGGTGATGAATAAAGATACACTAAAAATGGGATTGAAATCCTCAAAGTTTGTTGGTGGTGGTTGTTTGGGGTTTATTTTTAATACTGCATTAACAAAACACTCCACCCAGATCACTGGGTGTAACAACTATGAGCACTATGGAACAAGTCTAAAGGCTGAATTTTAAATTGCTATGTATTTAGTGAGATAAGAAACCAATAATTTTTAAAGGGGGGGGGAGAATCTTCTGGATATGACATTCTAAGTGATCATGTTTACTGTATAATTTTAAAAAACTGAAAACCAGTACCAAAGAAAACCACAGCTCAGAGATCACTGCACTGCTTTGTTCCCCAGGACAGGATAGTGACTCTTCATGGTAATAAACATACCTGCTTTATAACTCTCTCCGAGGTGTAGAGTGTGATTCCGTGGTTCAGCCCAGGTGCAAGGGGGTATCGCGCCTCCTAACTTGCACACCGAGGGGTTAAGCGAGCAGATATTTATTACACACAAACATTCATATTCATTAGGTTCCCGAGAGAGCAGTGGGGATATTACAATTAGTTTAGGTACTCATTATCCTAAGTCTCCTCCCTTTTGGCACTTGTGCACTGCCCTCTGATGGTTGTGGGGACGGGTCTTCAAGATGAAGTAAGAAGCGTACTTTTCACCTTTGGAACAGTTGGATGCCCCAGTAATCACAAAACTAGCTGAAACCAGCCATATCTATAAGTTTCTGATAGCTGGCAAAGATTTAGGACAGTGTGACCTTCATACAAAATTTATTGCAAGCAGAACAGGATGGCCAGACAAGGAGTACCCTAAGCTAGGAGATATTTGGGAGGCACTATCTCCAAACTAAGTGATAATTAGAAAGATGGTAAGAAATAATTCACTCTTGTTAGCAAGACTACTAAATCCTGTTATCACACCACAGACTTACAACACAAACATTGTTCTCTATCTCAGAGATAGAAAGTTAAGTTAAAAGGATCTTAACACTATGATTTCCAGGCACTTGCTTTCCTTATATCAATAACACTGATATTCTTACTTGTTGTTAAGTAATGTTTACTCTGACAAAGGACTTTTCTGAGTCTCATGCTCTGCCAGGGAGGAGGGGAAGCCAGGAGGAAGCAGAGACGGGACACCTGACACAGACTAGCCAAAGGGTTATTCCATACCACAGGACGTCATGCCCAGTATATAAACTGAGAGCAGTTACCCAGAAGAGCTAGCTAACTGCTTGGGTCGGGCTGGGTATTGGTCGGTGGGTGGTGGGCAGTTGTAGTCTCTTCCCTTGTTATTTCCCTTATCATTATTATTACTGGTGGTAGCAGTAGTGCTTTTGTGTTATACCTTAGTTACTGGACTGTTCTTATCTCAACCCATGGGAGCAAGATTCTTCCTATTCTCCTCCACATCCCTCCGGGAGGGGGAGGAGGAAGGGGAGAGGAGTGAGCAAGCAGCTGCGTGGTTCTGACTTACCGGCTGAGCTTAAACCCTGACAGTTCTTTGTGGCACCAAACGTGGGGCACAAAGGGTTGAGATAATGACAGATCTGAGCAGAGTGTGTCTAATTGTATTTGTGATAAGCATTCATTATTTTGGATTAATAGTTGCTCATCACAATACTGATTTATTGGCTCTCAAAGCTGTTGCTCTAGACCTGAAAGTTTCAGCATGTTGTACCTTACTTATAGCCAGTATTGGCTATTTCAGTGTTTATTGGCTGGGGAGCCTGGGCTAAGGTTCTTGCTACACTGTACTTTATGGTAACGACTTGTAATACAAAACGCTCATTGATTATGAAACTGATCTGGCTTGCATTCCCAGTGTGGTCACCACCCCTATACTTGGGGAGGTATATAAAAGAAGTGTTTAGCAATTACACATCTTCTGTTTCCACCTCGGGTGGTCAACCTATGAAGAAGACATTCCCTTACCTTCCCAGTCCCCCACCAGACTATTTACAGGAGCATTTGAGAGTTCTGAAGGTTTTGAATGGCCTTTGGGGAGCCTTGAGACCTGCCTGCTGATTGTGATGAGGATCACCATGTTGGCACGCATAGAGTGTATTTTATCCACAACCATTTCGTCTGATCTCAAAAGTTAAACAGAGTCGGATTTAGGTCTTGTCTAGGGTTAGACGAAGATAAAGGAGGAGCAAGAGTTTTTCCCTGAGGCTGGACAGTTATGAGTGGCAGGGTGTGTGGGATAGTATGGGCAAGTATCTAGGCCAGTGGGCCCCTCCAGTGCTTTGGAACTTGACCATTGAACAAGTGCAAAATCCAGAAAAATTAGTAAAACACTTAAATGAGGTGTGTTGTCACGCTGGTCATACCAGAGAGGGACAAATCAAATCATGGCAATGTGCTGGGTCTTGGCCTACTCCTACAGAGCCCTGCTCAACACTGTCCAGCACCTTGAAAGGGAAAAAAATGTCTCTGGATCTGATGGTAAAGTAACAGAAAACTCAGCTACTCCAATTCCAAATACAAAAGCTACACCAACCCTAGTGACAAGTACAGCAGCTGCTCAAACTCTGACAGCAACAGACAGCGCAGCTACTCCAGCTCCAAGCACAGCAACAACACCAACCCCAGCGACAAGTACAGCAGCTATCCAAAGCCCAACAGCAACAGACAGCGCAGCTGCTGGTGCTACTCAAACCCCAAGCACAGCGGCTACACCAGCCCCAACAACAGATACTACAGCCACTCGAACCACAGTGATAATCACTGCAGCTAAACCAGAGGACCAATTTGTGCCAGTACTGGTTGCCCCTGTATGCAAGGGGAAAAGCAAACAAGAGGCACAAAGAACAACCCGTACAGTGAAGAAAGATGAAGACCCAATGTGCACACTAGAGGGGCACCATCTGAACAAGAGTTATTAATATGTGAATCAGAGGGAGAGGAAGAAAAAGACTTCTCAACCCAGGACCTAAACTGAGCTACAGAATATGAATAAAGCTTTTAACCATCAACCAGGGGAGCACATCATCACCTGGTTGCTCTGATGCTGGGACAATGGGGCTGACGATCATGATCAAGAAAGTAGGGAAGCTAAGCAGCTGGGATCACTTGCTAGAGAAGGGGGAATTGACAAAGCAATTTCAAAAGAGAAACAGTACCTCAGCCTTTGGAGGCAGCTCTTGGCAGCTGTGAAAGAAAGGTTTCCATACAAGGATGATTTTATGAGTAGTTCAGCCAAGTGGACTACTCTAGAGAAAGGCATCCAGTCTCTGAGGGAATCAGCCACTGTAGAGATCATCTATCACAGGCCAGACGCGGGAAGTGGACCCACAGATCCAGATGAAGTTGAATGTACGCAGCCCATAAGGCAGAAATTTACACAGAGTACACCGTCATCATATGCCCACTCATTCGAAACAATAACCTGAAATGACATAGCACCACCAACAGTGGATGAAATGATTCTTCAACTCCGAGAGCTCGAAGACAATCTTACCCCTTCCATCATTTCAGCTGTCAAAAAACTGTCTCAGGAGTTCAAACAATTGAGAGATGATCTATCTGATATATCCAGCTCCCCACATGTACCAACCCATGTCTCAGCTATTAACGAAAGGCATCCTACTGTTCTATAGAGAAGATATAGGAGGTATACGCCATAGGACACCCTATGGTTTTACCTGCGGGATCATGGAGAAGTCATGAGAAAGTGGGTTGGTCGATTGCTGAGGTGAGTAGCTCGAGAGGACGCCTTCAACACCGGAGCAGGGGGAGATCAGCGTCAAGGAGCCTCAACTCAGAGAGGCAAGAGCCATCGAGGGAGCCTCAAGTCCTCGAAAGGACCTGCCCAGGACCTGGCAGCAGCACCATCCCTGAGTGGTTAAAAACCTGCCCCAGGGAGTGCGAGTACTGGTAAAGAAGATCTCTACTGGTGCTGCCAGGAAAAAGCGGAGGGTCATAGTAGTAGGGGAATCTACACTGAAAGGGACAGAAGCACTCATCTGTTGGCCTGACCCAGTCTCAGGGAGGTGTGTTGCCTACTGGGGGCACAGATCAGGGATGCTGCAGAGAGGCTGCCTGCTCTAGTAAGTCCCACAGACTATTACCCACTTCTAGTGATACATGTGGGTGCTAGGGATACAGACAGTTTTAGCCTGGGGAACATAAAGAAAGACTACAGAGCCCTGGGAGAGGTGGTTAGGGGTTCTGGAGCACAGACTGTCTTTTCGTCAATTCTCCAGGATACAGGGGAGGACCTAAAAAAAGCTAGGAGGATTAGCCAGGTTAATAAATGGCTAAAAGGGGGGTGTCATAGTCAGGGGTTTCTGTGTCTTGAACACGGGACCCAAGTTTGTAGGCCAGGTCTACTGGGGGCTGGTGGAGCTGGTCTGATAAGGAAGGGGAAGAGCAATTTTGGTAGAAGTCTTGCCAGACAGGTCAAGGAGGCTTTAAGCTAGAAGTGTTGGGGGAGGGGAGCATCATTCCATCCCAACACACCCAGTCAGTTGCCAGCACCTAAAATAAATGTTTGGAACAACGTAGAGATATTCCAGCCACTCCAGCCAATGAGACGGCTTCATTTGGAGCTTGGCTCAGATGCCTCTATACAAACACCTGTGGCATGGGGAACAAACAAGAGGAATTAGAGATGTGTGCACATCTACGGGGGTATGATATAATAGGCTTCACAGAAACATGGTGGGATGGCTCCTATGACTGGAGTGTTGGAATGGAAGATTACAGGCTCTTTAGAAAAGACAGGCCGGGCAGGTGGGGAGGGGGAGTTGCCCTTTATGCTAGGGATTGGATGGAGAGTATGGAACTCTGTCTGGGGACAAGTGATCAGTCGACAGAGAGTTTGTGGGTCAGGGTTAAAGGGAAAACAGCTATGGGAAACACTACTGTGGGGATCTGTTACAGACCAGCTGATCAAGGAGAACCTGCAGATGAAGCACGCTATAGACACATAGGAAAAGCCTCACGCTCACAGGCACTTGTTCTCGTGGGGGACTTCAACCACCCTGACATCTGTTGGAGGGATGGTACAGCCAGGCACAAGCAATCCAGGAGGTTCCCCAATTGTGTGGAAAACAACTTCCTTCTGCAAGTTATAGAGGAGCCGACAAGGAGAGGCGCCATACTTGACCTCGTGTTCACCAACAGGGAAGGGCTCGTTGGAAATGTGATGACCCAGGGCAGCCTTGGATGCAGCGATCACGAGATGGTCGAAATCGAGATCCTCAGGACAGTGAGAAGAGCATGAAGCAAGCTCACTGCCCTGGACTTCAAAAGAGCAGACTTTCACCTCTTCAGGAACCTGCTTCGGAAGGTTCCATGGGATATAGCCCTAGAGGGCAGGGGGGACCAAGACTCTTGGTTGATATTCAAGGATCACCTGCTACAGGCTCAGGAGTGTTGCATCCCAACTAGAAGGAAGCGCAGCAGGAGGGCCAGGAGACCTGCATAGATGGATAAGGAGCTGCTGAGGAAAATTCAAATGAAAAAAGGCTTATAAAAGGTGGAAGCAAAGACAGGCGGCCTGGGAAGAGTACAGGGATGTTGTCCGGGAAGCTAGGGACCAGGTTAGGAAAGCTAAGGCCCAGTTAGAATTAAACTTGGCTAGGGATGTTAAGAATAACAGGAAGGGATTCTACAGGTAAGTAGCAAATAAAAAACAGACTAGGGACAACGTAGGCCCGCTCTGGAAGCTCTGGGGAGAACTAGCTACAGAGGATTTGGAGAAGGCTGAGGTCCTGAATGACTTCTTTGCCTCGGTCTTCACTGGCAAAGGCTCTGACCACACCACCCTAGACTTGGAAGGCAGATGCAGGGTCTGTGAGAATGAAGAGCTTGGGCCCACTGCAGGAGAGAATCTGGTTCAAGAGCATCTTAAAAACCTGAACATGCACAAGTCCATGGGACCTGATGAAATCCACCCGTGGGTCCTGAAGGAGCTGGCAAAGGAAGATGTTAAGCCACTGCCCAACATATTTGAGAAATCATGGCAGACAGGTGAAATATCCGACAACTCAAAAAAGATAAATTTAACTCCCATTTTCAAGAAGGGGAAAACGGATGACCCAGGGAATTACAGACCAGTTAGTCTCACCTCTGTGCCTGGCAAAATCTTGGAACAGATTCTCCTGGAAGGCATGCTAAGGCACATGAAAAACAACAAGGTGCTTGGTGACAGCCAACATGGCTTCACTAAGGGGAAATCCTGCCTGACCAATTTGGTGGCCTTCTACGATGGGGCTATGGAACTGATGGACAGGGTCAGAGCAGTTGATGTCATCTGCCTGGACTTGTGCAAAGTGTTCAACGCTGTCCCACATGACATCTTTGTCTCTAAATTGGAGAGACATAAATTTGATAGGCGGACCACTCAGTGGATAAAGAACAGGCTGGATGGCCGCACGCAAAGAGTTGTGGTCAATGGTTCAATGTCCAGCTGGAGAGCAGTAACGAGTGGTGTCCCTCAGGGATCGGTGTTGGGACTGGTCTTGTTCAACATTTATTTGGTGTCATGGACAGTGGGATTGAGCATACCCTCAGCAAGTTTGCTGATGACACCAAGCTGTGTGGTTTGGTTGATACGCTAGAGGGAAGGAATGCCATCCAGAGGGACCTCGACACGCTTGTGAGGTGGGCTGATGCCAACCTCATGAAATTTAACTATGACAAGTGCAAGATCCTACACCTGGGTCGGGGCAATCCCAGGCACAGCTACAGGTTGGGCAGAGAAGAGATTCAGAGCAACCCTGCGGAGAAGGACTTGGGGGTGCTGGTGAACATGAGCCAGCAGCGTGCGCTTGCAGCCCAGAAAGCCAACCATTATCCTGGGCTGCATCAAAAGGAGCGCGACCAGGAGGTCGAAGGAGATGATCCTGCCCCTCTACTCTGCCTCTGTGGGACCTCACCTGGAGTATTGTGTGCAGTTCTGGTGTCCTCAACATAAAAAGGACATGGAACTGTTGGAACAAGTCCAGAGGAGGGCCACGAGGACGATCAGGGGAATGGAGCACCTCCCATACGAAGACAGGCTGAGAATGTTGAGGCTGTTCAGCCTGGAGAAGAGAAGGCTGTGTGGAGACCTCATAGCAGCCTTCTGGTATCTGAAGGGGGCCTATAGGGATGCTGGGGAGGGACTCTTCATTAGGACTGTAGTGACAGGACAAGGGGTAACGGGTTAATTCTTAAACAGGAGAAGTTCAGATTGGATATAAGGAGGAAGTTCTTTACTGTAAGGGTGGTGAGGCACTGGAATGGGTTGCCCAAGGAAGCTGTGAATGCTCCATCCCTGGCAGTGTTCAAGGCCAGGTTGAACAGAGCCTTGGGTGATACGGTTTAGTGTGAGGTGTCCCTGCCCATGGCAGGGGCGTTGGAACTAGATGATCTTAAGATCCTTTCCAACCCTAACTATTCTATGATTCTATGATTCTAAGCTCATTCTAACCATGTCCTATTAACATAATGAAAGAAATACAATTTAATCATTACAAAACTCAATACTACCTAGAAAAACAAAAAATCAAGCCTGCCGTTACATCATCGAGCTCTGATCCAGTTTTAAGCTGCCAATTATTCTGATAACTCCTTCTAAACACCACTGTACAGAAATATTATCCATTTAGTCATCTAAATGAAAACCAATTACTTCATATTTGAGCTACAGAGCAACAATATTTGTGTGATAATTAAGATAAAACCAGAAACCTTCAGCAATAATATGCTTAGGTGTATGTGTCTGAAATATAATTCCTAGCGTTAAAAAAAATAAAAAACACAGTAAACAATCTCAGAGAAAGTGAATTTGAATAAAAATTATATTCATTTCTAGCACCTGTAATATTCCTTTATTCCCTTCTATTTCCTTGCTTTGTTAAAAAAATAATTAATCTTTGGCCATTGTAAATAGTGAGAACACATGTGTCACTTCAATATTTACTTAGTTATCTTATGAAAACAAAGTGGTGGTGGTCTGTTACTTTATTGAAAACCATTGAAAAAAACTCATGAAAATTTGTTACATGCATCTTTTATAAAAAGGACATGGAACTGTTGGAACAAGGCCAGAGAAGGGCCACGAGGACGATCAGGGGACTGGAGCACCTCCCATACTAAGACAGGCTGAGAAAGTTGCGGCGGTTCAGCCTGGAGAAGAGAAGGCTGCATGGAGACCTCATAGCAGCCTTCTGGTATCTGAAGGGGGCCTATAGGGAAGCTGGGGGGGGACTCTTCATTAGAGACTGTAGTGACAGGACAAGGGGTAACAGGTTAAAACTTAAACAGGGGAAGTTTAGACTGGATATGAGGAGGAAGTTCTTTACTGTAAGGGTGGTGAGGCACTGGAATGGGTCGCCCAAGGAAGCTGTGAATGCTCCATCCCTGGCAGTGTTCAAGGCCAGGTCGGACAGAGCCTTGGGTGAGATGGTTTAGTGTGAGGTGTCCCTGCCCATGGCAGGGGCATTGGAACTAGATGATCTTAAGGTCCTTTCCAACCCTAACTATTCTATGATTCTATGAACCTACCTCAGCTCTGGGGGAACGGGTGCATGAACTAAAGAGGAGAACAAAGGTCAAGTATGATCATCCCATGAAAGCTGCAGCTTCAGTCTTTGGTGAGGAGGTTCCCAGATGGAGGGGAAGAGCTGATTTTACTCCAGCTCCTGTTATAAAGAAGACTAACACATGTCTACAAGACCTAAGTGCCCGATGTTGTGATGAGTATTAGATGGGACGTGCCACCAGCCAGGTGGACGTAGGGGACAATCGGATTTACTGGACTGTGTGGATCAGATGGCCTGGCACATCAGTCCCACAGAAGTATAAGGCTCTAGTAGATACTGGTGCACAGTGTACCCTGATGCCATAAAGCCGTCAAAGGGTGGAACCCATTTATATTTCTGGAGTGACAGAAGGATCCCAGAAGTTGATTGTACTGGAGGCTGAATTCAGCCTCAGGGAGAAAGTGGCAAAAGCAGCCCATTGTGACTGGTCCAGAGGCTCCATGCATGCTTGGCATAGACTACCTCAAGAGAGGGTACTTCAAAGACCCAAAAGGGAACCAATAGGCTTCTGGTATTGCTGCTTTGGAGACAGAGGAAATTAAGTAGCTGCCCACCTTGACTTGTCTCTCAGAGGATCCTTCTGTTGTGGGGTTGCTGAAGATCGAAAAATACCAAGTGCCAATCGCGACCACAACAATGGACCGGCAGCAATATCGCACCAACCGAGACTCCCTGATTCCCATCCATAAGCTGATGCATAGACTGGAAAGCCAATGAGTGATCAGCAGGACCCGCTCACCCTTTAATAGCCACCTATGACCAGGGAGAAAGTCTTTTTCTCAATTCTTTCGGCAGCAAAGTGCAGGCCACAGTTAGCTTTTACTAGGAGGGGCGCACAGTAAACTCAGAACCGACTGCCACAGGGGTGGAAACACAGCCCTACCATCTGCCATAGATTGATCCAGACTGCACTGGATTAAGTGATTCATCACCTCCAAGAGCTCGAAGACAATCTTACCCCTTCCATCATTTCAGCTATGGAAAAACTGTCTCAGGAGTTCAGACAATTGAGAGACGATCTATCTGATCTATCCAGCTCCCCACATGTACCAACCCATGTCTCAGATATTAACAAAAGATGTCCTACTGCTCGAGAGAGAAGATATAAGAGGTATATTAAAGTCACTGGACCTGCACAAGAGATTCAATTTGGGGGAATAAAATGGCAAGATGGACGTCACCAGATCCCCACAGACGTGATCAACAAGATAACAACGTCTCCACCAACTAATAAGAAAGAAACACAAGCTTTCTTGGATGTTGTGGGGTTTGGGATAATGCACTTCCCAAATTACAGTGTGATTGTAAGCCCTCTCTATTATGTGACCTGGAAGAAGAACGATTTCAAATGGGGCCCTGAGCAACAACAAGCCTTTGAGCAAATTAAACAAGAGATAGTTCATGCAGTAGGACCGTGGACCAGTCCAGACAAGGCCAGATGTAAAAAACGTACTCTACACCACAGCCGGGGAGAATGGTACTACCTGGAGCCTCTGGCAGAAAGCTCCAGGGGAGACTCGAGGTTTACCCCTTGACTTTTGAAGTTGAGGATACAGAGGATCTGAGGACAGCTACACTCCCACTAAAAAAAATAGATACTGTCAGACTATGAAGGGGGTCAAGCTGCTTCAGAAGTGATTGGCACTGAAGCACAGCTCCTCCTGGCACTCCAGTTGCTGATGCTGGGCTGGATGTTCAAAGGCAGTCTTCTCTACACATCATGCAACCGATGCTACATGGAATAAGTCGGCTGCACTTACACAATGAGCTTGAATGTGAAATCCCAGTCGTCCAGGAATTCTAGAAGTAATCATGGAATCACCAGAGGGCAAAGATTTTGGAATGCCACCAGAGGAGGAGGTGATGTGTGATTAAGAGGCCCCACCACATAATAGTAACTCAGAAAGTCAGAAGCAATATGCTTTGTTTCCTGATAGGTCCTACCATATTGTGGGAAAGCATCGGAGATGGAAGGCAACTTTATGAAGACCCCAACAACAAGTTGCAGAAACTGCTGAAGGAGAGGGTGAATCAAGTCAGTTTGCCGAGGTGAAAGCCATCCAGCTGGCCTTGGACATCGATGAACGAGAAAAGTGGCCAGTAATTTATGGATGGTGACAAATGCCCTATGTGAGTCGTTGCAGCGATGGAAGCAGAGCAACTGGCAACGCAGAAGTAAACCCACCTGGCTGCTGCACTGTGGCAAGATATCGCTGCCTGGGTGCAGAACCTGGTGGTGAAGGTATGACACATAGATGCTCATGCACCCAAGAGTCGGGCCACTGAGTAACACCAGAACAACCAACAAGTGGATAAAGCTGCTTAGACTGAAGTGCCTCAGATGGACTTAGATTGGCAACATAAGGGTCAAATAGGTTTGGCCCAGTGGGCCCATGACACTTCAGGTCATCAGGGCAGAGATGCAACATACAGATGGGCTCGTGATGGAGGGGTAGGCTTAACAATGGACACTATTGCCGAGGTTATTCACGACTGAAGCATCTGTTGCAATTAAGCAAGCCAAGCGGTTAAAGCCTCTTTGGTATGGAGAACGATGGCTGAAGTACAAATATGGGGAAGCCTGGCAGATTGATTATATCACGCTCCCACCAACCAAGCCAAGGCAAGCGTCATGCACTGACCATGGTGGTAGCAACCACTGGGTGTCTGGAAACATACGCTGTACCCCACACCACTGCCCAGAACACTATCCTGGGCCTTGAGAAACAGATTTTGTGGCAACACTGCACCCCAGAGAGACCTGAGTCAGACAATGGGACTCATTTCCGGAATAATCTTAGAGACACTTGGGCCAAAGAGTGGGTATATCACATCCTCTACCATGAACCAGCCTGTGGGAAAATAGAATGATACAATGGGCTGTTAAAAACTACACTGAGAGCAACGGGTGGTGAGACTTTCGAACAGTGGGATACACATTTACCAAAAGCCACCTGGTTGTTCAACACCAGAGGATCTGCCAACAGGGCTGGCCCAACCCAGTCAGAACTTCTACATACATTAGAAGGGGATAAAGTTCCTGTGGTGCACATAAAGAATCTGCTGAGGAAGACAGTCTGGGTTCTTCCTGCTTCAGGTAAAGGCAAACCCACTTGTGGGATTGCTTTTGCTCAGGGACCTGGATATACTTGGTGGGTAATGCGGGTAGATGGGGAAGTCTGATGTGTACCTTAAGATTTGATTTTAGGGGAAAGCAGCCAATGAACTCAACTGTATGATTTTGCCTGCTATGTAGCACTTTTATAGCCCACGAACTAAATGTGTTCAGGACATCAGCAACGGGCCCTGATTTCCCTCCAACCATCATCCCAACAAAGAATGAACTTTGACGAAACCAGACTAACTTAGCAGTGACCAGATGAGTTCCGCAGTGTCATTAGCAGGCAACAATCCAATACTGCACACAGCCTCTCCTGCTCTGAAAGACTGTTACAGTAGATGGAGGCAACATCATGGACCAGATGAACTCAGCATATAGGGATTGGTCCATGCACTAAGGAATATCTCCCTCTTTGTGTGTGTGCGTGTATGCATGTGTATATATATATATATATATATATGAGACAAAAGTGATGGTATATTGAAAATGTGGGATTTGAGCATGACGTGAATGGTACAGAATAAGGGGTGGATACTGTCCTGGGTTCAGCAGCAGCAGTCATTTTTCTCCTTTTTGGTAGATGGTGCAGTGCTGTGGTTTTGACTTTCAGCCTAGGAACAACACTGATGTTTTTAGTTGTTGCTAAGTAATGTTTACTCCAACCAAAGACTTTTCTGAGTCTCATGCTCTGCCAGGGAGGAGGGAAAGCCAGGAGGAAGCAGAGACGGGACACATGACCCAGACTAGCCCAAGGGGTATTCCATATCACAGCATGTCATGTCCAGCATATAAACTGGGGGCAGTTAGCCAGGATGGCTAGATCGCTGCTCAAGTTGGGCTGGGTATTGGTCAGCGGGTGGTGAGCAGTTGTATTCTATTTCCTTGTTATTTCCCTTTTCATTATTATTATTGGTGGCAGCAGTAGTGATTTGTGTTATACCTTAGTTACTGGACTGTTCTTATCTCAACCCGTGGGAGTTACATTCTTTCGATTCTCCTCCCCATCCCTCCAGGACTGAGCGAGCGGCTGCGTGGTTCTTAGTTACTGGCTGTGCTTAAACCACTATACTGTGACAAATCAAATAGAGGTTCTGGGGAAGTGTCACCACATGAGCTTGTTACAAGGGGATTCGGATAGTAAGGCCTCTGTGAGAACTGAGTACTGTTGTAATTTTTTCCCCACCTCCCATGGGTGGAAGACTCATGATGACACACTGCAATTCTACGGTCTAGAACAAACTGTACACAGAGATTAATTGAACACAGGAGATCAAATTGTGATCACAGTGTTCACTTGGAAAAAGTTCAGAACCATAGAATGGTTTGGGTTGGAAGGGAGCTTAAAGCTCATCCAGTTCCAACCCCCTGCCATGGGCAGGGACACCTTCCACTACAGCAGGTTGCTCAACACCCCACCACATGCATATTTGTATGTCAAATTCTAAATGTGTTTCCCTTCAAATATTTTAAACACACACTTCAGAAATGTTTGTGTTTCATCTTCCTTGAACCTATGGGTCTTGATGCAGGGGATCCCCAGTAACCCGCAGATAACTTTGGTTAAACCCACTGCATTAGACCATTTCCCTGGGCAGTCTGACAGGCTGCTTTCTTTAATTACACCTCTCAGGGCCCATTCAAAAGTTAAATTAAACAACCTACAAACTTTGCAGGAGACCTTATGCACAGAGGTACTTAAACGTTCTAAAAGCCTCAAAGCACTAGAGAAAAGAACCAAGTACTAGAGAGAACCATACAGCCCTGTTTTATCACTGTTTCTGCATGTGACCAGCCTTCACATATGTGAAAGAAACAGTGCTGTTTTCACATAATTGGGGATGGGGCTTTTAATATTAGGGCTTTACAATATTAGAGCTTTAAGATCAATATTAAGGCTTTGCAATATTAAGATTTTTCAATAGTGGAGCTGGGGCTAAGTTACTAAGGAAACAAAACAAAGTTTTTGAGATACCATAATCAGAAAGGCACATTGTGGTTAAAGACAATATAATCTTTTAGATGAAAGACACTGTAGTTAAAGATAGTATCATCTCTGGACAAAAGATACACTGTGGTTAAAAAGAATACTATCTTTGTATAACCTCTGAAACTAAGCAGGTGCAGGCTGGTTAAACAGTAAGTTGGGGTACCACAAGTCTGCCAAAGAGTTATGAAACTGAAACATAAAAGGAGATAAATAAGTAAGAGGAAGGGGCATACAAAATCCAGTAAGGGGAAATTTAACCAGAGGCAGGACAGTTAGCATGTAGATTATACGCATCGGATAGGCTGTAAACCTTGGAGTACCCAACCAATGGGGAAACAAGGGAGGGAACTTGTGGTGGGGGGTGGGGGGTGTAGGAAATATAAATCACAGTTCTGCTTTTGCTGTGTGTGCCTACTTGCCAGGACACCTGTTTTTGCACAAATGTTAATAAACAGCTGCTTCACTGCTGTGTCTACCCTGAGCTTAAGTTTTTATCTAGAGACTATTTCTCACAACACACACCTTCTACAACCGAGAACCATGCAAACAAGCAGGGAATAAAAGTGAGCAGGAATCTGTAAACCAGGCCATTGAGATCAGCAAGCAAGGAAGAAACTGGATAAAGCTATAAACTGTAATTCACCAAGACTAAACCTGCCCAAAGCCTACATTTTCATCACTCTTGTTAACATAAGGATGAATAATACATTATGATGGAAAAGTTAGAAGTTAATTTCTTATAGCTATCTTGAAAACTACAAGTTAATCACAAGCATAAGCATTAACAGTGCAATATATTTAACCCACCAACATACAACAACATACAATTACAAACCAAGTAAAACCAACTAAAGAACTGGAAATAAAATTTAAATATATTTTTAGTTTCAGAAGCTTTACTACAGGTAAACCCCCCAATATGCAATATCTGTTACTATCTTTGTTCACACACACTGAGACCAAGTCTCTAAGCAACAGTGACAAACTAAGGCTCACTAGGTGTCACTGTCAAAGTATTAGTTCCTACAACACAAATTAATCAAGATATTGTACAAATTAAAAAAAAAAATAACCAAGAGGAAGAGTGAAAAGGGGAAAAGGCATTTTAAGATTTCCTAGCTCTAGATCAAGAAAAACTCTGTCCTTGATGACACCAGAACGCACCAAGCTGTTGGTGAAACTGTTCTCAGCACCGTTCTGGGGAGGGGTGAGAGATGCACATGCTACCGAGGCCTCCTGAAGGACACGATTTCACAGCTCCTACAAAACAGCTTAAAGTCCTGCGCACAACCCGAGTCACATGTCGCTACCTTTCCCCTTGCTGGCGTTACTTCCCGGCAAGCAGGCACACAGCACTCCCTTCCACGAATGCGAGGAGTTGGAGGCATATCTCCCAGTCATGGGGAGCAGAGGTCATCGCGTTCCTGCGCGGACAGGCGGGCTCGGGGCTGCCTGGGGTGCACAAACCGGGCACTGCCCGCAGCGAACGCGCCCGCAATCGCCAGCGGGACCCCTCGCGGCTCCAAGCGTTGTTGTCACCGCTTCGGGCACGATCCCCCCATTTACGCCGCGCACTCTCCGCATCCACCGGTTGCATCCAAGCTCCAGCCCGGCGCCCCAAAATGGTTCCCCACCCTCCCCGCCATGGGCGGGCCTACCGGGCCGGGCTAGCTACTCCCGCCGGCGTTGCCCCAAACCCGGCGGCCCCGCCCCACCGCTGCTGGGTCGCAAAGGGGAGGGCGCGGCGGTCCCGCTCGGGCGCGGCGCGGGCGGCTGTTCGCACCCAGCGGAGCGGAGGGCCCGGCCTCATAGAACGGGGCCCCGGGACCGCGGAGCTGACCCCTAAAGGCGGGTAGCGCCTCGCCCCAGAGCGGATACCTCCGAAGGCCCCGCAGCACATCACGGCACACCGCCTCCTCAGCTCGCGCCCGTACACAGAGATCCCTTCCCGTGTCCCCTCTACATCGGTACGTGCTTCTCACCATTTGTCTTCAAATAGGCGGATCTGATCATCTTTCCCCAATAACTTTCTAAAAAGCTATAGATTCCATTCAAAACATTACTTTATCTTCCCATTCCTGCTATTTCAAGGATAGCTGCTCATCTTTCAAAGGTGTTGGCTTCAGACACCACCTGCTTCTCCAAAATCTTTGCCCTCATCGGATAGACTTGGGCTTAACATTTTAATCTGCTTTTGAGGGAGTAACTGAATATTAGTATTGGGGAAAAAAAAAAACAAAACAAAACAAAAAAAAAGAAAACAAAACACAAAACTCCTGTAGTCACCTAAATGGCTGGAAGGGAAAAAAACCCTCATCCTGTAATGCTGAAGAGTGGTGCAAGGACAGGATTTGCCCTATCACAGATATGTGATATGTCTATGTGGTGCAATAAAATCTTCAATCACATTTCAGAACTAATTGAATTCAGAGACTTACGTTCAGAACGCATTCTTAATGCATTACAGCCATCAACAAAGTAATACAAAATCTGTCAATTTTTTCAACTCAATTCCACTGTCCATGTCACCGACAAAGATGTTGAACAAGACTGGTCCCAACACCGATCCCCAAGGGACACCACTCGTTACTGGTCTCCAGCTGGACACTGAGCCACTGACCACAACTCTATGCCTGCGGCCGGCCAGCCAGCCAGTTCTTTATCCACTGAGCGGTCCAAACTATCAAACTGATGTCTCTACAATTTAGAGACAAGAAAGTCATGCGGGACAGTGTCGAATGCTTTGCACAAGTCCAGGCAGATGACATCAACTGCTCTGACCCTGTCCATCAGTTCCATAGCCCTGTCATAGAAGGCCACCAACTTAGGCAGGATTTCCCCTTAGTGAAGCCATGCTGGCTGTCACCAAGCACCTTGTTGATTTTCATGTGCTTTAGCATGCCTTCCAGGAGAATCTGCTCCAAGATTTTGCCAGGCACAGAGGTGAGACTGACTGCTCTGTAATTCCCCGGGTCATCCATTTTCCCCTTCTTGAAAATGGGGGTTATATTTCCCTTTTGCCAGTTGTCGAGAACTTTACCTGACTGCCATGATCTTTCAAATATGATGGGCAGTGGCTTAGCAACTTCATTCGCCAGCTCCTTCAGGACCTGCAGATGGATTTCACCAGGTCCCATGGACTTGTGTACTTTCAGGTTCTTAAGATGGTTTCGAACCATACCCTCTCCTATAATGTGCCTAAGGTCTTCATTTTTGCAGTCCCTGCGTCTGCCTTCCATGACTTTTGTGGTGTGGTCAGAGCCTTTGCCAGTGAAGACCAAGGCAAAGAAGTCATTGAGTACCTCGGCCTTCTCCAAATCCAGGGCAGCCAGTTCTCCTGATAGCTTCCAGAGGGGGCCTACATTGTCCCAAGTCTGTCTTTTATTCGCTACGTACCTATAGAATCCCTTCCTGTTATCCTTAACATCCCTAGCTAAGTTTAATTCTAACTGGGCCTTAGCTTTCCTAACCTGGTCCCTAGCTTCCCGGATAACATCCCTGTATTCTTCCCAGGCTGCCTGTCCTTGCTTCCACCTTTTATAAGCCTCTTTTTTTCCTTCAAATTTTCCTCAGCAGCTCCTTATCCATACAAGGAGGTCTTCTAGTCCTCCTGCTGCATTTCCTTCTAGTTGGGATGCAACACTCCTGAGCTTGCAAAATTGTTAGGATACCATAATTTTTGTACCACTGCTGCTCAGTTAATGGAAAGTCTTAAATAGCTGAGGTTCCACAGAAAAGCCAGCTTTTCAACTATGTGTACTTACTATTTCTGAAAGTCATCTTCCAAGGAATCTACCTTTCCTTGTCCCGTCCTGCACTCAGAATCATCAATGTACAGCAAAACAGAAGGGAAAAAGGTTTTAGCAGGCTCTAGTCAAAATATTATGTACTGCACTCACCACCACCAAACCCGCACATCAGCAATCAAGCACACGTAACATTAAGTGCATTATGCACAACTGTCCCAGAGAATAGCTTGTGAATATTTTTTAATTAATATTTCTAATTTCTATTTAAATTTTAAGACATTTGAAGGCCAAAGCTTTTCCATTTTGAAATGTATCAATTTCTCTCTCAGAGCTCTCGGATGATGTCAGAGCACAAAGGCCTGGCATGGTTATTATCAAACACATGCCTGCTCCCACAAATGTGACAACACAGGACACAAAAAAGTATATCCCAGCTTATCCAATGCCTCTGTACCTACTGGCCTACTTCAAAACTTTCAGAAGACAGTTCATGACATAAATTATTAACCAACTACATAAAATAATTTAGTCTCTATACACTCTCTGGTTTTGATTTTGAATTGGTTTTGAATCATGAATTTTTTCAACCCTTCCAGGCACTGTTTTCTTCAGTGCCCTTAACTATATACTATTTGTTATTTCAGACACCTCAGGGCTTCTCATTTCCTGCAGAATAATCAAAAGCCAGAGCAATCCAATGTGACAGAATATTATAAAACAAGACATACACACAAAAAAATTTACAAAATTGAGGCAAGTTGCATGATGATTTCCTTTTCCAAAACGTTACCTGTCCAGTTCATCTCTTTTCATACAAAATTACAACAATTTCCACCACCTTGTAGTGACCCAGACTGCCTGAAAGTGCAGGTAGTTTTTTTCTTGCACCTCAAGACACTCCCTGCCAACCTGTCTTACCAACCATCAGGAAAGAAATCCCAGTGGATTTATATAATCATGGAATCAGTCATCCTCTTCATGGCTACCTCTGCAGTGATAATGCCACCACTAGGAAAAGAAAATGCAGCAATACATTAAACAAACTGGTATAAGCAACAAAAGCAAAAATTGATATTTGGTAATATCTTCTCTCCATTCACTAGCTCTGTATCCTTAGTGCCAGGAGTCAGAGTCAATGGCCAGAGCCTTCCTTGACATAGGACACCTGAACCTCTAGCATGCCCGCACATGGAACCTATAGCACGGTATGAACTCAAACCAGTAGCTGTCCCACACTAGCCTTCTCAGATACCAAACTGAATGTGCCTTTTGGCAGTCTGACATAGTTTGAGAACAGAAAAGCTAATCGAGATAAAGCAGAAGTTAAGGTTTCAAAATAGATTGCAGAAACCACTGAATCTACCAAAATAAGAACAATTTCATATGAAAATAGACAACTCTATGCAAATAAATACCAGAGAAAATTGGATTTTATATTTTAGTAATATCTAATTTCCTTTCACTGTGCACAGAGAAACACTGAACTGAACTGTATCACAACCATCTTCCAACAATAGTTCAGCCCAGTAATTTCCATAAACACAGGTAGTCAGTTACCTCTTTAAAATTTCCAGACATAGCATGTTGTAATAAAAAGACAGGCAGGCATACAGGAGGATCAGCTACAAAGTGAATTAGTAACAGCACCAGAAAACCAAAACAAAACCAAGTTATTTTTCATGCTGTAACATACACTACCATCCAGAAGTAACTAAAGCAGGAAGCATTTAATTCTGTTCTACAAGATATCATAGATGGGCTCTGTATACACAACAGTTCAAGAAAAAAAAAAAAAAAAACAACAAAGAAAAAACACCAAAAAAAGGGGGGGGGGGGGGAACCCAACCAAAACTCTGTCACAGCAAATCCTACCAAGTGTGACAATTTGGAGGCTGTGGTTCTTTCCTTGGTCTGATTTTGTAAAAACTATATTCTCCACTGCATACTGAAACAACATGCAATATTGCATCACCATTCCTGTGTCTGTTGCAGACAAGGGGAGGAGGGTGTGGCATGGAAGCATCTACCTTAATTCAGTAAGGCTGAACTTAAGGGAGAACCTGTACTTTGATGTGTCTCCACATACAAAATCTTTCTGCAATAATTATTCAAATTCAAGAGCTATTTATATGCTCAATATTTTTCCTGCATAACTAAACAGTCAGAGAGCAGACCATCAAAATAACCAGACCTGATCAAGGAGGACCTGGTCTATAAAAGGGAATGATCATGACACAGAAAGTAAGTCACTCTGTAGGAGGATTCAGGACAGGTTTATGTATGTTGACTATTTTTATAAAAATCTCCCCATCTTGTGCATTGTTTAGGTCCATACATATTTCCATCTTAAATAATAATTTATTCTTGCCATCATTAATTTGTTCTGTATTCCTGTAAGCAGTCCTGGGGACAGTGGAGCCCTGTGAAGAATGGCAATCTGACCTGTGGAGGGCAAACCTGTAGGGGAGGGCATGGAGAACTGAGATACTGATTCCAGAGTACAGATCTGGATGCCCCAAACATGAAATCTACACACACACACCTCCATCAGCACAGAGTAGTGATACTGGAAGCCTAGCTTTTAACTTATCAGAAATTACTATTTTCTCAGACCTTCTAGTACTAACCTACACAGAATCTCTAGTAATTTTGAGGGATGGGGTTGTTGTTTTTTTTAAATCCAGATATTTAATCTTCAGAGGCAAAAACATTTAGAAGAATGTCAGATAAAGATAGTATGTTTATCACACACACAACACAGTGAAACACTGACGCAAGGAAGTACAAAATGAAATATAATCCTTTGTAAGTAAGTAAATTCAGTTCTAAGTAACATTAAGTTTGAAGACTTTGTAACAATAGCAATGGAAAATAACTGAGGTAAATGTTTCACAAAAAACTAGTCAGAATGCAGCCAAAGAACATAATGAGAATCCTTGTATAAGATAAATCATTGTAGTTGGCGTAGGTTTAGGTCCTCATGACCTTAATACAAAAATAATTGTAAAAAAAACAGGATAGAAAAATAGGATGTGTAGATAAAAGAGTATCTGAAACTAGCATATGTCCAGGATGCACTGCAGCTAAGCTAACTGATAAGTAGAAGAACGGGATGATTATGTTTGCAGTGTTACCGAACCAATTAAGCTGGTGTAAGCATTTATCTACTTCGCATGCTTCAAAGATTGCCAGAAGCGATGAAGACTGTTGGAAGAAGTAAACGACCCCCAAAAGACCACTACCACGTTGTTGTGCGCATGCAGAAATGGGCGTGGAATTATGTAAAGCGGTTCTTGGATGGTTAATGAATATGTATGACGTTTAATGAATACGTATATTAAGCAACAATATAACCACAGTCTGCTTGAGGCTCGGCAGAAACACGCTAGGAGGAGCTATCCCCCGTGTTTCCCAGTGCTGCAATAAAGAAACTGTTGGGAGAGTTCTCAGGGAGTTTTATGAATCGACACAAGATTTTGGATGTAAAGGATCAAGTGCATATTTTTAAAATGGACATTTCTACATTTTGGAAGTAAGATTTTCCTACCACAGATACCTAACTCAAAAGGAAAAGCTATGGAAATCTAAGATGGGACACAGGTTTTTGTATTTTGTTGATATACTCTGGGTAGAAAATAAAGAACACTGAAATTACTTACAGTGTTACAAATATAAGACCTTAGTAAAATAAACGCAAAAGCAGAGTAGCTCTTTCAATTTTCTGATGGTCCCAAACTTTTCAGTACTTCATTTAAACTCTCATCTGCTGCATGTCTTGTGTTTCTAGCATCCATTCTTTGAATTACATGTGCTTCTGTTAAACCCAATCTAGTTTACTGAAGTGACTTGTCTTCCCCACGCCTCAGTTCTGAATCAACTGTTTCTGTAATACTGTTGCACAAGGATTCACTTATCACCATTAAAAATCCTTCTAAAAATTATTACTACAATGTTACTCAAATTCCTAAACTTGGCTACTGACAACTCTATCATGGTCAGACTCAACAACAGCTCTACTACTTTTCTCATAAAAATGTTTTAGAATGTTTTAGAATGTGGCTTTATCTCAGAAGAGCACTCTTCCAGCAAGCATTATCAACCTGAGGCAAAGCAAACAGAAATGGGTTGAACTGCTGACTCCACAGATGACCACATCACATGGGAAGATTGAGCATTCCTTGAAACCTTAAAAAATATATATATTAAAAAAAAAAAAGGATTAGTGGTACTTGAGCAGTAGTGTGTAGCATGGGCAACCTGGGTTTAGCTCCTGCTGTCACAACTTTCTGAGTCACCACAGGCAGGTACTTCCCTGCCTTTTACAGGTTTTAAAATATCCTAAGTAGCTGCAAGTCTCGGGCATTAATGGAACAGAGAATGAATTAACTTGATAAGGATACTAAATTAACTCTATAGACCCCATTAAAATTTACTTAAGTTTAGTAATAACTAAATATCATTATACACTAAAGGACACCATGTTAAATAATTTAACATCTCAGTTTTTACAGTCAGCAGTAGTCAAACTGTTTACTTTCCAACTCCTCACATATGGATAACTGTCCTCTAGTTATTCCAGTATTTTGTACATCAAAGAAACAAATTAGGGAGACATGGCAACTCCCTTCTCACTAATTCTACTGTATCCAATCTGAAGGCCTCCTTCTGCGACATCAACTCCATTTTGACATTTTCGGAAAGCAAAGTAACCTTTGTTTAGCGGGATCCTTGTACTAAAAAAAAAAGGGGGGGGGGGATTAAAAAATGTTCCTTTGTGAAAATCCAACTTTTGAAACAAGTGATTCAAATTCAGCAGAAGAGCAGCTCTCAGGCAAGAGCATTCTATGTTCTCTAATGGCCAATGAATTCTGACTAGGTATCCCTCAAATGCTAAGTAAGATGCACTTACTATTTCACTTAATTGTATTGCCTGGGAAATGGTTCATGGCATACAAAATTAAAATTCAACCATAACCACTCTGAAGTGTGCCCTGAGCATGCATCAGAAAACACAAGACATTACAAATGGTTTTGAAGTGACAGGAGTAGATGTATCTTTCTGCTGCTTCATGCTCTCTTTATCAGCACTTTCTAAATTCAACACCTACGACTACATCCTTCTCCGCAAAATATTGTCCTCTCTTCTGTTATGTAGTTAAATCAAAACTTGAGCCTACGTTGCATTGCTGAATTTCAAACAGCAACTACTAACAATGACTTGCTATCCAGAGGGCAACTGTAAACTTCAGTATTTTTTAGCCACCTTCTTTTACAGGAGGTTTACAAAAACATATTGAGTTGGAAGATGAAGCATTCAAAAATTAGGAAATAAATATTCCAAGTTTCACAGGCAACCGTAAGACTACTTTCTCATATACCTATTAAGGAACAGCTTTAATTAAATAATCTTCTTTCCCAAAACTCAACTCCTTTAGTAGATGAGCACCTGTACATCCATGGAAGAATTGTGATTGTACAAGGAACAACTTTTCCTTAAATGGAACACTGGATTTTAAAATAAAGCTGTTATGCGCAGCAGCTGGTTTTAATATGCATAAAAGTGCTCTTAAAATTACTACTTTACAGGGGCTCTTTTAGAAGAATGTCCTTCTCAACTCCTATTATGGAAAGCATACTTTTTATTGGTAAAATTTCCTTTCTACTTGACCTAGCACAAAGCCAGACTAAAATTTTATAGTACACCATCAACATCTGCAAGCCAAATTATTCCCCAGTCACACCTGTGCAATCAGGCTTCAAATTACATCCTTACTGTACTTGCATAATCATACTGATATGGGCCATGTAGAGATGAACCCTACACAAATTAACTCAAATACATCGACACCTTAATGCACAAAAAAGGGGAAAAAATTCCTGTGAATCAAAGTAATTTTGTGACTAATGATTTTTTTAATATACATCATACATATATGTGCATATATATTTCAAAACAAATAGTCATTCAGAAGCCAAAAGATAAGCAGAGAATTTTCATAGCTTTTGCAGGAAAGCAACTACACATACACATAAGGAAGAAGAAAGAAACACGACTTGAGGCACACATATAGGCAAAAGTGAACAACTTAACATAAATTTCAAAGCTAACTTTAGTTAAACATGAGAAGCTTAACTTCTACACCTTAAAGTGGGGTTATATATGTACCGACACACAAATGCATAAGTCCAGACAGTAACTCAGAACCACACAGCCACTCACTCAATACCGTCCTACTTCCCCCCCTCTCCAGGCAGGATAGGGAGGAGAACTGAAGAATGTAAACCCCACGGGTTGAGATAAGAACAGTCCAATAACTAAAGTATAATAATAAACTACTACTAAAAATAATAATAATGATAAGAGAAATAAATAACAAGGGGAAAGAACATAAAAATAAAAAGGGAAGGGAAAAAAAACCCAAACAATAAACAGAAGTGATGCACAATACAATTGCTCACCACCCACCAACTAACACCCAGCCCAAACCAAGCAGCAACCTGGGCCTTCCAGGTGACTCCCCCCAGTTTAGATACTGGGCACGATGTGCTGAGGTATGGAATACCCCTTTGGCTAGTTTGGGTCAGGTGTCCTGTCTCTGCTTCCTCCTGGCTTCCTGTGCCCCTCCACACTGGCAGAGCAAGAGACTGAAAAGTCCTTGATCACAGTAAACACTACTTAGCAACAACTAAAAGCATTGGTGTGTTATCAGCATTGTTCTCGGACTAAAGCAGAAACACAGTACTGCACCAGCTACTAGGAAATAGAAAAATAACTGTTACAGCTGAAACCAGGACACAAAGCATGTTTCAAACATGACTTCCAAACCAACATTAGGTAATTTAAGAAGATTAAAATATCTGATCAGAAGACTGTAGCCAATTCTGAGTCCTACACCTGGTCAAAAAAATGCCAGGAGGTAGCGAGGTTTCAAAACACAAAAAATTAAAGTCCATTTTCACAGATCTGAGAACAGAATTAAGATCTTGGTTCTACGGTGATACACAAAGTTGTAGTCATTATCTTGCAAAGAGAAAGTAGCAACATCACATGTTTAAAGTTTCTTAAATGCCTTAATAGCACACTTAACTGATAACTGACCAGTCCCAACATCAACCCCTAAGGGACACCACACGTTATTAGTCTCCAGCTGGACAGTGAGTCGTTGACCACAACTCCTTGCATGCGGCCAGCCAGCCAGTTCTTTATCCGAGTGGTCCATCTATCAAACTGATGTCTCTCCAATTTAGAGACAAGAAAGTCATGCGGGACAGTGTTGAACGCTTTGCACAAGTCCAGGCAGATGACATCAACTGTTCTGCCCCTGACCATCAGTTCCATAGCCCCATCATAAAAGGCCACCACCTTGGTCAGGCAGGATTTCCCCTCAGTGAAGCCATGCTGGCTGTCACCAAGCACCTTGATGTTTTTCATGTGCCTTAGCATGCCTTCCAGGAGAACCTGCTCCAAGATTTTGCCAGGCACAGAGGTGAGACTGACTGCTCTGTAGTTTCCTGGGTCATCCATTTTCCCCTCTTGAAAATGGGGGTTATATTTCCCTTTTGCCAGTTGTCGGGAACTTTACCCGACTGCCATGATCTTTCAAATATGATGGGCAGTGGCTTAGCAACTTCATTCGCCAGCTCCTTCAGGACCTGCAGATGGATTTCACCAGGTCCCATGGACTTATGTACATTCAGGTTCTTAAGATGGTCTCGAACCATACCCTCTCCTATAATGTGCCTAAGGTCTTCATTTTTGCAGTCCCTGCGTCTGCCTTCCAAGACTTGGGCGGTGTGGTTGGAGTATTTTCAGTAAAGACTGAGGCAAAGAAGTCATTAAGAACCTCAGCCTTCTCCAGATCCAAGGTAGCCAGTTCTCCTGATAGCTTCCAGAGAGGGCTCACGTTGTCCCGAGTCTGTCTTTTATTCGCTACATGCCTATAGAATCCCCTCCTGTTATCCTTAACATCCCTAGCCAAGTTTAATTCTAACTGGGCCTTAGCTTTCCTAACCTGGTCCCTAGCTTCCTGAACAATATCCCTGTACTCTTCCCAGGCTGTCTGTCCTTGCTTCCACCTTTTATAAGCCTCTTTCTTCCTTTGAATTTTCCTCAGCACCTCCTTATCCATCTATGGAGGTCTCCTGTTCTTCCTGCTGCATTTCCTTCTAGTCGGGATGCAACACTCCTGAGCTTGTAGCAGGTGATCCTTGAATATCAAACAACAGTCTTGGTCCCCCCTGCCCTCTAGGGCTGTATCCCATGGAACCTTACTAAGCAGGTTCCTGAAGAGGCCAAAGTTTGCTCTCTTGAAGTCCAGGGCAGTGAGCTTGCTGCATGCTCTTCTCACTGTCCTGAGGATCTCAAACTCAATCATCTCATGATTGCTACAGCCCAGGCTGCCCTGGGTCATCACATTTCCAACCAGCCCCTCCCTGTTGGTGAGCACGAGGTCAAACAGGGCACCTCTCCTTGTCGGCTCCTCTACTACTTGCAAGTGGAAGATGTCTTCTACACAAGCAAGGAACCACCCAGACTGTTTGTGCTGGGCTGTACCATCCCTCCAACAGATATCAGGATAAAATCTATGAATATGCATGAGTATGCTAAATGTATAGCTGCTGTCAGCAAGTAACGGGTGCTCCCAGGGCTGCAATAAAGAATGCCTGCTTTCTAAAACACCAAATTGAGTCTTAGAGAGTTTCTCTGACTTTTACAGTAACATACCAAGCGTACAAAATTGAACTTGGAAACCTTGTATTTCAGTTGTCATCCTCTTGCAAAATATAGAGGATACAGAATCTTCCCTTATGAAAGACCTGTAATAGACTAAATGGAAAAAACAAAGACAAGCCTTTTAATACACTTATATTTCTAAATTAGACACCAGCTGTAGCAATTTTTACATAAAGGAAATGATTTTCAAGCTTTCCCTCCACCAATTTAACACTAAATTGTTTTAAAATACTCCTACCCCAGTTAAAAAATTTTCAACCTTTTGACAATTTGTATGTTAGCAAAATTTAGCACACAATTTTACTTCATATATAGTTTTCCTTTGACATATTTCATCTGAACACGTACTTGAAAATAACTCTTTAAGAAGTGTGGCATTTTAAATGCTCCTCCTTGACAGCATTCAAAAAAACCAAACACTGAAAAGTCACTGTGGTCTTGCATGAAAGACTAAATGATTTTTTTTCTCCATTTAGTACTATATGCAAGAATTTAAAAATATTAACTTAAAGACTTCAAACCAAAGTTCAAAGAAGTGCTTTTTCACTTTAAAGGAGCTGATGACTAATTCTTTAAGCAGCAGAAGTTATCACTACACTCCTTGTTTTTCTTCATGTCTCAGCAAGGTCATCAATTGTTACAAGAAAAGATACAATACTGTTCCTAAATAAGGCAAACAAAAAAAGGAAATGGTCAACAACTGTCTATAGATTAATTTGCTGCTCTCTTTAAATCCATTTCCCTGTAGGAATATATCCACAATAATTTTTAAAAAGGCATTTCCAGATGCAAAAGAACAAATACAGTCTTTACAATTCAAATAATATTTTACTTCCCAACTGAAAACAAAGGCAACCTCAGCTTCCCTATTCAGCTTCTACAAAGAGAAACAAATCAAAATCAGAAGTGCACCATTTGGTTAACTGTAATTATCTAGCACTTTAGCTGATTAAAGTATTGTGGAATTAGTAACCCAATCTCTCATTATTCCTGTGATAACACCACCATTTTATAGATTAACACAAACAGGCATATATTTAAAAGAGTTGTCCTGGGCATTACAGAAACATAGTCTGTATTAAAACTAGAAAATATATATGTATATGAAGTGTGGCATAAAATTTAGGAGTATCAACGGGGCATTAATCTAGGGTTTGTTTTCTTTCTTTACTTAGTATAGTTAACAGCTAAATACACTATAGCATGGCATAAAACAACCCCAGGCAATGATTTCAGAATATTTTTGTTACATGCAATTAAGTACTAATAGGGGAATCTCAGGCAAACCTGCAGTAACATCTCACAGTAACAACACAGTATTTATGCATATCTCTCCATTTCTAGTCCATGATGTGATACTGTACACAGAAGACATAAACCCAAATTGCATTTTTATCATGACGTTGCACATTTAAGACATGAACAGTACCTAGACTTTGAAAAAGAGTAAATTGCTTACAACAAATTCTCTTATTAATGAAACAAAACATATATATTAAGACAACAGAATGTCTCTACCCGTTGTGTATTTATGTTAGAATCAAAAGGGGTATCTCTTACTATTCTTTTTAATCACAGACTGGTTTGGGTTGGAAAAGACCTTAAAGATCACCCAGTTCCAAGACCCCCTGCCATGGGCAGGGACACCTTCCACTAGACCAGGTTGCTCCAAGCCCCACCCAACTCGGCCTTGAACACTGCCAGGGATGGGGCAGCCACAGCTTCTCAGGACAACCTGTGCCAGTGTCTCACCACCCTCACAATGAAGAGAGAATCACAACTAGTTGTCACTTTTCCTAATACTGATTTTCTTTCAAAAAACAAAGCAACAAAAAAAGAACAAATACAGTAAAAATCATCTCCTGCATCTACAATGTTCATGATGTTAACTTCAGAGATCTTAAGCTTTAGGTCCCAAGTTGATGGCTGACATGAACTAGAGCCTGCCAATGTCCTTATTTCACTGCTACTGCTCTCTGCAGCAGGTGGCATTAACAGCACTAACCGGGATTCAGGTAACTACAGTCTGCAGCTGGAAACAGAGTTTTCACTTTGGCTTTTTGCATACTGAATATATGCATCACAACTGCAGAACTGAGTTCCTTGTATGTGTCCAGAATTTCAGACACCATTGATTTACCATAACTCATCTAGTTCAGATTAGCTCCTGAAAATGAGACAACCATTAAAGCAAAACACACACCAATAGTCTATTTGGCAAAACTCAGTCTAACTTTTAAAGCTGATAGTTACAAGACCACAAACACAAGCAGGAGGGGAAAAAAAAAAGTGCAAATTGATTGTAACTTAAAAGATCATGTTTCTCATTGTCATGGTTTAAGCCCAGACAGTAACTCAGAACCACACAGCTGCTCACTCACTCCCCCCCTTCTTCCTCCCCCCATTCCCAGAGGGATGGGGAGGAGAATCAAAAGAATGTAACTCCCACAGGCTGAGATAAAAACAATCCAGTAACTAAAGTATAATACAAAACTACTACTACTATCACCAATAATAATAACGATAAGGGAAATAACAAGGGGAGAGAATACAATTGCTCACCGCCCACTGACCGATACTCAGCCCAACCTGAGCAGTGATCGGGGCCTTCCAGGTAACTCCCCCCAGTTTAGATACTGGGCATGATGTGCTGTGGTATGGAATACCCCTTTGGCTAGTTTGAGTCAGGTGTCCCGTCTCTGCTTCCTCCTGACCTCCCTTTGTCCCTGGCAGAGCATGAGACTGAGAAAGTCCTTGATCATTTTCTACAACAGATTACTAGTCCAGAGATACATGTTTTATCCTAAAAGCCTCTATAATAGCCCACCTATATTCCAATACCTCAAATCTTCTTGAAGACCAGCTTGAATAACTTGGGCTTGAAAAGAATCACTCCCATTTTTCCTCCCCCTCTGGAATGCACTGTGCTAGCCTCAGAGTTAAATTGACAAGTGAAACTATGTCCCATGCATAGAATATCCCATGTCCTTCATGACCTAGTCCAATTAGCTACGAGCTTCCTGACATCCACTCATCTGCCACGTTAAACAAATTAAGTCACTTTATTTATTTAGCATATGAGTAAACCATTTATTATAAAGGAAAGGCAATATTCACCCAGACTGGTTGAAATAGAGACTGAAGAGAAAATATTGTAGAAATATTGCATGTTTACAGTTACAAGCAAAACGTGAACTTATAATAAAAGCACCACCAGTTCACTACTGGAAAAGAAACTTAGTTCTTCTCCTGAAGAAATACTTAGGATGCTTTGCCTTTCACTACAAACGCTATTTTTTTCACATTCTTGTAAATCCATGGAGAAGGGAAGAGAACTCCAGTTTTTTAATTTCGCAAGGATCAGCAAGAATCTTCCCCCATTTTTCCTCTCACTGTATTAGAGTGGAGGAAAACAGCAGCCTTCACCGAGGAGGACCCAGCGGCCCATTTACTCCTGCAACCTGTTTCCTGCGGCAGCAGAGTTCACCGGGTCGCAGGCAGAGGGCCGCCCCCGTCTTCCTCCCTTGGCCACGCTAGGCCCCACTCCGCGAGCACAAAGCGCACCGCGCAGCGAGATCAAAGCCAAGCCCACAAAGGGGCAGCCTCACGGCCCAGGCCCTCCGCAGCACCCGGGCCGGGTAGCCGCCTCAGCCTAGCACACAGTAGCCCAGCAGAAAGGCTCGCAGCCGCCGCGGAGTCGCTTCCTTCCACCCCTCGGGACCCGCAAGACCAACCGAGGGAGAAGGTCCCGCCGCGCTTCGTTCCCCCGGGTCACGCTGCCTCAGACCCACATCGCTGGCGGCGACACGGTGCCCGGCAGCGAGCAGGAAACCGAACGCTCAGGTTGGGCTTAGGCCGCAGCAAGGCCTTGTCCTGACTCTCTGTAGCCTCCCCTCCGCGGCGCGCTCACCTGTGAACGTTGGGCTGGGCGGGACCCCGCTGAGGCAGCCTGGCTCCCCCGATCGTGCGGGGCGACTGGCTGCTCCGCTTTCGCCGAAACGCTCGGTGCCCGGGCCAACCGCTCAAACTCAACGCACGTTGCCTGCTGCTCGTTGTCGGCCCAGAACACACCACCACAGGAGCGCGCCAGCTGCGGCGTAGCAAGCCTGCCTGCCGGGCGCGCTCCCGACGCGGGCGGACGCCAACGCGCACGCGCACCCCGCAGCGGCACGCGGGTCTAGTTGCCCCGTTCCTGTAGCGGCGCGGATCGGTGAACAAAGGAAGTTCGGCTCCGCTTGGCAGCAGTGCGGTTGCTGTATAGCTGCTAGGAGCTTTCGGGCCCTGCCGTACTTCCACTCGTTTGCTAGGTTCGAGGAGAGGTTGTTTATTAACTCGCGTCGCTGCCCAGCCCCGCCAGGGTCACCCGACTTCCCCGCGGCCTCAACAGTAAAGCTGGAGAACGGGAGAGGCCGTAAGCCCGGCTCTCGTTTCCCTGCGCCCGGTGGGCCGCGGTAGCGGGAGTAGTCCTGCACCAAGAGCAGATGTGTGGCAGAGCAGTATTGGGAGTCAAGGCCTAAGAGAGACGATTGGGTGCTCCCTGACACGAGGGCTGTTAAGTCTGTTTTAAAAAGTGTAAAAGCCCCCAAAAGCGGTGTTACAGGGACCAGTAGCATCCAGTACGGGGGTATTGGGGTAGTTCTAAGGGACTGCTAACAAGAAACCCCTCCTCCAGTCTCTTCCTCTTTAGACTTTGCATAATTTGGGTTAGGCTGATGCATGGATAGACTCCACAACTCGTTAAAGTTGTAAAGTAGGTATGCTTTTATTCAGCTCTGAGACACACGGGGATAATCCCTCAAAGTCATGCATGCCTCAGTGTTGTTTCCCTCTACATTTATTCTCTAAAGTTATATATATTCATAAGGTTGCACAATACGCCTATACATATTCATGTCCTATCCCCGCTTCCTATTATAATGAGTTAGAAGGTCCTTTGCGCCTGCGTAGTGCCCCCTCTGGTCATGGGCAGGGGTTTCAAGATGAAGTAACTGAGTCTTCCTCCTTTGGGTAGGGGTCTTCAAGATGAAGTAAATGAGTCTTCCTCTTCTTGAACTTTTCACCTTTTAGTCTTCACATATGGCCTTAGGGTTTGGTCGGTGTCCCAGCCATAAACCATCTGCTTCTCCCCCTTCAGGGGTCTGCTTTTTCTTATCAATAGCTGCTTCAGTAGAATCAGTCTGCTTTTCCTTGTCAATCGAACCAGGTGTCTGCTTTTCCTTATCAATGGTTAGTGCCTTTGTTCTGCTTAGTAGTCATGATAGGTACAGACAATACTTTTGTTTAAGCAAGTGAATTCCTCTAACCCCCCTGTACAACCCCCCTGTACATTGGTTAACCCTGTATCAAGGCCCTGTCTAGCAATGCCCTAAATACACATGTAACTTTCAGCACATAAACTGAATGAAATTAGTGTAGTAACTAGTGTGTTTACATATGCTTTGTGGGGTGAGGACCCTGAGCATCTACTCAAACTATTCAGGTTTGGGGGAAGAGAGCCACAGTTTATTTTCAGTAAAATATTTTAAAATACGTTTTGCTATCTTAATTCAATTTTTGAATGACTGAAGCATTTTCTTGGCTACTTTAACTGGTTATCCAGATGGTTCTCAATATCCTTCTCATTCCTTTTGATGACCAGAAAGCACTTCTTTTTGCATGACATTCTTATGTTGAACCTACCAAGTTTGCTCTTATTCAGAGATTTTGCGGATTAGTTTTAAGGCAGCTTCTCAAAAATACATCTGTGTACTGATGCCATACAATATGTACCAAACCCACTATTTAAGAATCCTCCTAAGTATAGATAATATTATTTGTTGTCAAAGGATGATGGCTATGGGAGTAACTTCACTGCATTTATTTTTTCCCTACTGATTCGGAGAAAACTCCAGGAACAAACTTGCCAACAGAGTTTCAAGTTGACAAGCAGGTATTCTTTATTGCGGCGCCGGGAGACACGGGGGATAGCTCCTCCTAACGTGTGTCCCCGAATTGCTATATAGGTCATCCTTATATGGTCACTGAGCATATTACATCATTTTCCAAAAAGTTTCCGGCATGCATACAAAAATGTGGTGGTCCTTTAACTTTTCCTTAAGGGTCGTTTACTTTTCCCAACAAGCTTAATTAACATTACAGACATAGCAACCATCCTGCCCTTCTACTTATCAGTTAGTTTAACTGCTCTCATCCTGGACATCTGCTAGTCCAGGATACTCCCTAGTAGATGCTTACACCAGTTTAATGAGTTTATTAACACCCCAAACATAGCAATCATCCTGTCCTTTTACTTATCAGTTAGTTTATCTGTGCCCACCCTGGACATCTGCTAGTCCCAGATACTCCCCATCCCCAGGTCCTGTCCTTCTATTCTGCTTTTCTCACACCTTTTGTATTGAGGTCCTGAGGGCCTGAAACTATGTCAACTACCTTCAAGCACCGCAGTTATTTTCCATCAAACTTAACATTACTTAGAACTGATTACATTTTGTACTTTTGTGCCTCCTTGTCTCAAATCCTCCCTTTTTTGTCCTTTTGCAAATTTTTTTGCAACATTTTATATACTACTATTATCATCTAGAGTCTTCTTGAAAAGGTTTCCTGTTTCTACTTGCTTAAATTTTATTTCTTTTTCCAATCTTCATAATTTATCACAGTTCCTTTACAATTCCAGAAAGAAAATTTTGTTATACCACAAGTAATCAATATTAAAACAATTAATACTAATATTTCTGCAACCAGTTGCCTTAACCAGGAGAGATTAGGTAACCATGAGGTTAACTTTTTCCATATTTCTTCAAACCCCCAGGAGGTATCATCCTTGAAATATTTTAGTTTGTTTCCAGATTTCCTCCAGACCTGTTTCAGGAACAGCAACTTTCATTGATTCTTGTTCCACTTGGATTATATCAATGGTTTTACTTTCTATTTCCTCTACGGTTGCTGAGATATTTTACGATTGCGTTCTCTAATTTACTTACTCCCAAAGATGGAATTAGCCATCTCACAAAACTATGAAATTAGCCAAATTTCTAACCCAGGTTCCGTGATGGGGTATCACAGCACCCAAGGTGCGTGCCCCCTTCCAGTTGGGGGTAGGGTCTTATAAGCATTTTCTCCACATTCTCTTCTCCTGATTTAGGCAACTGTGCACACACACAACAGTCACTACAATTAACAACTTTAGTAACATTCTGCATTAATTTCAGGTAAGTATTGGTCCCAAGCTGGTATGTCAGTTACCACATAAATCCAAATTACAACTGATACAATTTTATATGTGAAGGTCCTGAAGGTTCGATCCACCATGTCTTCTCTAGTTCTGGTGCTTTCTTCATTTTTGAAGGTTGTTCCTTTATCTTCAGTGCTGTAAAGGTGGTCAATATTATCTGGTATGGTCCGCTCCACTTCTCCTGTAGAGGATCTCCTGAAAAATTCTTGACATAAACCCAGTCCCTGGATCTAAAAGGGTGAGTCGGATAATCCATGCCTCTCGCTCTTGTCCCCAGTATTCTCTTATTTCTTCTAATTGCTTTCCCAGATTGATCAGAAACTCTAGGAGATAAACTTCTTCCACTTCCATAAGACTTTCTCCTTTAAACTGGGACTGATATGGTCTTCCATATAAAATTTTACATGGGATAGCCTCTTTTATCGACCAAGGTTTAGTTCAAATTCTCAATAGAGCCAGTAGTCAAGCTTTGTATCAATATCTTGCCATATTTTACTAATCTGTTGTTTGATCACCTTTTCTACTTGCCCACTGGCCTGAGGCCTGTAAGGAACATCTAGTTGCCAATCAATTTCTAATTTTGCCTAATTTCTTGTAACTATTTTGCACTAAAGGGCGAGCCTCAGTCAGAAGAAATTGCCTCTGGTACTCCAAAGCAAGGTGTTATACTGTTTAACAGTGTTCCAGTTACTTGTCTTGCATTATTTATTCTACAAGGGAATGCTTCTGGCCACTCTGAAAAAGTATTCATTAACACCAATAAATATTGGTCTCAGTAATTCACAAAAATTTATTTGCCAGTGTTGTCCCAGGTAACTTCCTCCCCAGTTGTACCAATTTGATTTCTATTTTCAATTTTAGGATTATTCTTGAGACAGAGCTGACATTGTCACTAATTGAACTATGGTATATAGATTCCTTCCTGCAATTTGTTCATCTAAGTATTTATACAAGGAGTTGCTACCCCAATGAGTTTTGTTATGTTTCTCCTGAACTAGCTTCCAGAGTTGGTTATAGGGGATTACAATTCACCCATCAGGTATCTGAACCCAATCTTCTTTGTTTTCCTCTCCTTTGAGATCTCCAATCAATTTTCTATCTCCTTTGAATATCTAGTTTTAGATTTCTCAACTGTTAATTTGCCGTCAGGGATTAAGGGAATGAGTTTAGATTGTTCAGCTTCTCCTTTGGCTTCAGAATCGGCCAAATTTCACCTTGTTGATGCCCTTGACAACACATAATAGCTACTTCCTCAGGTAGCTGAACAGCTTTCAGTAGTCATAGAATTTCTGTAGCATGTTTAATCTGTTTCTCCTGTGTGTTCAATGGTCCTCATTCTTTCCAGATGGCACCATGTGCATGGACCACACCAAATGCATATTTAGAATCAGTCCAAATATTTATCCTTCTTTCTTTAGCAAATTCCAGGGCACGTTCCAGAGGTTTCTTTCAATTCCGGATGACTTGAATTTACAGTTTCATATAGTGGCCAAGCAGTCATGTGTTAATAGTTCTGTTGGTTGTTCCTGCAAAAGGATGCTGGATTGGCAACATTAGTGACCACAATTTCTATATCATCTTGTTCCACAAGGGTGGTCTGGTATTTTAAAAAACATTAAGGAGATAACCAGTGGGCTTCTTTCCTTTCCAGGAATGCTGATACAAGATGGGACACTACTACAGTAATTTTTGTCCCAAGGTAAATATGAGGGCCTCTTCAATATTCATGACAACTGCTGCCACAGCCCTGAGGCATCTGGGCCATCCTTTGCTCGCTTCATTCAGCTGTTTTGAAAAATACACCACTGCCCTCTTATAGGGTCCTAGTTTCTGAGTAAGGACCACCAAAGATATTCCCTATTCTTCATAGGAATACAGCCAAAAGGATTTAGTTACATCCAGAAGTCAGAGCTGCAGCTCTCATTAGCTCTGCTTTTAAATTTTTAAAGCCCTCCTCTGCTGAATCAGTCCATTCCAAAGAGAGAGGGGTTTCTTTTAACAGTTCATATAGGGGTCTTACCAGAACACCATAATCATGCATCCAAAGTCTGCATCATCCAGTCATTCCCAGGAACGTCTGGACCTCTCTGATGGTTGACAGTCGAGGAGTTTGACAAATGGCTTCTTTTCTAGCTGTTCCTAGGTAGGAAACTCGGGTTTGGATTAGTTGGGCCTTTTGTCTGGTTACCCAATAACCATTCAGTCCCAGAAAATTCAATAATTCCACCATTCACTGGACACATTCTTCCTTTGTTTCTGTGTCCATTAATAGGTCATCCACATATTGTAACAGAGTCCCCGTCTGAGTGGGTGGTTTCCATGATCCTCGTTCCAGTGATAACTGGTTTCCAAAAATTGTTGGACTGTTTTAAACCCTTAGGTAATACTGTCCAAGTTAATTGAGTTTTCCTTACTGTGTCAGGATGTTCCCATTCAAAAGCAAATAAATTCTGGTTTTCTTTGGACAATGGTAAGCAAGAGTCCTTTAAATCCAAGACGGCAAACCATTTCTGATTCAATTTAGTCAATAAGGTATACGGATTAGCTATTACTGAATATCCTCTATAAATTTGTTGATTCCTGAGATCTTGAACTAATCTGTAACTTTTCTTTAATGGCAAGATAGGAGTATTATATTCTAATTCACATTCAATTAAAAATTTATATTTGAAAATTTATCAATGATTTTTTAATTCCCTTTTCCGCCCCCCCCCCCCCCCCTTTTTCTTTCTACTTTAACAGGCAAAGCATTTTTTGCCTTACCTGGAACTTCAGATGCCCATACTCCCAGATATACCTGGATTAAGGATTTCTTTTATTTCAGGGAGGTCCTCCTGTTCGCTTTTCTGTTGAATTAAAGATAAAGTCAAAACTGCAATTAATTGATTTTGAATTCTTAATTCCATTTTGCCTTCTTTAAATGCTGATTCTTGCCCTAAGAAAGATTTCGGAGAATTTAGCATGCATAAAAATTTTATGCATTCCTATTTGTTTTTCCAATTTGTACTTTAAGGATTTCAGAAAGAATGCCTCTTTGTTCCTTTTTCCTTTTTTTTTTTTTTCTTTTCTGTTCCTTGGTGGCCAGTAGCTCCCACATCTGTAACAAATTCTTTTCCCTCTGAATTAACGCCGAATAAGTTGCTCCTGTATCCACTAAAATTCCACTTTATTCCCTCTAGTCCCTATTTTTAATTTAACCAGTGGATCTGCTAGGGTAGATTCCCCAGGTCCCTTGTCAGTCTAGCTCCAATTCAGCCACCGGAGCCACCCCATGGCATTCTCCCCGCCAGGGCAGTCTCACTTCCAATGTCCAAAACTCCCCACAGCAGACACACACCGATTCGGTCCCATAGGAGAAGAACTCACTTCCCACACCTTTGTCCGACATTCCTCCTCCACCAATTTCAAAACATTCAACACCCCCTCAGTCCCGTCTATCAACATGTCTGTTCCTACTTGTTTGCCTGTCCCAGCACTCATTCCGTGCTCAAACACAGGAGCTGCGTGAGCTCCCCTCCTTTCCCCCTTGTTTTTCCCTTTTTTTTTTTTACTTCTCACAGCTGCTCACCCTGCTCTGCAGGTGTTACAGATGCCTGCCTCTGCAACAGCACTTCTGGTTTAATGTGAATGTGCTGCTTGTTGCCAGTGACAGAATCTCCTCCTCCTTATCAATATCTGATAGGACAAAGATAGAGGATGCTCCTCTCAGAGGTATCTGTGATATAGAATTTTTCTATTTATTTTCCTTATTATTGGTTTTTCAACTTTTAAACATCATTCCCCCAATATCACAGGCTGAACAACATCTCTCCAGCTTAGCTTTCTGGTTTTCTCTGTCCTTTTCCAAAGCCAAAATTAGGTTTTTCACTTTAAGAAACCACCCAGAGTGGCAGACAGAATGTGAAATTAACATAGCTCTGCCAGATCCCTATCTGTATATAGTACTTCATCCCATTTTCCTGGCCACCTAAAAACCAAAATTAATTGTAACAATGTATTATAATTCAAAGTTCCATTTTTAGGCCATTTATCCTGATCACAGAATTGTAGAATTAACCCGGTTGGAAAAGACCTTTAAGACCATCAAGTCCAACCATTACCCCAGGACTGCCAAAACCACCACTAAACCATGTCATTAAAGGCCTCATCTCAATATTTTTTGAACACTTCCAGGGACACTGATTCCACCACTTCCCTGGGCCACCTGTTCCAATGCTTGGTCACCTTTTGGTGAAGAAATTTTTCCTAATACCCAGACTAAGCCTCCCCATGCCCAGCTTGAGACATGAGATTAAAATATGGTGATTTTTTTTTTTTTTAAATCTCTCTCCTACAATTCAACCATTTTCATTACTTTATATAATTAAATTAAAAATAAATAAATTATACATGTACACACTGCCATAAAGGATCCTCTGCCTTAGGCATCAAACATCTTTAAAGAACTGCTATCAAACCCTAACACACGACAGACAGAAGGAGGAATCCAAGCCAGGGAAAATTCCATATCAAATTGGAAAAATGCTTAGCAGTCTCCAGAGCAATCCAAGTCTGGAAAGGCAAATCAAACACATATAGATGATGACCATGGGAAAGAGTCATTTCATTGACACACTGTTCTCTTTCCATATCATTCCTGAATGTCTTATGTTTTTTTTTACGGATGAGCATATAATAAATAGGGGGCTAATACCTGTCCTCTGCTACTCAACTTCAGACACTTCACACCAAAATCCCAATTAATACTTTCCCCAATCTCATAAACAATCACAAGCTTGGCAATGAATTTTTCAAAAGTAAGCTTTTTACACTCACAATATTTTTACAGATAGGAACATCACAGTCTTCATAAAAAGATATACCTGGACACAAGACCTGATATTCCATACATATGCATCAAGTACTCAACTTTATCCAGAGAAGTTTCCTATCAAATTTTACAAGTTAAAAATAACAGGGGTGTACATCATGCAAAATTACAGTAGTGGAGAATTTTAACTTTTAAGTTGGCAACAGTCTAACTAAAAACAGACATTGGTTACAATATTTTATCAACGTTTTCTTGTTTACCGAACCCCCTGAAGACCCTCCCAGTTCTTTCCAATGTGCCAAAATGTAACCCAATGGGCTTTTCTTCAGAATTCCCTTATTTTGACCGGCTCCCATTTCAAACAATCTTTTACAAATCTATAGCTTCTCTTTCCTAGTGCTCTGCAGATGCACTTAAAAATATGAGAGCACCTACACACAAGTTTTATGATATTCTCGGGTTCAGTAAAATAATATCTCTGGGTTCTGCAGATCAGTTCCCCTGTTGTTAGATCATAGTTTTGGTTCCAGCAAAATTTACACTGTCCTAGTATCCACGGCAGGTTCCACTGTTCAAAAGTGACTATGCACCCATATGGGAGGCTACAAGCCTCTGGTACTGAGTGTAAAGTCCAGATCTCAAGAATAGGACTACAGATATTAGAGGTTATACTTCTCTTATACAGCCACTGGGGCGCAGAGAGGGAACTCTTCTTAACCCTCCATTAGCCACAGTTTACTTTTGTCTACTCCTCCCCCACTGCTTAAACACTAATCTTTAACACTAATGACAGACATATACACACACAAAGCACTTAGGCACAACACAAAACGAAGTCCGTCTCCGGCTGCTCTCCTCGCGGAGAACACGGAACCGCGGATCAGGACTCCACACTCGCTTCGTAGCTATGCTACGTCTCAGTCACACAGAAACACAAACACACATGGGATCCCACACACTCACACTATGGTTCCACCTTACCCTTCTCCTGCTTCTTATGGTAGCAGGTCTGTCCTGATTCCCAGAATTTGAGATGCAGCGGAGACCTGGTGGGTTCGCCTACCCCTTCACCTGCTTCCACTACGGTCCTTAGCAGATCCTTCCTGGCTCCCAAAACCTGGGATGCAGCGAAAACCCAAACTCACCCGATCCACCCTCAGGATCGCTAGCGGCCGCTCTACCGGTCAGCGAGTCCCCTGCTTGCAAGCCCTACCTGCCAAGGGAACTACGCTGTGCGCCAGACGTCTCTGCGCACCTTACCAGCAGCCCCGGGCCACGCGTATGCCTTACAGGACCCCTAAGTTTCAAGCATACCGTTTCTCCGCAGCCGGCACAGGTTGTTGTCTGTCCTCGCAGTGAGCGGACAAGGAGCAGAGCTTCTCCAGGCAAGCGGCCTGGGGCGCCTAGGATGTCCGCCCCTCACCCAATCCTGCAGCCGAACAGAGATCTCCTGCCTGGCTCGCCAAATTGATGCGCGGATTAACTCCACAACTCGTTAAAATTGTAAAGTAGGTATGCTTTTAATTCAGCGCTGAGACGCACGGGGATAATTCCTCAAAGTCATGCGTACCTCAGTGTTGTTTCCCTCTACATTTATTCTCTAAAGTTATATATATTCATAAGGTTGCACAATACGCCTATACATATTCATGTCCTATCCCCGCTTCGTATTATAATGAGTTAGAAAGTCCTTTGCGCCTGCATAGTGCCCCCTCTGGTCATGGGCAGGGGTCTCAAGATGAAGTAACTGAGTCTTCCTCCTGTGGGTAGGGGTCTTCAAGATGAAGTAAATGAGTCTTTCTCTTCTTGAACTTTTCACCTTTTAGTCTTCACATATGGCCTTAGGGTTTGGTCGGTGTCCCAGCCATAAACCATCTGCTTCTCCCCCTTCAGGCGTCTGCTTTTCCTTATCAATAGCTGCTTATCAGTAGAATAAGGCCTCTGCTTTTCCTTGTCAATCGAACCAGGTGTCTGCTTTTCCTTATCAATGGTTAGTGCCTTTGTTCTGCTTAGTAGGCATGATAGGTACAGACAATACTTTTGTTTAAGCAAGGGAAGAATTCCTCTAACCCCCTTGTACAACCCCCCTGTACAACCCCCCGTACATTGGTTAACCCTGTATCAGAGTGCTGTAGCTGTGTGGAGTGTGTCTGTGGGATCCCAAGTGTGTGTATGAATGCGAGACTGATACTGGGAAATCAGCAGAGTGGAGAGATCTTGAAAGAGTCCTTTAGAGTGCATTTTTGCACATTGGAAAGAACTGGGTTTCCTGGGGGCTCGGTAAATAAGAAAACGTTGGTAAAATATTGTAACCAATGATGGCCTTTGTACACTTCGGAAGAACAGGAAAAATAGCCTAAAAATGAAACTTTAAACTATGATACATTGTTACAATTATTGTTGGTTTTGAGGGGGCAAGGAAAATGGGATGAAGTAATGTATGCAGATATGTTTTTCACTTTAAGAAACCGCCCCAAGTGATAGACGGAATGCGAAATTAAAATAGCTCCAACAGATCCCTTAATTTTGTCTTTGGAAAAGGACAGAAAAAAAACTTGAAAGCTGAGCTGGAGAGATGCTCAGATTGTGAAACTGCGGAAAAATGCTTAAAGTTAAGGAAAATCAAGGGGGAAAGGAGGGGAGCTCACGCAGCTCCTGTGTTTGAGCACGGGATGAGTGCTGGGGAGGCAGAGGTGGAGGGATGTCGGGCGGAGGGGGAGTGGGTTCTCCTATAGGACCGAATCGGTGTGTGTCTGCTGTGGGGAGTTTTGGACATTGGAAGTGAGACTGCCCTGGCGGGGAGAATGCCATGGGATGGCTCCGGTGGCTGAATTGGAACTAGACTGACAAGGGACCTGGGGAATCTACCCTAGCAGATCCACTGGTTAAATTGAAAATAGGGACTAGAGGGAATAAAGTGGAATTTTAGTGGATACAGGAGCAACTTATTCGGCGTTAATTCAGAGGGAAAAGAATTTGTTACAGATGTGGGAGCTACTGGCCACCAAGGAACAGAAAAGAAAAAAAAAAAAAAGGAAAAAGGAACAAAGAGGCATTCTTTCTGAAATCCTTAAAGTACAAATTGGAAAAACAAATAGGAATGCATAAAATTTTTATGCATGCTAAATTCTCCGAAATCTTTCTTAGGGCAAGAATCAGCATTTAAAGAAGGCAAAATGGAATTAAGAATTCAAAATCAATTAATTGCAGTTTTGACTTTATCTTTAATTCAACAGAAAAGCGAACAGGAGGACCTCCCTGAAATAAAAGAAATCCTTAATCCAGGTATATCTGGGAGTATGGGCATCTGAAGTTCCAGGTAAGGCAAAAAATGCTTTGCCTGTTAAAGTAGAAAGAAAAAGGGGGGGGGGGGGGGGCGGAAAAGGGAATTAAAAAATCATTGATAAATTTTCAAATATAAATTTTTAATTGAATGTGAATTAGAATATAATACTCCTATCTTGCCATTAAAGAAAAGTTACAGATTAGTTCAAGATCTCAGGAATCAACAAATTTATAGAGGATATTCAGTAATAGCTAATCCGTATACCTTATTGACTAAATTGAATCAGAAATGGTTTGCCGTCTTGGATTTAAAGGACTCTTGCTTACCATTGTCCAAAGAAAACCAGAATTTATTTGCTTTTGAATGGGAACATCCTGACACAGTAAGGAAAACTCAATTAACTTGGACAGTATTACCTAAGGGTTTAAAACAGTCCAACAATTTTTGGAAACCAGTTATCACTGGAACGAGGATCATGGAAACCACCCACTCAGACGGGGACTCTGTTACAATATGTGGATGACCTATTAATGGACACAGAAACAAAGGAAGAATGTGTCCAGTGAATGGTGGAATTATTGAATTTTCTGGGACTGAATGGTTATTGGGTAACCAGACAAAAGGCCCAACTAATCCAAACCCGAGTTTCCTACCTAGGAACAGCTAGAAAAGAAGCCATTTGTCAAACTCCTCGACTGTCAACCATCAGAGAGGTCCAGACGTTCCTGGGAATGACTGGATGATGCAGACTTTGGATGCATGATTATGGTGTTCTGGTAAGACCCCTATATGAACTGTTAAAAGAAACCCCTCTCTCTTTGGAATGGACTGATTCAGCAGAGGAGGGCTTTAAAAATTTAAAAGCAGAGCTAATGAGAGCTGCAGCTCTGACTTCTGGATGTAACTAAATCCTTTTGGCTGTATTCCTATGAAGAATAGGGAATATCTTTGGTGGTCCTTACTCAGAAACTAGGACCCTATAAGAGGGCAGTGGTGTATTTTTCAAAACAGCTGAATGAAGCGAGCAAAGGATGGCCCAGATGCCTCAGGGCTGTGGCAGCAGTTGTCATGAATATTGAAGAGGCCCTCATATTTACCTTGGGACAAAAATTACTGTAGTAGTGTCCCATCTTGTATCAGCATTCCTGGAAAGGAAAGAAGCCCACTGGTTATCTCCTTAATGTTTTTTAAAATACCAGACCACCCTTGTGGAACAAGATGATATAGAAATTGTGGTCACTAATGTTGCCAATCCAGCATCCTTTTGCAGGAACAACCAACAGAACTATTAACACATGACTGCTTGGCCACTATATGAAACTGTAAATTCAAGTCATCCGGAATTGAAAGAAACCTCTGGAACGTGCCCTGGAATTTGCTAAAGAAAGAAGGATAAATATTTGGACTGATCTAAATATGCATTTGGTGTGGTCCATGCACATGGTGCCATCTGGAAAGAATGAGGACCATTGAACACACAGGAGAAACAGATTAAACATGCTACAGAAATTCTATGACTACTGAAAGCTGTTCAGCTACCTGAGGAAGTAGCTATTATGTGTTGTCAAGGGCATCAACAAGGTGAAATTTGGCCGATTCTGAAGCCAAAGGAGAAGCTGAACAATCTAAACTCATTCCCTTAATCCCTGACGGCAAATTAACAGTTGAGAAATCTAAAACTAGATATTCAAAGGAGATAGAAAATTGATTGGAGATCTCAAAGGAGAGGAAAACAAAGAAGATTGGGTTCAGATACCTGATGGGTGAATTGTAATCCCCTATAACCAACTCTGGAAGCTAGTTCAGGAGAAACATAACAAAACTCATTGGGGTAGCAACTCCTTGTATAAATACTTAGATGAACAAATTGCAGGAAGGAATCTATATACCATAGTTCAATTAGTGACAATGTCAGCTCTGTCTCAAGAATAATCCTAAAATTGAAACATATATATAGGAGTGGTATTCAGCCACTCCTCCTTGGCACAACAGTATTGGTTAGCCCCACACAGCTTCCTCCACATTCTCCTCCCACGTTCAGTGTCCGGTTACCTGTGGGGGCCACTCCCTGCCTTGCTCGCACAGTTCTCCAGGGCTCTATGGTCCTGCTCTTAGAGTCATTCTGCAACAAAGCCCACTGGTTATCTCCTTAATGTTTTGTTTTTAAAATACCAAGCCACCCTTGTGCAACACGATAATATAGAAATTGTGGTCATGAAACTGTTTATTCAAGCCGACCAGATTTGAAAGAAACCTGGAACGTGCCCTGGAATTGGCTAAAGACAAAAGGATAAATATTTGGACTGATTCTAAATATTCATTTGGTGCGGTCCATGCACATGGTGCCATCTGGAAAGAACGAGAACCTTTGAACACACAGGAGAAACAGTATAAACATACTACGACTACTGAAAGCTGTTCAGCTACCTGAGGAAGTTGCTCTTATGCATTGTCAGAGATATCAACAAGGTGAAATTTGGCTGATTTTAACAATCTAAACTCATTCCCTTAATCCCTGACAGCAAACTAAAAATTGAGAAATCTAAATCTAGATATTCAAAGGAGGATAGAAAATTTATTGAAGATCTCAAAGGAGGAGAGGAAAATAAAGAAGATTGGGTTCAGATACTTGATGGGCGAATTATAATCCCCTATAACCAACTCTGGAAGCTAGTTCAGGAGAAACATAACAAAACTCATTGGGGTAGAAAGTCTTTGTATAAATACTTAGATGAACAAATTGAAGGAAGGAATCTATATATCATAGTTCAATTAGGCAAATAAATTTTTACCAATATTTGTTGGTGTTAATGAATACTTTTTTAGGGTGGCCAGAAGCATTCCCTTGTAGGTTTTGGAGTACCAGAGGCTCTTTCTTCTGACTGAGGCTCGCCCTTTAGTGCAAAATAGTTACAAGAAATTAGCCAAAATTAGAAATTGATTGGCAACTAGATGTTCCTTACAGGCCTCAGGCCAGTGGGCAAGTAGAAAAGGTGATCAAACAACAGATTAGTAAAATATGGCAAGATATTGATACAAAGCTTGACTACTGGCTCTATTGAGAATTTGAACTAAACCTTGGTCGATAAAAGAGGCTATCCCATGTAAAATTTTATATGGAAGACCATATCAGTCCCAGTTTAAAGGAGAAAGTCTTCTGGAAGTGGAAGAAGTTTATCTCCTAAAATTTCTGGTCAATCTGGGAAAACAATTAGAAAAGAGAATACTGAGGACAAGAGTGACAGGCATGGATTACCCGACTCACCCTTTTAGATCCAGGGACTGGGTTTATGTTAAGAATTTTTCAGGAGATCCTCTACAGGAGGACTGTATCAGACAATATTGGCCACCTTTACAGCAGTGAAGATGAAGGAACAACCTGCTTGCAAGAATAAAGAAAGAACCAGAGAAGACGCGGCGGATTGAACCTTCAGGATGTGATGACTGACATACCAGCTTAGGACTAATACTTATACCTGAAATTAATGCAGAATGTTACTAAAGTTGTTAATTGTAGTGACTGTTGTGTGTGTGCACAGTTGCCTAAATCAGGAGAAGATCAGGGCCTTCCTGAACCATAGAAGTTAACTTCATGGTTACCTGATCTCTCCTGGTTAAGGCAACTGGTTGCAGGAATATTACTATTAATTGTTTTAATATTGATTACTCGTGGTATAACAAAATTTTCTTCCTGGAATTGTAAACGATCTATGATAAATGACGAAAATTGAAAAAAAAGAAAAGAAATTTAAATATCAAATAGAAACAAGAAACTATTTCAAAAAAGACTCTGGATGAAAATATGTTGCAAAAGAATTTGCAAAAGGACAGAAAAAGGAAGTATAGACATTTGTTAATACTAACAGACACCTTTTCAGGTTGCCCAGAAGCCTTTCCAACTAGAAGCGCACAAGCCCGGGAGGTAACAAAGATTGTTATAGGATGGTTGTGGGGATTTCAAAAGTATGTGCTGCATGAACTTATCTGACCATTCTGAATCAAATTCATGCTTGTCCTGGGTTCAGCAGTAGCAGTCATGTTTTTTCCTTTGTGTTAACTGGTGCAGTGCTGTGTTTTGACTTCTAGTTTGAGAACAGTGTTGGTGAAGCCGATGTTTTCAGTTGTTGCTAAGTGATGTTTACCCTGACCAAGGACTCTGTGAGGCTCATGCTCTGCCAGGGAGGAGGGGAAGCTGTGAGGAAGCAGAGACGGGGCGCCTGACCCGGGCTAGCTGGGGAGGTATTCCATACCACAGCACGTCATGCCCGGGGTGGGGGGTAACTGGGAGTTACCCGGAAGGACAGGGGCTTCCTGGTGGAACTCGCTTTCTTGGCCGGTGGTATCGTATTCTCTTCCCTTGTTATTTTCCCTTATCATTGTTTTAGCTGATAGTAGCGGTGGTGATTTGTTGCTGGACTGTTCTTGTCTCAACCCGTAGGAGTTGCACTCTCTCGATCTTCCTCCCCGTTCCTCCAGGAGCGGGGAAGGGGAGAGCCCCGGTGCGGGGGGGGGGGGGAGACGGACACGGACCTCGATTGTTGTCAGCTCGGCACCACTCACTGGAAGTGAGCGAACGAGTTACCTGACTGGGTTTAAACCACGACAGTTCTTTTTGGCGCCCAACGTGGGGCTCGAGGGGTTGAGATAAGAACAGATCTGACTGGATTGATAGTCACTCGTCACAATGCTGATTTATTGGCTCTCAAGGTTTTTCCTCTTGATCTCACAGTTTCAGTATATCATATCTTACGTAGAGCCGGTATTCACTGTGTTAGTGTTTATTAAGTGTGGGGCTTGGGCTAAGGTTTTTATCCCATTGTACTTTATGGTAATGACTTGTAATACAATAGAATCATTGATCATGAAACTGATCTGGCTTATGTTCCCAGTGTGGTCACCACCTTTATACTTTGGGAGGTATATGATGGAGGTGCTTAGCAATTACACATCTTTTTTCTCCTTCTCAGGTGCTCAACCTGTGAAGGAGACATCCTTTTACCCTCCTAGTCGTCCCCCCAGACCATTTACATTTGAGAGTTTTGAATTTTTTGAATGGCCTTTTAATGCTGTTGAGACTTGTTTGCTGATGGTGATGGGAATCACCATGCTAACACGCATGATGGAATTGGCCATCGTAGAGATGCTCTATCACATCAAGCCGAATAACGGGGATACACCTATAGATCCAGATGAAGTTGAATGTACACGACCCATGTGGCGAAAACTTACACGGAATGCACCGTCATCATATGCCCATTCATTGGCAACAGTGACCTGGAATGACATAGTACCACTAACAGTGGATGAAATGGTTCATAAACTCCGAGAGTTCGAAGACAACCTCACCCCTTCCATCATCTCAGCTGTGAAAAAACTGTCCCAGGACCTCGAAAAATTGAGGGACAATGTATCTGATTTATCCAGCTCCTCACGTGTACCAACACACGTCTCAGCTATTAACAAAAGGCGTCCTATTGTTCAAGAGAGGAGATACAGAAGGTATACGCCACGGGGTACCCTATGGTTTTACCTGCTGGATCACGGAGAAGACATGACAAAGTGGGATGGAAAACCTACTTCAGCTTTGGAGGAACGGGTGAGTGAACTGAAGAGGGGAGCAAGGGCCAAGACTGATCGTCCCATGAGAGCTACGGCTTCAGTCTCTGGTGAGCAGTTTCCCAGATGGAGTGGAAGAGCTGATTTTACTCCAGCTCCTGTGATAATGAAGAATAATCCCTTTCAACACGACTTAAGTGTCCAATGCTGTGACGACCATTAGAGGGGCCCTGCCTCCAGCCAGGTGGAGGTAGGGGATAATCGGATTTACTGGACTGTGTGGATCAGATGGCCTGGCACATCAGTCCCACAGAAGTATAAGGCTCTAGTAGATACCGGTGCACAGTGTACCCTGATGTCATCAAGCTGTCAAGGGGTGGAAGCCATCTATATTTCTGGAGTAACAGGAGGATCCCAAGAGTTGACTGTGCTGGAGGCTGAAATAAGCCTGACTGGGAGGGAATGGCAAAAGCACCCTATTGTGACTGGTCCAGAGGCTCCATGCATTCTCGGCATAGACTACCTCAAGAGAGGGTACTTCAAAGACCCAAAAGGGTACCGGTGGGCTTTTGGTATTGCTGCTTTGGAGACTGAGGAAATTGAGCAGCTGTCCACCTTGCCTGGTCTCTCAGAAGATCCCTCTGCTGTGGGGTTGCTGAAAATTGAAGAACAACAAGTGCCAATCGCGACCACAACAGTGCACCGGCGGCAATATCGCACCAACCGAGACTCCCTGATTCCCATCCATCAGCTGATCCGTAGACTGGAGAGTCAGGGGGTGATCAGCAGGACCCGCTCACCCTTCAATAGCCCCATATGGCCAGTGCGAAAGTCTAATGGAGAATGGAGACTAACAGTAGACTATCGTGGCCTGAATGAAGTCACACCACCATTGAGTGCTGCCGTACCGGACATGCTAGAACTTCAGTATGAACTAGAGTCAAAGGCAGCCAAGTGGTATGCCACGATTGATATTGCCAATGCATTTTTCTCAATTCCTTTGGCAGCAGAGTGCAGGCCCCAGTTTGCTTTTACTTGGAGGGGTGTCCAGTTCACTTGGAACCGACTGCCCCAGGGGTGGAAACACAGCCCTACCATTTGCCATGGACTGATCCAGACTGCCCTGGAACAGGGGCAAGCTCCAGAACACCTGCAATACATTGATGACATTATTGTGTGGGGCGATACAGCGGAAGAAGTCTTTGAGAAAGGGAGGAAAATAATCCAAATCCTGCTGAAAGCCGGTTTTGCCATAAAACGGAGTAAGGTCAAGGGACCTGCACAGGAGATTCAATTTTTGGGAATAAAATGGCAAGATGGACGTAGACAGATCCCCACAGATGTGATCAACAAGATAACAGCAATGTCTCCACCAACTAATAAGAAAGAAACGCAAGCTTTCTTGGGTGCAGTGGGGTTCTGGAGAATGCACATCCCAAATTACAATTCGATTGTAAGCCCTCTCTATCATGTGACCCGGAAGAAGAATGATTTTAAATGGGGCCCTGAGCAGCAACAAGCTTTTGAGCAAATTAAACGCGAGACAGTTCATGCAGTAGCCCTTGGACCAGTCCGGACCGGGCCAGATGTAAAAAATGTGCTGTACACTGAAGCTGGGGAGAACGGTCCTACCTGGAGCCTCTGGCAGAAAGCTCCAGGGGAGACTCGAGGTCTACCCCTCGGCTTTTGGAGTCGGGGATACAAAGGATCTGAGGCCAGCTATACCCCAACTGAGAAAGAGATACTGGCAGCCTATGAAGGGGTTCGAGCTGCTTCGAAAGTGATTGGCACTGAAGCACAGCTCCTCCTGGCACCCCGGGTGCCCGTGCTGGGCTGGATGTTCAAAGGCAGGGTCTCCTCTACACATCATGCAACTGATGCTACATGGAGTAAATGGGCTGCACTAATTACACAACGAACTCGAATAGGAAATCCCAGTCGTCCAGGCATTCTAGAAGTCATCATGGACTGGCCAGAGGGCAAAGATTTCGGAATGTCACCAAAGGAGGAGGAGGTGGTGCGCGCTGAAGAGGCCCCACCATATAATAAACTGTCAGAAAGTGAAAAGCAGTATGCCTTGTTTACTGATGGCTCTTGCCGTATTGTGGGAAAGCATCGGAGATGGAAGGCAGCTGTATGGAGTCCTGGACGACAAGTTGCAGAAACTGCTGAAGGAGAGGGTGAATCGAGTCAGTTTGCCGAGGTGAAAGCCATCCAGCTGGCCCTGGACATTGCTGAACGAGAAAAGTGGCCAGTACTTTATCTCTATACTGACTCATGGATGGTGGCAAATGCCCTGTGGGGGTGGTTGAAGCAATGGAAGCAGAGCAACTGGCAACGCAGAGGTAAACCCATCTGGGCTGCTGCACTGTGGAAAGATATTGCTGCCAGGGTGCAGAACCTGGTGGTGAAGGTACGTCATGTAGATGCCCATGTACCCAAGAGTCGGGCCACTGAGGAACACCAGAACAACCAACAAGTGGATAAAGCGGCTAAGATTGAAGTGGCTCAGATGGACTTAGATTGGCAACATAAAGGTGAATTATTTTTGGCCTGGTGGGCCCATGACACTTCAGGCCATCAGGGCAGAGATGCAACATATAGATGGGCCCGTGACCGAGGGGTGGACTTAACAATGGACACTATTGCCCAGGTTATTCATGAGTGTGAAACATGTGCTGCAATTAAACAAGCCAAGCGGTTAAAGCCTCTTTGGTATGGAGGACGATGGTTGAAGTATAAATATGGGGAGGCCTGGCAGATTGACTATATCACACTGCCACCAACCCGCCAAGGCAAGCGCCATGTGCTTACCATGGTGGAAGCAACCACCGGGTGGCTGGAAACATACGCTGTGCCCCATGCCACTGCCCGGAACACTATCCTGGGCCTTGAGAAACAGATTTTGTGGCGACACGGCACCCCAGAGAGAATTGAGTCAGACAATGGGACTCATTTCCGGAATAACCTTATAGATATTTGGGCCAAAGAGCATGGCATTGAGTGGGTATATCACATCCCCTACCATGCACCAGCCTCTGGGAAAATCGAACGGTACAATGGGCTGTTAAAAACTACACTGAGAGCGATGGGTGGGGGAACTTTCAAGCATTGGGATACACATTTACCAAAGGCCACCTGGTTGGTCAACACCAGAGGATCTGCCAACAGGTCTGGCCCAGCCCAGTCAGAACTTTTACATATTGTAGAGGGGGACAAAGTTCCCGTGGTGCATATGAAGAATTTGCTGGGGAAGACAGTCTGGGTTATTCCTGCTTCAGGTAAAGGCAACCCCACTCGTGGGATTGCTTTTGCTCAGGGACCTGGATATACTTGGTGGGTAATGCGGGAAGATGGGGAAGTCCGATGTATACCTCAAGGGGATTTGATTTTAGGGGAAAACAGCCAGTGAACTCAATTGTATGCTGTTGCCTGCTGTGTAATGCTTTTATAGCCCATCAACTAGATGTCTCCAGGTCACCAGCGACTGGCCCTGACTTCCCTCCAGCCATCATCCCAACAGAGAATGAACTTGGAACATCATGGACCGAATGGACTCGGCAGCATTATAGGGATTGGTCCATGCACTAAGAAAATGATTTTTTCCTCTTGGTCTGTATGTATATGGATGTATATATGTGGGAGAGCAATGGTGTATTGAAAATGTGGGATCTGAGCACGACGTGAATGGTATGGAATAAGGGGTGGATAATGTCCTGGGTTCAGCAGTAGCAGTCATGTTTTTTCCTTTGTGTTAACTGGTGCAGTGCTGTGTTTTGACTTCTAGTTTGAGAACAGTGTTGGTGAAGCCGATGTTGTCGGTTGTTGCTAAGTGATGTTTACCCTGACCAAGGACTCTGTGAGGCTCATGCTCTGCCAGGGAGGAGGGGAAGCTGTGAGGAAGCAGAGACGAGGCGCCTGACCCGGGCTAGCCGGGGAGGTATTCCATACCACAGCACGTCATGCCCGGGGTGGGGGGTAACTGGGAGTTACCCGGAAGGACAGGGCCTTCCTGGTGGAACTCGCTTTCTTGGCCGGTGGTATCGTATTCTCTTCCCTTGTTATTTTCCCTTATCTTTGTTTTAGCTGATAGTAGCGGTGGTGATTTGTTGCTGGACTGTTCTTGTCTCAACCCGTAGGAGTTGCACTCTCTCGATCCTCCTCCCCGTTCCTCCGGGAGCGGGGAAGGGGAGAGCCCCGGTGCGGGGGGGGGGGGAGACGGACACGGACCTCGATTGTTGTCAGCTCGGCACCACTCACTGGAAGTGAGCGAACGAGTTACCTGACTGGGTTTAAATCACGACAATGCTAAGCTGCGAAAATTGCAGGAAAATATGCAGGAGCTTAGAATTCTTGGAGGTGGAATGGATGAATGGCTAAATAACCTAGGAGTTACTGGAGGGTTCAAGGAAACACTTAAACAAGACCTTCTAATCTTAGCTATAGGACTGCTCATTTTAATGATTGTACCTGGCATAATACAATGTATATCAAAATCACTTCATAAATCGATAGAAGGAACATGGATAGCTCCGTCATAAATAATATAGTAAAAGAATTTACTCATTTTATAGAAAAAGGGGGGATTGATACAGGGTTAACCAATGTACAGGGGGTTGTACAGGGGGGTTGTACAAGGGGGTTAGAGGAATTCGGTTGCTTAAACAAAAGTATTGTCTGTACCTATCATGCCTACTAAGCAGAACAAAGGCTCTAAGCATTGATAAGGAAAAGCAGACACCCGGTTCTATTGACAAGGAAAAGCAGATGCCTGATTCTACTGATAAGCAGCTATTGATAAGGAAAAGCAGACCCCTGAATCTACTGATAAGGGAGAGAAGCAGATGGTTTATGGCTGGGACACCGACCAAACCCTAAGGCCATATGTGAAGACTAAAAGGTGAAAAGTTCAAGAAGAGAAAGACTCATTTACTTCATCTTGAAGACCCCTACCCACAGGAGGAAGACTCAGTTACTTCATCTTGAGACCCCTGCCAATGACCAGAGGGGGCACTGCGCAGGTGCAAAGGACTTTCTAACTCATTATAATACGAAGCGGGGATAGGACATGAATATGTATAGGCGTATTGTGCAACCTTATGAATATATATAACTTTAGAGAATAAATGTAGAGGGAAACAACACTGAAGTACGCATGGCTTTGAGGAATTATCCCCATGTGTCTCAGCGCTGAATAAAAAGCATACCTACTTTACAATTTTAACGATTTGTGGAGTTAATCTGTGCATCAACTCGAGACAGAGACTAACACTGTATCAAACTAACAACAGTTATAAAAGTCTGTCACCAACACCAAAATCACAAGAACATAAAAGTCTGTCACCAATACGAAAATCACAAGGCCAAAATCATAAGTATAACAAGCCACATCATAAGTCATATACCAGTAAAATCCAAAACCTTTTCTACAAGACACCCACTGCGTCTTGCAGGACTCAAACCACAAGATGCCCTCTGCTTCTTGTGCGTATATACCAATAAATCGTAAAACCTTTAGTGCAAGACGCCCACTGCGTCTTGTGGGACCCAAACCACAAGATGCCCTCTGCTTCTTGTGCGTATATACCAATAAAATGTAAAACCTTTAGTGCAAGACGCCCACTGCATCTTGTCGGAGCCAAACCACAAGATGCCCTCTGCTTTTTGTGCGTATATACCAATAAAACGTAAAACCATTAGTGCAAGATGCCCACTGCGTCTTGTTGGACCCAAACCACAAGATGCCCCCTGCTTCTTGTGGGTGTATACCAAACGGACGCTAGCAGCCGGGTATACGCCTTTACCCACGAGATTTCCTATCTCGATTTACGGAAGGCTTCCACACCATGCGTATGCTTACCAAACGAATTTACCAAACCGAGATGCCCCCTGCATCTTACAGACTATATAAAAGAATACCTTTTATGAGATGGTCCTTTTCTGCTCCCGCAGTGATCTGAATGAGTCGAGGGGTCCCTCCGGGAAAAACTCCTGCGGGCCCTAGGGAGCCCTGTCCTCAGCGGGTCCTGCAGCCGAGCAGAGAGGGTCCCATCTGGGGTGCCAAATTGATTCAGAGAAAATTCCAGGAACAATCTCGCCAACAGTTTCAAGTTGACAAGCAGGTATTCTTTATTGCGGCGCCGGGAGACACGGGGGATAGCTCCTCCTAACGTGTGTCCCTGAATTGCTATACAGGTCATCCTTATATGGTCACTGAGCATATTACATCATTTTCCAAAAAGTTTCCAGCATGCATACAAAAATGTGGTGGTCTTTTAAGGGTCGTTTACTTTTCCCAACAAGCTTAATTAACATTACAGACATAGCAATCATCCTGGCCTTCTACTTATCAGTTAGTTTAACTGCTCTCATCCTGGACATCTGCTCGTCCCAGATACTCCCCATCCCCAGGTCCTGTCCTTCTATTCTGCTTTTCTCACACCTTTTGTACTGAGGTCCTGAGGGCCTGAAACTATGTCAACTACCTTCAAGCACCGCAGTTATTTTCCATTACAAAGCCGTCAAACTTAACATTACTTAGAAGTGATTACATTTTGTACTTTTGTGCCTCCTTGTCTCACTACACACCTTGTAGCTATGCAGTGGCTATTGAACTTAAACTATTCATGAGGAGCAGTACATGCTCCTTGTTGGCAATGACTCCCAACCCATAGCTGGGTTGACTTATTGAATACTTAAAGAAATACATTATGATGATGTATTATTTTCATCCTGGATAGTTATCAATATTAAGAGGGGTGTTTTTTTTTGCCACCTGTGATTTTAGTACAGAGTAGGGCAAATCATTTGATGTGTTTTTAAACATATGGAAGTCTGGTCAGTAATGACTTCAAAAAAGGCAGTCTCCTATAGACAAGAAGGAAAAAACTTCTATAAGTAGCAGTTAATATTTTTAGATACAAGAACCAGATTGATTATCGGATACAGTAGTGTCTATGGTTTCATGCAGAGTATCTCTGTGGTTAAGGCCTTGATCCTGCAAACATGCACTAACTTTTAGCTATAAAAAAAAAAGGTGCAAGCTGCTGGATTCTCACAATCCTATTCAGATCAGCCCATTGCTAGATGGTCAGTATTACTACTTATTTGCCTTTCCGTGAATAGAAACTAGTTTCTTGAGCAGTGAAAGTAATTAAGCCTAGTTTCTAATGGATTTTTCTCTCTCTTCTCACCACAGGAAACTCCCAGATCACTCCTGTGCTCCTGCCAGCCTCACCTCTTGAAATGCCTCCAGCTTGCCCACATGCCTTAACCCTTTGTAGCACCCCAATGTGCTCCTGGCCTGTAGCCGCTGCCCCAGAGGGAGCACCCAGTGCAGCTGCTTCCCAACTGTGGGCACACACACACTGCACCATGAACCAGTTCACATCTTCAGTGTGCACTCTCCAGCTGACAGACCAAAGAGTTCACATTTCCCTCCTTCCCTCAGTAGGGCCACTTATTCAGTTTTCTTCCACTACCCATCATCACACTTTCTGAGAAAGCTACATAAACTTAAGTGTCACTGAGACTTATTCCTCCTCAAAATGGGGAGAAATTAGCCCATGGATTCAAAAGTTAGTAGAGGAGGCTGGCTGGGACAATTTTCATTACTGTAGGAAATGAGAGTTATAAGGTTTCAAAGACACATTAAGAGGTCATCTAATCCATCCTCCTGCTCCAAAATCGAATCAAAGTCGAACCATGCAGCTGTTTGCTCACTCCCCCCTCGTTCCTCCCACTGCTCCCAGAGGGATGGGGAGGAGAATCAAAAGAATGTAACTCCCAGGGGTTGAGATAAGAACAGTCCAATAACGAAGTTATAACACAAAAACGCTACTGCTACCACCAATAATGATAATGATAAGGGAAATAAGGGAAGAGAATACAACCGCTCAACACCCACCGACGGATACCCAGCCCGACCCGAGCAGTGATATAGCTCTTCTGGGTAAACTGCTCCCAGTTTATATATTGGGCATGACATGCTGTGGTATGGAATACCTCTCAGGTTAGTTTGGGTCAGGTGTCCTGTCTCTGCTTCTTCCTGGCTTCCCCTCCTCCCTGGCAGAGCATGAGATTCAGAAAAGTCTTTGGTCAGAGACATCACTTAGCAACAACTAAAAACATCCGGTGCTACCAGCATTGTTCTCAGGTTGAAAGTCAAAACCACAGCACTGCACCAGCTATTAAAAAGGAGAAAAATGACTGCCACTGCTGAACCCAGGACAGTATCCACCCCTTATTCCATACCATTCACATCATGCTCAGATCACACAGTTTTCAATATACCAACACTCTTTGTCATATATATATATACATACACACACACAGAGATATCATTCCTTAGTGCATGCACCAATCTCTATAAAGCTGCTGAGTTCATCCGGTCCATAATGTCGGGCTCCATCTCTTGTAACAGCATCTCAGAGCAGGAGAGACTGTGCAGTGTTGGATGATTGCCTGCTGATGACACTGCAGAACTCATCTGGTCACTGCTGTGCACATCTGGTTTCATCAAAGTTCATTCTTTGTTGGGATGATGGTCAGAGGGAATTCAGGGCCAGTCACTGGTGACCTGAAGACATCTAGTAGCTTTACTATAGAAGTGCTACATAACAGGCAAAAGCATATAATTGAGTTCACTGGCTGTTTTCCCCTAAAATCAAATCCCCTCGAGGTACATATATCCTGGTCCCTGAGCAAAAGCAATCCCACGAGTGTGTTTGCCTTTACCTGAAGCAGGAATAACCCAGACTGTCTTGCCCAGCAAATTCTTTATGTGCACCATAGGAACTTTATCCCCTTCTACGTTATGTAAAAGTTCTGACTGGGCTGGGCCATCCCTGTTGGCAGATCCTCTGGTGTTGAACAACCAGGTGGCTTTTGGTAAATGTGTATCCCAATGTTTGAAAGTCCCACCACCTATTGCTCTCAGTGTAGTTTTTAAGAGCTCATTGTACCATTTGATTTTTCCACAGGCTTGTTCATGGTAGGTGTCCTGGGTTCAGCAGTAGCAGTCATGTTTCTCCTTCGTGGTAGCTGGTGCAGTGCTGTGTTTTGACTTCCAGCCTGGGAACAGTGGTACTGATGTTTTCGGTTGTTGCTAAGTGATGTTTATCCTAACCAAGGACTTTGTGAGGCTCATGCTCTGCCAGGGAGGAGGGGAAGCCGTGAGGAAGCAGAGATGGGGCGTCTGACCCAGGCTAGCCAAGGAGGTATTCCATACCACAGCACATCATGCCCGGGGTGGGGGGTAACTGGGAGTTACCCGGAAGGACACAGGCTTCTGGGTGGGACTCGTTTCTTGGCCGGTGGTATTATGTTCTCTTCCCTTGTTATTTTCTCTTATCATTGTTGTCGTTGGTGGTAGCGGTGGTGATTTGTGTTGTACATTGGTTGCTGGACTGTTCTTGTCTCAACCCGTGGGAGTTGCACTCTTTTGATCCTCCTCCCTGTTCCTCCAGGAGCAGGGAAGGGGAGAGCCCTGGGGGGGCTCCTCAATTGCTCTCAGCCCGCCACCACTCACTGGGAGAGAGTGAACAATCTGTCTGACTGAAATAAGGTCATTCCGGAAATGAGTCCCATTGTCTGACTCAGTTCTCTCTGGGGTGCCGTGTTGCCAGAAACTTTGTTTCTCAAGGCCCAGGAGTGTTCCAGGCAGTGGTGTGGGGCACAGCATATGTTTCCAGCCATCCGGTGATTGCTTCCACTATGGTAAGCCCATGGCGCTTGCCTTGGCGGGTTGGTGGGAGTGTGAAATAGTCAGTCTGCCAGGCCTCCCCATATTTTTACTACAGCCATGGTCCTCAATTCCAAAGAGGCTTTAACTGCTTGGCTTGCTCAATTTCAACACATGTTTCACAGTTGTAAATAACCTGGGCAGTGGTGTCCATTGTTAAGCCTACCCCTCCGTCACAAGCCCATCTGTATGTTGCATCTCTGTCCCGATGGCCTGAAGTGTCATGGGCCCACTGGGCCAAACCTATTTGACCCTTATGTTGCCAATCTAATTCCATCTGAGGCACTTCAATCTTAGCAGCTTTATACACTTGTTGGTTGTTCTGGTGTTCCTAAGTGGCCCGACTCTTGGGTACATGAGCATCTACATGGCATACCTTCACCACCAGGTTCTGCGATATCTTTCCACAGTGTAGCAGCCCAGATGGGTTTACCTCTGCGTTGCCAGTTACTCTGCTTCTATTGCTGCAACCAGCCCCACAGGGCATTTGCCACCATCCCTGAATCAGTAGAGAGATAAAGTACTGGCCACTTTTCTCGTTCATCAATGTCCAAGGCCAGCTGGATGGCTTTTACCTCGGCAAACTGACTCAACTCACCCTCTCCTTCAGCAGTTTCTGCAACTTGTAGTCCAGGATTCCATACAGCTGCCTTCCATCTCCGATGCTTTCCCACAATATGGCAGGACCCATCAGTAAACAAGGCATATTGCTTCTCACTTTCTGACAGTTCATTATATAGTAGGGCCACTTCAGCGCACATCACCTCCTCCTCCTTTGGTAACATTCCAAAATCTTTGCCCTCTGGCCAGTCCATGATGACTTCTAGAATTCCTGGACGGCTGGGATTTCCTGTTTTAGCTCGTTGTGTAATTATTGCAGCCCACTTACTCCATGTAGCATCGGTTGCATGATGTGTAGAGGCAACCCTGCCTTTGAAAATCCAGCCCAGCTCTGGGAACCAGGGTGCCAGGAGGAGCTGTGCTTCAGTGCCAATCACTTTTGAAGCAGCTCGAACCCCTTCATAGGCTGCCAGTATCTCTTTCTCAGTTGGGGTATAGCTGTCCTCAGATCCTCTGTATCCCTGACTCCAAAGCCCGAGGGGTTGACCTCGAGTCTCCCCTGGAGCTTTCTGCCAGCGGCTTCAGGTAGGACCATTCTCCCAGGACATACAGGAATCACCAGATTAGGTTGGACACATTTTTTCTTTATTTAGCAATTATTTAGAAAATACATTCTAATAATCTGTCAACTAGATGTAGGCCATCAGGCAAATCTGATAAGTCGTGGAGCTCCACACAAATACTTATCATCAGCATATTTCTAGGCAATTATTACCTTGCAGTTTTAGGAGGGAAGCAAGTGGCTTTTTTTGCCAATATGGGTGATTTTATTAATCTAAATTCTGGTTTAGAACAAGCTCTGATTTTCAAGGCAGAAGTAATATGCTATTATCAGTGGAAAGAGTTGGCACAAGCCATGTCCTCCTGAGTATCAGTATGAATCCAACTAGAATAAGTAGTCATTAGACAAAATACAATTCCAGTCAGTCCTGACCTGGTTTAGATTCCAACTAACTAAATTAAAAAATCTTTAAAACCAATTAAAATCTCCCGATTCATCCATTTTTTGCTATGTAAGTATGCAGTCTTCCTTTAACTGCTGTGTAAAAAATGAGATGTGTAATTATATAACATTAAAATTACATAACCCTGGAAAGATTCTGTGGACATGTAGCACATGATACTATACAGAAATAAAGTTGCAACTACTTGGCAATTCTGTATGTCAATTACAAGATGAAAAAAATTATTTAAAATGGTGTGAAACACACATAATAACTTTTCCAGGTATGAAATATGCATGTCTGTAAGTTTGAACAAGATATGATGGTGGGTTTGAGGGTTTCTTTTGACAGGTTATGCTTGGGTGGAAGAAATTTTTCTTATACCATGCCCTGAAGAACAACATAACTGGACAGTGACAGATAATTATAAACAATCTCAAGTAATAAGTCATCCATTTTTTTTAAGTCAGAGACTACAACTAGATCTATATTAGTTTGACAGATAATCTGTATACACAAATAATCAGGTGCCAGCTAAACCCCAAACATTATATATGAAGCTCTGAACCAAACTCAATGCATCTTTAGTTTAATACAAAAACAAACAGCAAACACTGAATGCAAACACCTGTAGCTGGCACAAGTTAGTTTTCCAAGAGATATACATAGTCCCATACCAAACACATTATTGGTGGTTCCTATCTAAATTATTACAGTTTGTTCCATTATATTGATACTCATGGTTCAGACAAACAGCCAATATTTTGAGCCTTCCTAACATGTTTCGACCAGGAGGAGACCCCTTTAGGTTTTAACTGTGTCTTTGGCATGAACCTAATTATTTATGAAATAGTTGCCTTGAACATATTGGAGGGAAAAGGAGAGTGGCATCACTTTCCTTGCTTAGATACCTTTTTTGCTTTTGTGAAATAAATCTGACAGGATCAGGGCTGCTCAAGTTTTCTAATGAGAAAACTCACACTAATACCCATTTCTATACTTGCAACCAATATCCTGAGACACACGATTGCTTTCTCAGATCCTGCCACGTCCACAAGTTCCCACTGTTCTAGCTCTCTCGGAACACATAAATGTTTCACTGCATGACCAGCAGGTGATCCTGCCCCTCTGCTCTTGTGAGGACTCACTTGGAGTACTGTGTACAGTTCTGGTGTCCTCAACATAAAAAGGACATGGAACTGTTGGAACAAGCCCTGAGGAGAGCCATGAGGATGATCAGGGGACAGGAGCACCTCCCATATGAAGATAGACTGAGAAAGTTGGGGCTGTTCAGCTTGGAGAAGAGAAGACTGCGTGGAGACCTGGAGCATCCTTCCAGTATCTGAAGGGGACCTACGAGGATATTGGAGAGGGACTCTTCATTAGAGACTGTAGTTGGTAGGACAAAGGGTAACGGGTTCAAACTTATAGAGGGGAAGTTTAGGTTAGATATAGGAAGAAGTTCTTTACTGTGAGGGTGGTGAGGCACTGGAATGGGTTGCCCAAGGAAGTTGTGAATGCTCCATCCTTGGCAGTGTTCAAGGCCAGGTTGGATCATAGAATCATAGAATAGTTAGGGTTGGAAAGGTCCTTAAGATCATCTAGTTCTAACCCCCCTGCCGTGGGCAGGGACACCTTACGCTAAATCATATCACCCGAGGCCTCGTCCAACCTGGTCTTGGACACTGCCAAGGATGGAGCATTCACAACCTCCCTGGGCAACCTATTCCAGTGCCTCACCACCCTAACAGGAAAGAATTTCCTTCTTATATCCAACCTAAACTTCCCCTGTTTAAGTTTTAACCTGTTACCCCTTGTCCTATCACTACAGTCTCTAATGAAGAGTCCCTCTCCAGCATTCCTATAGGCCCCCTTCATATACTGGAAGGATGCTATGAGGTCTCCATGCAGCCTTCTCTTCTCCAGGCTGAACAGCCCCAACTTCCTCAGCCTATCTTCATATGGGAGGTGCTCCAGTCCCCTGATCATCCTCGTGGCCCTTCTCTGGACTTGTTCCAACAGTTCCATGTCCTTTTTATGTTGAGGACACCAGAACTGCACACATAGAGCCTTGGGTGCCATGGTTTAGTGTGAGGTGCTCCTGCCCATGGCAGAGGAGCTGGAACTAGATGATCTTAAGGTCCTTTCCAACCCTAACTATTCTGTGATTCTATGATTGTTCCCCTGCTCAGCCTTTACTTATTGACTGTACGCAGGCCAGTGAGTGAGCACAGTCACAAACATTTGCCAAAAAAGGAACATTTTGAGAACACCTCCAAAGAAAATGGTCATGCTTCCATCCTTTTTCCCCCTTCTTGTCTCCCTCTATCCATACAGACTGGGACAAAAAGGCTTCTGATTTTCACTTTCTGCATGAATGAGTAAGAATGAGAGCATTACTGTGGGAAAGCTTGGACAAAGCAGCAAGGTTTGCATTCAGCTTTAAATGAAGGGTGATTGGGGAGTTTACATTTTTCCTCTTGCCAGTAATTTTTCAGCAGAGTTCTGGTGGTCACCAAGACATAAATGCAGCAAGACTATACAGTACAGTAAGGGTCTGCTTTATTCACATTCCTATTATTGTTTAAAATGCATTTAAAATTCATTATCACTGTCAACAAATTCTTGTGACCAGAAATACATCAGAAAATCACATAGTGGCTAGGTATAACACTTTACATTAGGTGTTCTGGGAACAGCACATAGTAAGGATATTTGTTATCAGGCATCCTTTGTCATGCAACATTTGTATTAATGGTACTGGGAATTAGTCTGAGCAGACAAAACAGAGTGTAATGAGGATAACATCGGAGGGGGGCACCTCACTGAAGAAGTTGTCCGCCACAAAAAAATCTGATACATGCATTATCCCTGACACTTCTGATTTACCAGAGAAGAGATAAAGTTACAAAAGAAAACATTCTGTTTTCCACACCTGAGTACTCAAAAAGCTCGAGGCATTGTAAAGTCCATAGATACAAATATGTCCTGGGTTCAGTTATAACAGTTATTTTTCTCCTTTTTAGTAGCTGGTGCAGTGCTGTGTTTTTGACTTTAGTCTGAGAACAACGCTGATAACACACCAATGTTTAGTTGTTGCTAAGTAATGCTTACTCTGATCAAGGACTTTTCAGTCTCTCATATTCTGCCAATGAGGAGGGCCACAAGAAACCAGGAGGAAGCAGAGACAGGACACCTGACCCAAACTAGCCAAAGGGTTATCCTATGTCACAGCATGTCATGCCCAGTATATAAAATGGTGGGAATCACCCGGAAGGCCCAGATCGCTGCTCAGGTCTGGCTGAGTATCAGTTGGTGGGTGGTGAGCAATTGTGCTGCTCATCATTTGTTTTTATTGTATTTTTTCCCCTTCCCTTTTTAGTTTTACATTCTCTCCCCTTGTTATTTCCCTTATCATTATTATTATTAGCGGTGGTAATAGTAGTTTTGCATTATACTTTAGTTATTGGACTTTTCTTATCACAGCCTGTGGAGTTTACATTCTTTTGATTCTCCTCCCCATCCCTTCAGGAGCAGAGGGGGAAGAAGGGTGGAGTGAGTGAGTGGCTGCATGGTTCTGAGTTACTGGCTGGGCTTAAACCATGGCAGTCCTTTGTGGTGCCCAACATGGGGACCAAAGGGTTGAAATAATGACAGATCTGATCAGAGTGTGTCTAATCGTATTTGTGATAAGCATTCAGTGTTTTGGATTAATAGTCACTCTTCACAGTGTTGATTTATTTGCTCTCAGATTTGTTGTGCTTGGTCTCAGAGTTTCAGCATGTCATACCTTACTTGCAGTCAATGTTTGCTGTTTTAATGTTTATTGGCTTTTGGGCCTGGGCTAAGGTTCTTGTTTCATTGTACTTTATGATAATGGCTTGTGATACAATAAAATTATTGATCATGAAACTGATCTCAGCGTGGCCATTACCTCTATACCTTGGGAGGCATATAATGGGAATTATTAACAGTTAAACCTCTTTTTAGCTCCTGTCATGGGGCCAACCTATGGAGGAGACATCCTCCCATGCCTTCTGCTCCCCCACCATGCTATTTACAGTAGCATTTGAGAATTTTAAAGATTTTGAATGTCTTTTGAATACCTTTGAAACCAGCCTGCTCCTTTTGCTGGGAATCTGCATGCTGCTGCATATGCCACATACATTTTGCCTATGTCCATGCCACATTGACAACACCCGATCTCGTCTGATCTTGGAAGATAAGTAGGGTCGGGCTCGGGTCTTGTCTAAGGTTAAACTACTATCTAAGAATACCACCAGGAGATCTCAGGAGTACCTGAGGGAATCAGCCATTCTAGAGATGATCTATCATAGGCTAGATGCCGGGAATGAACCCGTAGATCCAGATGAAATTGACTTTATGTGACTCATGTGGTGGAAACTCACACAGAGTGCACCATCATCATATGCCCACTCATTGGCATCAATGACCTGGAGCGAGGTAGCACCTGAGTGGATGAACTGACTTGTCAACTCCAAGAGTTCAAAGACAATCTCACCCCTTCCATCATTTCAGCTGTGAAAAATCTGACCCAGGAGTTCAAGCAATTGAAAGACGATCTATCCAGTTCCCCAGGTATACAGACCAACATCTCAGCTACTACCAGAAGGTGCTCTATTGCCTGACTCCAAAGCCTGAGGGGTTGACCTGGAGTCTCCCCTGGAGCTTTCTGCCAGAGGCTCCAGGTAGGACCATTCTCCCTGGCTATGGTGTGGAGTATGTTTTTTACATCTGGCCCTGTCCAGACTGGTCCAAGGGCTACTGCATGAAGTATCTGTCATTTAATTTGCTCAAAGGCTTGTTGTTGCTCGGGGCCCCATTTGAAATCGTTCTTCTTCCAGGTCACATGATAGAGAGGGCTTATAATCAGACTGCAATTTGGGAAGTGCATTATCCCAAACCCCACAACACCTAAGAAAGCCTGGTTTTCTTTCTTATTAGTTGGTGGAGACATTGCTGTTATGTTGTTGATCACATCTGTGGGGATCTGTCTATGTCCATCTTGCCATTTTATTCCCAAAAATTGAATCTCCTGTTCAGGTCCCTTGGCCTTACTCTGGTTTATGGAAAAACTGGCTTTCAACAGGATTTGGGATATTTTTTTCCCTTTCTCAAAGACTTCTGCTGTATTGCCCCACATGATAATGTCATCAATGTATTGCAGGTGTCCTGGAGCTTGCCCCTGTTCCAGTGCAGTCTGGATCAGTCCATGGCAGATGGTAGGGCTGAGTTTCCACCCATGGGGCTGTCAGTTCCAAGTGTACTGGATGCCCCTCCAAGTAAAACAAACTGTGGCCTACATTCTGCTGCCAAAGGAATTGAGAAAAATGCATTGGCAATATCAATTATGGCATCCCAGTTGGCTGCTTTTGACACCAGTTCATATTGAAATTCTAGCATGTCTGATACAGCAGCACTCAATGGTGGTGTGACTTCATTCAGGACACGATAATCTACTGTTAGCCTCCACTCTCTGTCAGACTTTCATGCTGGCCATATGGGGCTATTAAAGGGTGAGTGGGTCCTATTATCATAGAATCATAGAATCAAATTCTGTTATCAAACCACAGACTTACAACACAAACACTGTTCTCTATCTCAAACCTCAGTTAAAAGGATCTTAACACTATGTTTTCCGGGCACTTGCTTTCCTTATATCAATAACACTGATATTTTTAGTTGCTTCTTAGTAATGTTTAGCCTGACCAAGGACTTTCTGAATCTCATCCTCTGCCAAGGAGGAGGGAAAGCTGGGAGGAAGCAGAGACAAGACACCTGACCCAAACTAACCAAAGAGGTATTCCATAGCACTGCATGTCATGCCCACTATATAAACTCTGGACAATTACACGGAAGGGCTAGATCACTGCTTGGTCGGGCTGGGTATCGGTTGGCGAGTGGTGAGCAGTTGTATTCTCTTCCCTTGTTATTTCCCTTATTATTATTATTTGTGGCAGGAGTAGTGGTTTTGTGTTATACCTTAGTTACTGGAATGTTCTTATCTCAACCCGTGGGAGTTACATTCTTCCTATTCTCCTCCACATCCCTCTGGGAGCGGGGGGGAAGAAGGTGGGGGAGTGAGCGAGCAGCTATGTGGTTCTGAATTACTGACTGGACTTAAACCTTGACAGTTCTTTTTGGTGCATAACTTGGGGCACGAAGGTTTGTGATAACGACAGATGGGCTCGTGATCAAGGGGTGGACATAACAATGGACACTATTGCCCAGGTTATTCATGAGTGTGAAACATGTACTGCAACAAAACAAGCCAAGCAGTTAAAGCCTCTTTGGTATGGAGGATGATGGCTGAAGTACAAATATGGGGAGGCCTGGCAGACTGACTATTTCACACTCCCACCCAGCCCAGTCAGAACTTTTACATAACGTAGAAGGGGATAAAGTTCCTGCGGTGCACATAAAGAATTTGTTGGGCAAGACAGTCTGGGTTATTCCTGCTTCAGGTAAAGGCAAATCCACTTGTGGGATTGCTTTTGTTCAGGGACCCGGATATACTTGTTGGGTAATGCAGGAAGATGAGGAATTCCAATATGTGTACCTCAAGGGGATTTGATTTTAGGGGAAAACAGCCAGTGAACTCAATTATATGCTTTTGCCTGCTATGTAGCACTTCTATAGCAAAGCTACTAGATGTCTTCAAGTCACCAGCAACTGTCCCTGACTTCCCTCCGACCATCATCCCAACAAAGAATGAACTTTGATGAAACCAGATGAGCTCAGCAGTGACCAGACAAGTTCCACAGTGTCATCAGCAGGCAGCAATCCAGCATTTCACACAGTCTCTCCTGCTCTGAGAGACTGTTGCAAGTGATGGAGCCCAGCATCATGGATCGGATGAACTCAGCAGCTTTATAGGTGTTTGTCTGTGCACTAAGGAATGATATCTTCCTCTTTGTGTTAATGTGTATGTATATGTGTGTATATATATATGAGACAAGAGTGTTGGTATATTGAAAACTGTGTGATCTCAGCATGATGGGAATGGTATAGAATAAGGGGTGGATACTGTCCTGAGTTCAGAAGTAGCAGTCATTTTTCTCGTTCTTAGTAGCTGGTGCAGTGCTGTGGTTTTGACTTTCAGCCTGGGAACATTTCTGGTAACACCAGATGTTTTTAGTTGTTGCTAAGTAATGTTTACTCTGACCAAGGACTTTCTGAGTCTCATGCTCTGCCAGGGAGGAGGGGAATCCGTAAGGAAGCAGAGACGGGACACCTGACCCAAACTAGCCAAAGGGGTATTCCATACCACAGCATGTCATGCCCAGTATAACTGGGGGCAGTTACCCGGAAGGGCTAGATAGCTGCTGAGGTCAGACGGGGTATTGGTTGGCAGGTGTTGAGCGGTTGTATTCTCTTCCCTTGTAATTTCCCTTATCATTATTATTATTGGTGGGAGCAGTAGTGGTTTTGTGTTATTCCTTAGTTACTGGACTTATACTTAGTTACTCTGAGTTACGTTCTTTTGATTCTCCTCCCCATTCCTTCGGGTTCGGGGCGGAGGAAGAAGGGGAGGGAGTGAACAAGCGGCTCCATCACCCTGAAGCTAACTTGCTGACATGCCATCATCTTCCAAGGGTCACATATCTATTCCCTGATATATGAGCACCTTAAACTCAACATTATGTAGTCCAAATTGCAGGGAAAACAATATCATAATGAAAGTTTGTGTTTTAGTAGGATTGCATAGAGGTGTATTCGGTTTGTGGAACTCAGTGATGTTTTCATCTCTATTTGGAAAGTGTACTGGAGAAAGACAACTCACCCCAGACTATCTGATAAGCTCCATTTCTTTTTCCCTACTGCTAGTACTCTGACAGATGTTACTTAAAAAAAAAAAAACACAACCAGCATGCCACATCGGTACTATTGCTTCAAAGGCAATTATTCTGCTCTCTTTCTTGTACTCTCATTTTTAATACCATTTCTGTCTTCTATATACCTGCTATTCTCAAACAAGTATAGCAGGTGTCCCTTCTTCTGTTTCTACCCCCATATTACCTTCCTAACTTACCTAGATAAGGACAGAGTGTAATCATGGTACAGATGCTAGAATCTAAACTGAACATGTAGGAAAACAGCATTTGACCCCACCACGCACAAACTTACTTTCTTCCAAAAGCCACTCAGTTTTCTTCAAAATAAACATTAAAAAACCCCCAACAAAACCCAATAAAATTTAGGCTGCCAATTACTTAGTTCCTATTTCCAGATTTAGTACCCTGTATTAGTGAAACAGCTTTGAAAATGTTATCCCAGTCTAATAAAAAAATAAATAAAAAGAATTTTTGAGTCAAATTTTCCCCTCTTTATATGTAGCACTGATGCTTATTACAACACTACCTGTTTTTTGAGAAGGGGTGGCATTTTTAGATACATGGCAATTATATGTATGTTTTTGTGGATGATCCTTAGAAGCTCATTGAACATTTTATACTTTCAGTTTTCAGTAAAAACATTTCTGTAGGATCTGCTGGTTTTCCAGAAGGCTTGCAGATACTGTTTAAAACGTTCTGTACTGCCAAGTGGTAGAAAAGGCAAAGAAAATTATTATATTGGAAAAGAGTTAAAAGGGGTGATTTATAGGAAGAAGTAAGAGCCATTAATTTTTCATTTCATAAACCAGTAGCTATAATGGTATAGACTCTTGCAGAACGTTTTCCCTCTAACTTGAGTTGTAAATATACTGAGAACTGCAGTCAATGGGGAAGGACTACCATTGTCCCAGCTTTGCCTCTCACAGCAGTAGTAGGGGAACTGGTTTTGATTGGACAGTGGATAAAGACAGGAGCACAGGGTTCAGAATGCAACATTTTTTTTCCTTTGTATTCACTTTCTTTCTTTTTTTTTTTTTTAAGTTTCTGCTGCAGCAGCTAAAACATTGTTGAGATTAAAGTTAGGAAAAAAGTGTGCATGTGCATATTCATATTTGTGAGATACTTTCATTGGGTAATATGAAACAGCTGAAAGAAGGAATTTCTAGGTAAGGCACACATTCCTGTCATCAGTAGTTAACATCTCAAATCTCATTGGATTCAAAACATTGCCGTTGAGGACCTGACTGTTCTTCACCATGCACTGAAAGTCACACACAAATAGGGTTTTTACATGCTCTGCTGGCCAGCTCACACCCTTTGTACAATCATTATGGTATTAGCCTGCCATTTGTTCCTGTATTATTTATCTAATTTCTATTAATGCTGCATGAATACAGAGAAGAAGGGAGAGGACAAGGAAATGCAATCCATAGCTGGTACATCTGGAGTCACGCATTTTCAGAGAAACTATAAAAATAATAAAGCTTTTTAAATGATAGAGATACTTTCTTATTCTTGTGGCAAACCCAGCATCAAATGTAGTAGCTTTGCTCAGTCATAGAAACACAGAACAACTTAGGTTCAGTGTTGCAGAATGGCTCTAAGAGCAAGGCCATGGAGCCTTAGAGGCCTGTGCGAGCAAGGCAAGGGGTAGGCCACAGAGGTAACCGGAAACCGGAGGTGGGAGGAGAATGTAGAGGAAGCAGTGTGGATCTAACGAATATTGTTGTGCCTAGGAGGCGTGGCTAAATACCACGCCTATATAACTGAACTGCGTCACAAATAAAGTAGAAGCTTGCTTATCACCCATATTGGGTTGGCCTGTTTTGCTTCTCCTCGCCGCGGCCGGGGAGCGCGGGCAATACTGCAGCGGTGGCGTGACGGACCCGGGTGCTTGGACTAACCGAAAGGAGTCCGCCGCTGGGGCGAACCAGACATTGCTGCGTCGGGAGGCCGATCCGGAGACCGAGGTTACAGGACGACCCAGAAGAAGACGATCCGGAAAAGGCCGGCCATGAAAATGGACCGAGAGGTAGCCCTGGACTTATTACAGTGCTTTTTATAAAAGTGGGGAATTGAGCCTGAGATTCTAAAGCAGCTAGCAGATCTAGTGGCTGTAGGGAAGGCTAAGGGATTTTTTTGTAGATCCTAATACCGTTTTTGAGTAGAGTGAGTGGGGAAAGTTTGGTGATGAACTATTTGACTCAATGCTTGATGATAAAACAGCAAAGAAACTCGGTAAACCACAGAGAGAAGTAATAAATTGTATAGAAAGATACAAGGCAGAAAAGAAAACTGCCGCGGTAGCAACGAAGAAACTAGGAACAGATGTCCTTGGTCGGTTGAAACCGGGGGAAGATTACAACTCGTTTCCCCCAACTTACGGGAGCACAGGGGTGTGTCCCCCTCCCCCCCTTCCTTTTCTCCCCCTCCATCAGAAGGTGCCGCGGAGGAGGTGTAACCCTCTGCTCCCCCACCACCCCAGTTCCTAAAGTAGGGACTTTGAAAAGGATGGAGAAAGTATATTAGAAGGGAAACGCATGATAAATGTCGAGGAATCCGAAAGAAAGAGGGCGGTGCCTCGGCGCCGGATCGATTGGGGTGCCATTTTGAAGCACACAGTAGAAAATAGAGATCATGCGCTAGCGGGAGATTTAAAAGAACTGCGAGCCTTTCCAACCCACTATGCCCTAGAGTGGAAATTTTTAACTCAGTTATGGAGGAGCCAGGTCTGCAGATGGCTACATACCGAACGAGAGACATCTGATAAGAAAGACACAGCTGCGAGCAACAGAGACTCTGAGTTCGGCCCAGGATCAGCCCCCGAATCCCCTGAATCTGAGACAGATTTATATCCTCTGCTTCCAGACTCTGACTCTTCGTCTCCCTGGTCGGTCTGCTCAGACTCACTGGCCCAGGAGACGCTCAGCTGTAACAATGGGTAACCAAGGATGCGATTATTACCGGTGTATTTTCTGCAATGGGCATCTTTGCATATCCTGTGTTTACTACAGAGCAGGGGGCTAAAGACTGGGAAGCTCTTGATCTCAAGAGAGAGAGTAATGATGCTGCATCTAACCTGTCTAACCTGTTTACTTGTCAAGAACTGATATCCAGGTGGAGGGGGTATATTTGTGTCCTCCTGCATACAGGTCCATGGCGACTGCCTGCAAAGTTTGTGAACCCTTGCCATGAGCTGGACAGACGAATGGAAAAACCTGATGCCTCAGCAACAGGAGCTGACTGTGAATACCCCAAGCAGAATGAGATAGAGGAAGAGAAAGAATGAATAACTGCAAAACATCACTTGGGGGCAACTGAAAAGTAACATCCTGAATATGTGTGCTTGTAAATTAGCTATTATTAGAGGTGGTGATTTTGTGTATAAAACCACCTGTATTTACTAGCTAGTTGCTAATAAGAAATTGCTCCTTGTATTGTATAGATTTGTCACTTGTAAAAGAGATGTTAGAGTATGGAAATTTGCAGTAGTTGCTAGAAAAATGCTAAGGCAAAAGCTAGAAAGATTTTAATACAATGGTAGTGTTATAAAGCAGGTAATGGAACAAATTAAGAGGGTGGGAGAATTCCACTGGTAAGAAATTTCTTTGGCTAGTCCCTGGCTACCATCAGCATCTTCAACATGCTGCTGCACCCTGTAATAGTTACTCTGCTAATGTAAATGTGTGTGTGCCTTGCTGTAGTAGCGACTTGTTACTGGATAAAAAAAAAGGGGGGAGATGTGGAGACAGTGTTCTCACAGGAGAATGCATAATTGGTACATAAACTTTGAATAATCCTGAAAGATACAGCAAGGCCATGAGAGGCCTGAAGAAGGTTAAGCAAGCAAGATAAGAGGCTGGAATTCACCAAGTTAATGAGAACTGTGGACTGTTGGCAAGCTTTCAAGGTTGAGTTCTCACACCTGTGTTTAACCAATTATATGCTAGTCACTAAGGGTCTTCAAGACATGTATCCAATCATAATATGCCAAATCACTGTAAGTGCTTCATCCGGGCCTTGGCTCAACTAAGCAGACTGAATTGCTGAGTTGCTAAGCAGACAAATGCTATATCAAAGGCGATTTCTGATTTGCTGTTTAATGTTGACTCTGTAAGACGTGCACCACTGCAGAACCTTTTGTTGTTGGAACAGGGACATGGATGTGAAGAGTTTGATGGAATGTGTTGTATGAAACTTTCTGGTCATTCTAATTCGATACATGCACAGCTGAAAACCCTGGCTCAGCTTACCCAGCAATTGCAAGTGAGCAATGACCTAGGGATAACTAAATGGTTGTCCTCATGGGGCATTACAGGTTGACTTAAACCACTGCTATTTGAAGGGCTGTGCTTATGTATCATTGTTATTTTAATCATTGTAGTTGTTAGACTTGCTTATAGTTGCATGATGAAAACAAGTGAACAGAATGACCCACAATGTCTTGCTTGCACAAAAGAAAAAGGGGGGAATTGTTGCAGAATGGCTCCAAGAGCAAGGCCATGGATCCTTAGAGGCCTTGTGCGAGCAAAGCAAGGTGTAGGCCTCACAGGTAACCGGATACCGGATGTGGGAGGAGAATGTGAAGGAAGCTGTGTAGAACTAACCAATACTGTTCTGACTAGTAGGCGTGGCTAAACACCACGCGGATATAAGGGAAGTGTGCCACAAATAAAGTAGAAGTTTGCTTATCGCCCATATTGGGTTGGCGTGTCTTACTTATCCTCACCGCTTACAGGAAAGCAGATGAAAAGCAACATTTTTTTTCTTTTTTGACATCAGAGGTTTCTAAATTTAAACATCCAAATAGAGATCTTGTAAAGATCTTAAAGTGATACCTTATCCCAGCTTTAGGAACAATAATTATTTTTAAAGTGCTATTCATATGTAGAAAAATAACAGGGATTACATCACCACAAAAATGCATAAGAGAATAATAAAGGTTTCTGTGCTTCAAAAAGAAAGGTGGTGCAAACATCAGCCTTCTCTTGGTTAATATTGACAAAAGCCAAACAAAGCAAACTTTATCTTGCTCACAGTATACCTCACACAAAGCATGGTTCCAGTGGGACACGTGCAGATGGAGGGAGCAGAGGCAAGGCACTGGCCTCACATGGGATCATGTGCTAGAGCAAACGCCGCTTCCTTCCAAGAAAACACTGCATATATCCCTGTGTAATGCTGCACCTGCACCTGTCTCATACTAGCAGAATGCCTCACATTTTTTCCAGTTGGTTTCCTGAAGCACTCAGATCTCCATAGCTCAAACAGACAACCAGGTCGCATACAATAAATAAATAAATTAGGTACTGTCTTATTCACTGTCAGGGGGAGAGTGCTGAAATCAGGTAGCTCCCTAAAACCTGAAAATGGTAGTGGCTTGTGTAGTGAGAAGGAAGTTAGAACTAATCCAGCTAGCTCCTCAGCTTGTCTGTAGGCAACACAATTATTTATGTTTGCTTCGTATGATTCCCCAAAGAATTCAACCACAAATGGGTAAGACATTGTCCTGGGTTCAGCAGTAGCAGTCATGTTTCTCCTTCGTGGTAGCTGGTGCAGTGCTGTGCCAGCCTGGGAGCAGTGTTGGTAAAGCCGATGTTTTCGGTTGTTGCTGGGTGATGTTTACCCTGACCAAGGACTTTGTGAGGCTCATGCTCTGCCAGGGAGGAGGGGAAGCCGTGAGGAAGCAGAGATGGGGCGTCTGACCCAGGCTAGCCAAGGAGGTATTCCATACCACAGCACATCATGCCCGGGGTGGGGGGTAACTGGGAGTTACCCGGAAGGACACGGGCTTCTGGGTGGGACTCATTTCTTGGCCGGTGGTATTGTATTCTCTTCCCTTGTTATTTTCTCTTATCATTGTTGTCGTTGGTAGTAGCGGTGGTGATTTGTGTTGTACATTGGTTGCTGGACTGTTCTTGTCTCAACCCGTAGGAGTTGCACTCTTTCGATCCTCCTCCCTGTTCCTCCGGGATTAGGGAAGGGGAGAGCCCTGGGGCGTGGGGGGCCCTCGATTGCTATCAGCCCGGCACCACTCACTGGGAGTGAGTGAACGAGTTTCCTGACTGGGTTTAAACCACGACAGACATTCAGCCCCTAGCAGATAGCTGAGGCTACTTGTTAACAGTGACAAGATAGAGACCTTGTCTTGGGTTCAGCAGTAGTAGCATTTTTCTCAGTCTTTTAGTAGCTGGTGCAGTGCAGTGGTTTTGACTTTCAGCCTGGGAACAACGCTGAGAACACCGGATGTTTTTAGTTGCTGCTAAGTAATGTTTACTCCGATCAAGGACTTTCTGAGTCTCATGCTCTGCCAGGGAGGAGGGGAAGCCAGGAGGAAGCAGAGATAGGACACCTGACCCAAACTAACCAAAGGGGTATTCCACACCACAGCACGTCATGCCCAGTATAAAAACTGGGGAGAGTTACCCAGAAGGCCCAAATTGCTGCTCAGGTCGGGCTGGGTATCAGTTGGCGGGTGGTGAGTGGTTGTATTCTCTTCCCTTGCTATTTCCCTTATCATTATTATTGGTGGTAGCAGTAGTGGTTTTGTGTTATACCTTAGTTATTGGACTGTTCTTATCTCAATCCGTGGGAGTTACATTTTTTCAGTTCTCCTCCCCATCCCTCTGGGAGCAGGGGGAGGAAGAAGGGGTGAGTGAACAAGTGGCTGAGTGGTTCTGAGTTGCTGGCTGGGCTTAAACCACGACAGTTCTGGTACTGCTAAATCCAGGACAGACCTTCTGCAAACTGCTTGCATAAAATCTACAGCTTTCATGGAAGTATCTGATGTAAGCAGAAGTGTTGTCTTTCTATAACAAGTACTTGCATAACTAGGGCAAGCCCCTGAACAGATAAATTTAAGTACCTTTACAAAACACAGGGAAGACTATAGCTGGGAGTGACCTGACTCATAATGACTCACTGTCCATTTATTCCGCTTTCCTTTATATTTGAGAAAATAATTTGAAAGTTTGTCACTTCCACTGTTATGTGTAGTGGCTCAAGAACATCAACCAGCTCTCCTGATTTTCCTCCTCCCCAAAAGAGGACTTTTTTCCTTTACTGTGGCATTGCCAGTCATCCTGTCACATTCAAAACTCACTTACTGTAGCAGTTGGTGTTGTTTTCTGCAGCTCATATTTGGTGCTTGTTTACATTCTCATTTCCTACCCTTAACTTCTGGGAAATAAGATGTTAGTGGCATATCCAGAATTTCCGAGTTTTGTTATGGATGCTGATCGATAGAATTGGTGTAGCTCTTATAATACAATCATGAGAAAATTATTGGAAAAAGGGCTTTCATCTGAAACACTTTAAGATACCTTGGAGGAAAAATACCCCAATCTGCAATTCAGTAAGAGGAGGACAAAATTACAATCTATGCATAAAACTTGAAATTAATTCAGAAGAGTCATGAAGGAAATGGGCAGAGAAGAATCTGTTCCTTTTCAATACAGCACAATCTCAATCATTTAGATGCCAAGAAAAAGGATCAACTATGTTTGAAACAAGTGATTTATTATGGTTTATATAGTTCGTGTATACACGCACATCCCCCTTGTCGTGGTTTAAACCCAGTCAGGTAACTTGTTCACTCACTCCCAGTGAGTGGTGCCAAGCTGACAACAATCAAGGTCCGTGTTCGTCTCCCCCCCCCTCCCTGCACCGGGGCTCTCCCCTTCCCCGCTCCCGGAGGAACGGGGAGGAGGATCGAGAGAGTGCAACTCCTACGGGTTGAGACAAGAACAGTCCAGCAACAAATCACTACCGCTACTATCAGCTAAAACAATGATAAGGGAAAATAACAAGGGAAGAGAATACGATACCACCGGCCAAGAAAACGAGTTCCACCCGGAAGCTCCTGTCCTTCCGGGCAACTCCCAGTTACCCCCCACCCCGGGCATGACGTGCTGTGGTATGGAATACCTCCCCGGCTAGCCCGGGTCAGGCGCCCCGTCTCTGCTTCCTCACAGCTTCCCCTCCTCCCTGGCAGAGCATGAGCCTCACAAAGTCCTTGGTCAGGGTAAACATCACTTAGCAACAACCGAAAACATCGGCTTCACCAACGCTGTTCTCAAAACTAGAAGTCAAAACACAGCACTGCACCAGTTAACACAAAGGAAAAAACATGACTGCTACTGCTGAACCCAGGACATTATCCACCCCTTATTCCATACCATTCACGTCGTGCTCAGATCCCACATTTTTCAATACACCATCGCTCTCCCACATATATACATCCATATACATACAGACCAAGAGGAAAAAAAAAATCATTTTCTTAGTGCATGGACCAATCCCTATAATGCTGCCGAGTCCATTCGGTCCATGATGTTCCAAGTTCATTCTCTGTTGGGATGATGGCTGGAGGGAAGTCAGGGCCAGTCGCTGGTGACCTGGAGACATCTAGTTGATGGGCTATAAAAGCATTACACAGCAGGCAACAGCATACAATTGAGTTCACTGGCTGTTTTCCCCTAATATCAAATCCCCTTGAGGTATACATCGGACTTCCCCATCTTCCCGCATTACCCACCAAGTATATCCAGGTCCCTGAGCAAAAGCAATCCCACGAGTGGGTTTGCCTTTACCTGAAGCAGGAATAACCCAGACTGTCTTCCCCAGCAAATTCTTCATATGCACCACGGGAACTCTGTCCCCCTCTACAATATGTAAAAGTTCTGACTGGGCTGGGCCAGCCCTGTTGGCAGATCCTCTGGTGTTGACCAACCAGGTGGCCTTTGGTAAATGTGTATCCCAATGCTTGAAAGTTCCCCCACCCATCGCTCTCAGTGTAGTTTTTAACAGCCCATTGTACCGTTCGATTTTCCCAGAGGCTGGTGCATGGTAGGGGATGTGATATACCCACTCAATGCCATGCTCTTTGGCCCAAATATCTATAAGGTTATTCCGGAAATGAGTCCCATTGTCTGACTCAATTCTCTCTGGGGTGCCGTGTCGCCACAAAATCTGTTTCTCAAGGCCCAGGATGGTGTTCCGGGCAGTGGCATGGGGCACAGCGTATGTTTCCAGCCACCCGGTGGTTGCTTCCACCATGGTAAGCACATGGCGCTTGCCTTGGCGGGTTGGTGGCAGTGTGATATAGTCAATCTGCCAGGCCTCCCCATATTTATACTTCAACCATCGTCCTCCATACCAAAGAGGCTTTAACCGCTTGGCTTGTTTAATTGCAGCACATGTTTCACACTCATGAATAACCTGGGCAATAGTGTCCATTGTTAAGTCCACCCCTCGGTCACGGGCCCATCTATATGTTGCATCTCTGCCCTGATGGCCTGAAGTGTCATGGGCCCACCGGGCCAAAAATAATTCACCTTTATGTTGCCAATCTAAGTCCATCTGAGCCACTTCAATCTTAGCCGCTTTATCCACTTGTTGGTTGTTCTGGTGTTCCTCAGTGGCCCGACTCTTGGGTACATGGGCATCTACATGACGTACCTTCACCACCAGATTCTGCACCCGGGCAGCAATATCTTTCCACAGTGCAGCAGCCCAGATGGGTTTACCTCTGCGTTGCCAGTTGCTCTGCTTCCATTGCTTCAACCACCCCCACAGGGCATTTGCCACCATCCATGAGTCAGTATAGAGATAAAGTACTGGCCACTTTTCTCGTTCAGCAATGTCCAGGGCCAGCTGGATGGCTTTCACCTCGGCAAATTGACTCGATTCACCCTCTCCTTCAGCAGTTTCTGCAACTTGTCGTCCAGGACTCCATACAGCTGCCTTCCATCTCCGATGCTTTCCCACAATACGGCAAGAGCCATCAGTAAACAAGGCATACTGCTTTTCACTTTCTGACAGTTTATTATATGGTGGGGCCTCTTCAGCACGCACCACCTCCTCCTCTGGTGACATTCCGAAATCTTTGCCCTCTGGCCAGTCCATGATGACTTCTAGAATGCCTGGACGACTGGGATTTCCTATTCGAGTTCGTTGTGTAATTAGTGCAGCCCATTTACTCCATGTAGCATCAGTTGCATGATGTGTAGAGGAGACCCTGCCTTTGAACATCCAGCCCAGCACGGGCAGCCGGGGTGCCAGGAGGAGCTGTGCTTCAGTGCCAATCACTTCCGAAGCAGCTCGAACCCCTTCATAGGCTGCCAGTATCTCTTTCTCAGTTGGGGTATAGCTGGCCTCAGATCCTTTGTATCCCCGACTCCAAAAGCCGAGGGGTCGACCTCGAGTCTCCCCTGGAGCTTTCTGCCAGAGGCTCCAGGTAGGACCGTTCTCCCCAGCTGCAGTGTACAGCACATTTTTTACATCTGGTCCGGTTCGGACTGGTCCAAGGGCTACTGCATGAACTATCTCGCGTTTAATTTGCTCAAAGGCTTGTTGCTGCTCAGGGCCCCATTTAAAATCATTCTTCTTCCGGGTCACATGATAGAGAGGGCTTACAATCGAACTGTAATTTGGGATGTGCATTCTCCAGAACCCCACTGCACCCAAGAAAGCTTGCGTTTCTTTCTTATTAGTTGGTGGAGACATTGCTGTTATCTTGTTGATCACATCTGTGGGGATCTGTCTACGTCCATCTTGCCATTTTATTCCCAAAAATTGAATCTCCTGTGCAGGTCCCTTGACCTTACTCCGTTTTATGGCAAAACCGGCTTTCAGCAGGATTTGGATTATTTTCCTCCCTTTCTCAAAGACTTCTTCCGCTGTATCGCCCCACACAATAATGTCATCAATGTATTGCAGGTGTTCTGGAGCTTGCCCCTGTTCCAGTGCAGTCTGGATCAGTCCATGGCAAATGGTAGGGCTGTGTTTCCACCCCTGGGGCAGTCGGTTCCAAGTGAACTGGACACCCCTCCAAGTAAAAGCAAACTGGGGCCTGCACTCTGCTGCCAAAGGAATGGAGAAAAATGCATTGGCAATATCAATCGTGGCATACCACTTGGCTGCTTTTGACTCTAGTTCATACTGAAGTTCTAGCATGTCCGGTACGGCAGCACTCAATGGTGGTGTGACTTCATTCAGGCCACGATAGTCTACTGTTAGTCTCCATTCTCCATTAGACTTTCGCACTGGCCATATGGGGCTATTGAAGGGTGAGCGGGTCCTGCTGATCACCCCCTGACTCTCCAGTCTACGGATCAGCTGATGGATGGGAATCAGGGAGTCTCGGTTGGTGCGATATTGCCGCCGGTGCACTGTTGTGGTCGCAATTGGCACTTGTTGTTCTTCAACTTTCAGCAACCCCACAGCAGAGGGATCTTCTGAGAGACCAGGCAAGGTGGACAGCTGCTCAATTTCCTCAGTCTCCAAAGCAGCAATACCAAAAGCCCACCGGTACCCTTTTGGGTCTTTGAAGTACCCTCTCTTGAGGTAGTCTATGCCGAGGATGCATGGAGCCTCTGGACCAGTCACAATAGGGTGCTTTTGCCACTCCCTCCCAGTCAGGCTGATTTCAGCCTCCAGCACAGTCAACTCTTGGGATCCTCCTGTTACTCCAGAAATATAGATGGGTTCCACCCCTTGACAGCTTGATGGCATCAGGGTACACTGTGCACCGGTATCTACTAGAGCCTTATACTTCTGTGGGACTGATGTGCCAGGCCATCTGATCCACACAGTCCAGTAAATCCGATTGTCCCCTACCTCCACCTGGCTGGAGGCAGGGCCCCTCTAATGGTCGTCACAGCATTGGACACTTAAGTCGTGTTGAAAGGGATTATTCTTCGTTATCACAGGAGCTGGAGTAAAATCAGCTCTTCCACTCCATCTGGGAAACTGCTCACCAGAGACTGAAGCCGTAGCTCTCATGGGACGATCAGTCTTGGCCCTTGCTCCCCTCTTCAGTTCACTCACCCGTTCCTCCAAAGCTGAAGTAGGTTTTCCATCCCACTTTGTCATGTCTTCTCCGTGATCCAGCAGGTAAAACCATAGGGTACCCCGTGGCGTATACCTTCTGTATCTCCTCTCTTGAACAATAGGACGTCTTTTGTTAATAGCTGAGACGCGTGTTGGTACACGTGAGGAGCTGGATAAATCAGATACATCGTCCCTCAATTTGTCGAGGTCCTGGGACAGTTTTTTCACAGCTGAGATGATGGAAGGAGTGAGATTGTCTTCGAACTCTCGGAGTTTATGAACCATTTCATCCACTGTTAGTGGTACTATGTCATTCCAGGTCACTGTTGCCAATGAATGGGCATATGATGACGGTGCATTCCGTGTAAGTTTTCGCCACATGGGTCGTGTACATTCAACTTCATCTGGATCTATAGGTGTATCCCCGTTATTCGGCTTGATGTGATAGATCATCTCTACGATGGCCGATTCCCTCAGAGACTGGATGCCTTTGTCTATAGTAGTCCACTTGGCCGAACGACTCGTAACATCGTCCTTGTACGGAAACCTTTCTTTCACAGCTGCCAAGAGCCTCCTCCAAAGGCTGAGGGACTTTTTTCTCTCTTGCAATTGCTTTGTCAATTCCCCCTTCTCTAGCAAGTGATCCCAGCTGCTTGGCTTCTGTACCTTCTAGTTCGTGACCATCGGCCCCATTGTCCCAGCATCGGAGTAACCAGGTGATGATGTGCTCCCCTGGTTGACGGGTAAAATCTTTTCGCATATTCCGCAGCTCGGTTGAGGTCCGAGGTCGAGAAGTTACTTCTTCTTCTTCTTCGTCATGTGAGGATGACTCCTGATCAGATTCTGGACCGGGTGGTGAATTCATTGGTTCTTCATCTCGCTTCACCCTTTTTGCCTCCTTTTTGCTTGTTCTCTTGCGTACAGGGGCAACTGATATTGGTACGAATTGGTCCTCTGGTTTGGCTGCAGTGATTATCACTGTGGTTTGAGTAGCGACTGTACTTGTTGCTGGGGGTGGTGTAGCTACCGTGCTTGGAGCTGGGGTAACCGCGCTGTCTGTTGCAGTTGAAGTTTGAGCAGCTGCTGTACTTGCCACTGGGGTAGCTGCGCAGTTCATTGCAGCCAAAGTTTGAGTAGCGACTGTCACTTTGCCCTCAAATCCGCCGACATTCTTTTCCTTTTGAAGGTGCTGAATAGTGTTGAACAAGGCCCTGTAAGCATAGGCCAAGCCCCAGCACGTTGCCGTGATTTGTCCATCTCTGGTATGGCCAGAATGACCACACACCTCATTTAAGTGTTTTACTAATTCTTCTGGATTTTGCAGTTGTTCGGTAGTGAAATTCCAAAATACTGGAGGGGCCCACTGACCTAGATACTTGCCAATACTATCCCACACACCCTGCCACTCATGGCTGTCCAGCCTCTGGGAAAATCTCTCGGTCCTCCTACATCGTCGTTTGACCCCAGACAAGACCCAAACCTGAATCTGCTTAACTCTTGAAATCAGTAGTGGGCAAAACACACTCTGTATGCGTGTTAGCATGGTGATTCCCATCACCATCAGCAAACAAGTCTCAAGAGCATTAAAAGGCCATTTAAAAAATTCAAAACTCTCAAATGTAAATGGTCTGGGGGGACGACTAGGAGGGTAAAAGGATGTCTCCTTCACAGGTTGAGCACCTGAGAAGGAGAAAAAAGATGTGTAATTGCTAAGCACCTCCATCATATACCTCCCAAAGTATAAAGGTGGTGACCACACTGGGAACATAAACCAGATCAGTTTCATGATCAATGATTCTATTGTATTACAAGTCATTACCATAAAGTACAATGGGATAAAAACCTTAGCCCAAGCCCCACACTTGAAAAACACTAATACAGCCAATACCGGATGGACGTAAGATATGGTATACTGAAACTGTGAGATCAAGAGGAAAAACCTTGAGAGCCAATAAATCAGCATTGTGACGAGTGACTATCAATCCAGTCAGATCTGTTCTTATCTCAACCCCTCGAGCCCCACGTTGGGCGCCAAAAAGAACTGTCGTGGTTTAAACCCAGTCAGGTAACTTGTTCACTCACTCCCAGTGAGTGGTGCCAAGCTGACAACAATCAAGGTCCGTGTTCGTCTCCCCCCCCCTCCCTGCACCGGGGCTCTCCCCTTCCCCGCTCCCGGAGGAACGGGGAGGAGGATCGAGAGAGTGCAACTCCTACGGGTTGAGACAAGAACAGTCCAGCAACAAATCACTACCGCTACTATCAGCTAAAACAATGATAAGGGAAAATAACAAGGGAAGAGAATACGATACCACCGGCCAAGAAAACGAGTTCCACCCGGAAGCTCCTGTCCTTCCGGGCAACTCCCAGTTACCCCCCACCCCGGGCATGACGTGCTGTGGTATGGAATACCTCCCCGGCTAGCCCGGGTCAGGCGCCCCGTCTCTGCTTCCTCACAGCTTCCCCTCCTCCCTGGCAGAGCATGAGCCTCACAAAGTCCTTGGTCAGGGTAAACATCACTTAGCAACAACCGAAAACATCGGCTTCACCAACGCTGTTCTCAAAACTAGAAGTCAAAACACAGCACTGCACCAGTTAACACAAAGGAAAAAACATGACTGCTACTGCTGAACCCAGGACACCCCTACAGGGATCTGGATAGCAACGTCACATGGACCTTCACCTACTACAAACTGGGAAGGAGACCAAGAACAACCTTTCCACTGGTCTTTGATGTCTGTGTTTTCTATCAAGCCAAGGAAAATTGCAGAGGGACTCTCAAAAAGTGAAAGTATTTCTGCGCTTCAAAAATCCAGACTGACTATTTTTATAAACAAAATCTCAAATAAAACCCCTGATAAGATCCATGACAAGCAATATTCACATAGCTGATGCACACAAAATGGATCCTGTATCTGTGTTTTGCACACCCATATTGCTATACCATACAATTTTTTAAGATATTGTGAAAAGCCTAATATGGAGCTCTTTGCATTAATATATACTGTTTGATTTCTGAGCATTTATAATTTCTCTCCCCTGCCAGTTAGTAAATATGCTACATTTTCCCTTAACATTGGAACTTTTTAGGTGAAAGATTGAGAGCACATCTTAGCAACTATGTCAGAAGTTGGCCTGATTCACCAGCTGGGTCTGAAGAAACCCTCCGGCTTTCAAGCATGGTTAAGGTGTAGGGTCTCAGGATTACACCTATAGCATTTAATATTTAGAATGATTATTAAAAATATACTGGTTCAAATTATTTAAAACAATGTATTTAGATACAACAGAAAACATAAAGCATATCTGTTCCCTTATGAATGGGCAGCCAGAGTAGAAGTGAAATACCTGAGATCAATGGACATTTATGTTTTGGCAACTGATTCATGCCCCCAGAATGAAGTTCCAAAAACTAGAGGAAGTAGGATCATGCATGCAGGATTTCATAGAATCATAGAATGGTTAGGGTTGGAAAGGACCTTAAGACCATCTAGTTCCAACTCCCCTGCCATGGGCAGGGACACCTCACACTAGACTGTGTCACCCAAGGCTCTGTCCAACCTGGCCATGAAAACACCGCCAGGGATGGAGCATTTACCACATCTTTGTGCAACCTGTTCCAGTGCCTCACCACCCTAACAGTAAAGAACTTTTTATATCTAACCTGAACTTCCCCTGTTTAAGTTTAAACCCGTTACCCCTTGTCCTATCACTACAGTCCCTGATGAAGAGTCCCTCACCAGTATCCTTGTAGGCCCCCTTCAGATACCAGAAGGCTACTATGAGGTCTCCATGCATCCTTCTCTTCTCCAGGCTGAACAGCCTCAACTTTCTCAGCCTGTCTTCATACGGGAGGTGTGTGTGTGCCAACATGTTGATCCCCATCACAATCAGCAGGCAGGTCCCAAGGGCACCTAAAGGCCATTCAAAACCTTCAGAACTCTGTCACTGTGTGAGATATATAGGAATGATTCGTGTCAGCAATTTAGGAGTCCTTGTCATCATTGTACTTTGGGTGGAATCGAAAATCCTTGAAATCATTGTATCATGTGTAGAATGTATAAGAATGATTAGATTTTCCTGTCAATACAATGATGAAAGAGAAGAAGAAACAAAGGAATAATCCTTCTTAATCAAACGCTTTGTTACTTTAAGGGGTACTTTGTTTAACTACTTGAAAGTCTCAAATGCTTTGCTAATTAAAGGGGTACTTTGTTTAACTGCTTGAATGCCTTAAGGGGGTTAGGTAATCAAGAGATACATCCTGTCACAGGATGAGGTGAAACTTGTGTACTGAATAAGTAAATATATAAGAAATGGAATTTAGGGGGCCTAAGATGGTGGTTAAGCTTGTGATAGACCACCCCTGTTAATGCATTACCAAGGAATTCAATAACTTTTTAAGAAGTTTCTTCACCCGAAGACCACAGCAACAGGAGGACAACAATGAAAAGGAACCATGTCGGTATTCGGGTGGAGACAACAGGATTGGCTGAAACCCAAGACCGAGGAGTATAAGAGACTGTACCCCAGAAATCTCGGTGTGCGTCTTGGGTGGATCGGAGACTTGTTGACGCGGGAGTCACGGAAAACGCAGAGACGATCAATGTGATCAAGCGATAGCCAAATTTATTACAAAGGCTTAACTCCTTATATACTATTTCTTACATGCAGTTACAGTGATCTGGCATATTACGATTGGACACATGTCTTGAAGACATGTCTCTGCTTCCTCACAGCTTCCCCTCCTCCCTGGCAGAACATGAGTCTCACAAAGTCCTTGGTCAGGGTAAATATCACTTAGCAACAACCGAAAACATTGGTTTCACCAACACAGTTCCCAGGCTGGAAGTCAAAACACAGCACTGCACCAGCTACCACAAAGGAGAAACATGACTGCTACCGCTGAACTCAGGCTAGCCAAGGAGGTATTCCATACCACAGCACGTCATGCCCGGGGTGGGGGGTAACTGGGAGTTACCCGGAAGGACACGGGCTTCCGGGTGGGACTCGTTTCTTGGCCAGTGGTATCGTATTCTCTTCCCTTGTTATTTTCTCTTATCATTGTTGTAGTTGGTAGTAGCGGTGTGTAAGTGGCGAGGAGAAGCAGACAGGCCAACCCAATATGGGTGATAAGCAAACTTCTAGTTTATTTGTGACGCAGTTCACATATATAGGAGTGGTATTCAGCCACTCCTCCTTGGCACAACAGTATTGGTTATCCCCACACAGCTTCCTCCACATTCTCCTCCCATGTCTGGTTTCCGGTTACCTGTGGGGGCCACCCCCTGCCTTGCTTGCACAGTCCTCCAGGTCTCTATGGTCCTGCTCTTAGAGTCATTCTGCAACAATTCCCCCCTTTTTCTTTGTGCGAGTAAGGAATTGTGGGTTTTTCTGCTCACCTGTTTTATCACCCAACTATAAGTAAGTCTAATAGCTACGATGATTAACCTAACAATGATACATAAGTGCAATACTTTAAACAGCAGTGTTTGACTCAACCTGTAATGCCCCATGAAGACAACCATCTAGTTATTCTTAGGATATTGCTCATTTACTATTGCTGGGTAAGCTGAGCCAGGGTTCTCAGCTGTGCGTGCATCGAATTAGCATAATCAGAGAGACTCATACAACACATTCCATCAAACTCTTCACATCCCTGTCCCTGTTCCAACAACAAAAGGTTCTGCAGTGTTGCATGTCTTACAGAGTCAACATTAAAACAAATCAGGAATTGCCTATGATGTAGAATTGTCTGCTGAGCAACTCAGCAACCCAGTCTGCTTAGTTGAGCCAAGGCCCCGGCTGAAGCACTTACAGTGATTTGGCATATTATGATTGGATACATGTCTTGAAGACCCTTAGTGACTAACATATAATTGGTTAAACACAGGTGTGAGAACTCAACCTTGAAAGCTTGCCAACAGTCCACAGTTCTCATTAACTTGGTGAATTCCAGCCTCTTATCTTGCTTGCTTAAGCTTCTTCAGGCCTCTCATGGCCCTGCTGTATCTTTCAGGACTATTCAAAGTTTATGTACCAATTACGCATTCTCCTGTGAGAACACTGTCTCCACATCTTCCCCCTTTACGTTTTATATATGGTTTGGATGACCCTACTTCAGCAGGGGATCTGGGCTAGATTATATCTCCAACATATGCCAACTACAGGCTGCTGGGCCTGCCCCTTTTTTCTGCTGTATGGCTCTCTGGTAACAGGCTGTATAGCTCTCTGATACTTCACATCAAGGTCTGGCATGGCATGTGTCCCCACCACTCCACGCCTGCTGGGTTGCAGCCAACAGCGGAGCTAAAGGTTCTTCTTGGTGGCAAACACAGAAGCCAACCCAGTCTTGCCCTTGATTGTGGTAGCAGGCATTTGGTCAGCCTCAGTCCTTGCACCTTGTTGTCAATGCAGAGTTTCACCTGCTTCATCCAGTAACAAGTTGCTACTACAGCAAGGCACACACAAATTTACATTAGCAGAGTAACTATTACAGGGTGCAGCAGCATGTTGAAGATGCTGATGGCAGCGAGGGACTAGCCAAAGAAATTTCTTACCAGTGGAATTCTCCCCCCCTCTTAAATTTGTTCCATCACCTGCTTTATAACACTACCATTGTATTAAAATTTTTCTAGCTTCTGCCTTAGCATTTTTCTAGCAGCTACTGCAAATTTCCATACTCTAACATCTCTTTTACAAGTGACAAATCTATACAAGGTGCAGTTTCTTATCAGCAGCTAGCTAGTAAGTACAGGTGGTTTTATACACAAAATCACAACCTCTAATAATAGCTACTTTACAAGCACACATATTCAGGATATTACATTTCATCTGCCCCCAAGTGATGTTTTGCAGTCACTCGTTTTTCTCTTCCTCTGCCATGTACCTGTAGGCAGGAGGACACAAATATACCCCCTCCCCCAGGTTATCAGTTCTTCAGTTCTTGAGAAGTAGACAGGTTAAGTGCAGCGTCATTACTCTCTCTCCCCCCACCTTTTTTTTTTTTTTTTTTTTTTTTTTTAGTCCCTGCAAAAGCCATCATTACTCCCACTACAGTCCCACGTACAGAACGTGGCACAAGGACCCTGTGGAGACTAACAGCAAACCAGCTCCAAGAAGCATCATTGCAGTGCGAAGTGGCAGGCTCAACCTTAGCAGGCGTCCCCGCAGAGGCTCTGCCTCCCCCACATCGTATGAGGCTTGGGCTTTTATACTGACCAAAATGCACACTCATTCCGACACAGGTGGCCAGCCTGTGCTGGAAGAAGTGGCCAGCAGTATCTACAAAGGTCTCCAAGGGTTGATAGAAACCTGGACATACTTATATTTACCAACTTCTAGTACATGAGTATCACAGAGAAACTGTATGGGCTCCCCCTGTCACTTGCAAGAAAAAATCATAACATATACAGCTTGAGTGTAAGAGGATTTTAACCCATACGTGGTCACTGTTTGTCAGGCCTCCTTAACTATTTTGAGATCAAGAGCTTCCCACTCTTTAGCCCCCTGCTGTGTAGTAAACACAGGATATGCAAAGATGCCCATTGCAGAAAATTCCCCAGTAATGTTCGTATCCTTGGTTACCCATTGTTACAACTGAGCTCTCCAGGGCCACTGAGTCCGAGCAGACCGACCCGAGGGACGAAGAGTCAGGGTCTGGAAGCAGAGGATATGAATCTAGCTCGGATTCAGGGGATTCGGGGCCTGATCCTGTGCCGAACTCAGGGTCTCCATTGCTCGCAGCTGTGTCTTTCTTATCAGATGTCTCTCGTTCGGTATGTAGCCATCTGCAGACCTGGCTCCTCCGAAACCGCGTTAAAAATTTTTTTTTCACTCTAGGGCATAGTGGGTTGGAGAGGCTCGCAGTTCCTTTAAATCTCCCGCTAGCGCATGATCTCTATTTTCTATTGCGTGCTTCAAAATGGCGCCGCAATCTATCCGGCGCTGAGGCACCTCCCACTTTCTTTCGAATTCCTCGACATTTATCATGCGTATCCCTTCTAATATGCTTTCTCTGTCCTTTTCAAAGTCCCTACTTTCGGAACTGGGGTGGTGGGGGAGCAGGGGGTTACACCTCCTCCGCGGCACTTTCTGATGGAGGGGGAGAAAAGGAAGGGGGGGGGGGGTTGGGAAACCCTGTGCTCCTGCGAGTTGGGGGAAACAAATTGTAATCTTCCCCCGTTTTCAACCGACCAGGGACGTCTGTTCCTAGCTTCTTCGTTGCTACCGCAGCAGTTTTCTTTTCTGCCTTGTATCTTTTTATACAGTTCATTACTTCCCTCCGTGGTTTACCGAGTTTCTTTGCCTTTTTATAATCATTAAGCACTGAGTCAAATAGTTCATCAACAAACTTTCACCACTCACTCTCCTCAAATATTGTATTAGGATCTGCAAAAAATCCCTTAGCCTTCCCTACAGCCACTAGACCTGCTAGCTGCTTTAGAGTCTCAGGCTCAATTCCCCGCTTTTATAAAAAGCACTGTAAAAAGTTCAGGGCTCTGTTCCCCGCTTTTCTAAAAAGCACAGTAATAAGTCCAGGGCTACCTCTCGGTCCATTTTCATGGCCAGCCTTTTCCGGATCGTCTTCTTCTGGGTCGTCCTGTAACCTCGGTCTCCGGATCGGCCTCCTGACGCAGCAGTGTCTGGTTCACCCCAGCGGCGGATTCCTTTCGGTTAGTCCAAGTACCCGGGTCCGTCACGCCACCGCAGCAGCATTGCCCACGCTTCCCGGCCGCTGCCGCCGGCGCCGCTCACTCACCGTTCCGGGTCCCCGTTAACCGGGGCCCTGTATCCGGGTCCCTGCTAGTCGGGGCCCTGTATTCCGGGTTCCCGCTAGTCGGGGCCCTGTATCCGGGTCCCCGGTAACCGGGGCCCTGTAATCCGGGTCCCCGCTAGTCGGGGCCCTGTAATCTGGGTCCCCAGTGACCGGGGCCCTGTATCCGGGTCCCCGCTAACCGGAGCCCTGTATCTGGGTCCCCGTTAAACCAGGGCCCTGTATCCAGGTCCCCGTTAGCCGGGGCCCTGTATCCGGGTCCCCGCTAGTCGGGGCCCTGTATCTGGGTCCCCGTTAATCGGGGCCCTGTAATCTGTGTCCTTGGTGACTGGGGCCCTGTATCAGGGTCCCCAGTGACCGGGGCCCTGTATCCAGGTCCCCGCTTACCGGGGCCCCGTATCCGGGACCCCGTTTGCCGGGGCCCTGTATCCGGGTCCTCGCTAACCTGGGCCCTGTATCCGGGTCCCTGTTAAACTGGGCCCTGTATCCGAGTCCCCGCTAATCGATGCCCTGTATCCGGGTCCCCGCTAAACCGGGGCCCTGTATCCGGGTCCCCGCTAATCGGGGCCCTGTATCCGGGTCCCCGTTAACCGGGGCCCTGTATCCGGGTCCCCGCTAGTCGGGGCCCTGTATCCGGGTCCCCGCTAACCGGGGCCCTGTATCCGGGTCCCCGTATCCGGGTCCCCGGTAACAGGGGCCCTGTAATCCGGGTCCCCGTATCCGGGTCCCCGGTAACAGGGGCCCTGTAATCCGGGTCCCCGCTAGTTGGGGCCCTGTAATCCAGATCCCCACTAGTCGGGGCCCTGTAAACCAGGTCCCCAGTGACTGGGGCCCTGTATCCGGGTCCCCGCTAGTCGGGGCCCTGTATTCCGGGTGCCCGCTAGTCAGGGCCCTGTATCCGGGTCCCCGTTAAACCGGGCCCTGTATCCGGGTCCCCGCTAATCGGGGCCCTGTATCTGGGTCCCCGCTAAACCGGGGCCCTTTATCCGGGTCCCCGCTAGTCGGGGCCCTGTATCCGGGTCCCCGTTAACTGGGGCCCTGTATCCGGGTCCCCGCTAGTCGGGGCCCTGTATCCGGGTCCCCGCTAACCGGGGCCCTGTATCCGGGTCCCCGGTAACAGGGGCCCTGTAATCCGGGTCCCCGGTAACAGGGGCCCTGTAATCCGGGTCCCCGCTAGTCGGGGCCCTGTAATCCGGATCCCCGCTAGTTGGCGCCCTGTAAACCAGGTCCCCAGTGAGTGGGGCCCTGTATCCGGGTCCCCGCTAGTCGGGGCCCTGTATCCGGGTCCCCATTAACCGGGGCCCTGTATCCGGGTCCCCGGTAACCGGGGCCCTGTAATCCGGGTCCCCGCTAGTCGGGGCCCTGTAATCCGGACCCCCGCTAGTCGGGTCCCTGTAAACCGGGTCCCCAGTGACTGGGGCCCTGTATCCGGGTCCCCGCTAGTCGGGGCCCTGTATCCGGGTCCCCAGCGACCAGGGCCCTGTAGTCCGCGTCCCTGTTCGGGCGCCATTTGTAAGTGGCGAGGAGAAGCACACAGGCCAACCCAATGTGGGTGATAAGCAAACTTCTACTTTGTTTGTGACGCAGTTCACACATATATAGGAGTGGTATTCAGCCACTCCTCCTTGGCACAACAGTATTGGTTAGCCCCACACAGCTTCCTCCACATTCTCCTCCCATGTCTGGTTTCCGGTTACCTGTGGGGGCCACTCCCTGCCTTTCTCGCACAGTCCTCCAGGGCTCTATGGTCCTGCTCTTAGAGTCATTCTGCAACAGCGGTGGTGATTTGTGTTGTACATTGGTTGCTGGACTGTTCTTGTCTCAACCCCTAGGAGTTGCACTCTTTCGATCCTCTTCCCCGTTCCTCTGGGAGCAGGGAAGGGGAGAGCCCCGGTGGGGGGGGGGGGGCCTCGATTGTTGTCAGCCCGGCACCACTCACTGGGAGTGAGTGAACAAGTTGCCTGACTGGGTTCTTATGCAGCCCAGGATATGATTGGTTTTCTGGGCTGCAGGCTCACATTGCTAGCTCATATTAAGTTTTTCATCCACCAGTACCCCCAAGTTCTCTACAGGGCTTTCTCTCATTTTCTTTACTCTTCCTTTTCTGGCCAATATACCTGTAGAAGCCCCTGTTGGCTTCTACATTGAATTCCTTTCCAAATTTAGACCCAACTACCCCGATCCTATACATCCAGGCAATATCCCTTTATTAGGGGCTGTTCAGCCTGGAGAAGGCTGCATGGAGACCTCACAGCAGCCTTCCGGTATCACCTCCTCTTTGCGTCTGCGCACTGCTCTCCAGTGATTATGGGCAGGGGTCTTGAGGATGAAGTAAGCAAGCAGTCTTCCTCATGTGGGCAGGGGTCTTCAAGATGCAGTAATCAGTCTTCCTCATGGTGCGCTTTTCACCTTTGGCACAGTTGGATGCTCCAGTAATCACAAAACTACCTGAAAGAAGCCATATCTATAACTTTTCTGATAGCTGGCAAAGATTTAGAACAGTGGTGTTGATGCGGGAGTCACGGACAACGCAGAGACGATCAATGTGATCAAGCGATTGCCAAATTTATTACAAAGCCTTAACTCCTTATATACTATTTTTTACATGCACTTCCAGTGATTTGGCATATTATGATTGGATACATGCCTTGAAGACCCTTAGTGACTAACATATAATTGGTTAAGCACAGGTATGAGAACTCGACCTCGAAAGCTTGCCAACAGTCCACAGTTCTCATTAACTCGGTGAAATCCAGCTTCTTATCTTGCTTGCTTAAGCTTCTTCGGGCCTCTCATGGCCTTGCTGTATCTTTCAGGATTATTCAGAGTTTATGTACCAATTATGCATTCTCCCGTGAGAACAGTCTCCACATCTCCCCCTTTTTGTTTTATATATGTTTTGGGTGACCCTACTTGAGCAGGGGATTTGGTCTAGATTATATCTCCAACATATGCCAACTACAGGCTGCTGGGCCTGCCCCTTTTTTCTGCTGTATGGCTCTCTGATGGCCTCAGGGGAGGCCATCCTTCACATCAAGGTCTGGCATGGCATGCGTCCCCACCGCTCCACGCCTGCTGGGTTGCAGCCAACAGCGGAGCTAAAGGTTCTTCTTGGTGGCAAACACAGAGGCCAACCCAGTCTTGCCCTTAACTGTGGTAGCAGGCCTTTTGTCAGCCTCAGTCCTTGCACCTTGTTGTCAATGCAGAGTTTCGCTTGCTTCATCCAGTAACAAGTTGCTACTACAGCAAAGCACACACACAAATTTACATTAGCAGAGTAGCTATTACAGGGTGCAGCAGCATGTTGAAGATGCTGATGGCAGCGAGGGACTAGCCAAAGAAATTTCTCACCAGTGGAATTCTCCCACCCTCTTAATTTGCTCCATCACCTGCTTTAGAACACTACCATTGAATTAGAATCTTTCCAGCTTTTGCCTTAGCATTTTCTAGCAGCTACTGCAAATTTCCATACTCTAACAAGTGACAAATCTATACAAGGCGTAGTTCCTCATTAGCAACTGGCTAGTAAATACAGGTGGTTTTATACACAAAATCACAGTCTCTAATAATAGCTACGTTACAAGCACACATATTCAAGTTGTTACTTTTCAGTTGCCCCAAGTGATGTTTTGCAGTTATTCATTCTTTCTCTTCCTCTATCTCATTCTGCTTGGGGTATTCACGGTCACCTCCTGTTTCTGAGGCATCAGGTTTTTCCATTTGTCTGTCCAGCTCATGGCAAGTCTTGACAAACTTTGCAGGCAGTCGCCATGGACCTATAGGCAGGAGGACACAAATATACCCCCTCCTCCAGGTTATCAGTTCTTGAGAAGCAGACAGGTTAAACTGCACATTGTTAACAGTCACGGAGTTTGCTGCATCATTGCCTCTTGACTCTTTTTTTTTTTTTTTTTCTGCCACCCTGATGCTGCTTAGGTGACAGCTCATAAAGCTTGTGGTTGCACTACCCTTCTCGCTTTTTTCATTAGCAGTTCTTATTTCAACCGATCTATCTATTCCTCCAAGTCTTGGATTCACCCCCAGGTTACCTTAAACATACTAAGCAAGGCTCCTACCACTCACCCACTGTGTTGCCGGTGCTCTTTAGGCTTTGTCTGTGGTGTCTTTACAAACTGCCTCAATATCTCAATAGATTGAGAGGTTGGGGTTTGTGTGGGTTTTTTCTTGCTGTTGTTGTTTGTTTTGTTGGTTTGTTGTTGTTTTGTTTTTGTTTTTTGTTTTTTCCTTCACTCCTCGGCTCTGGCGTCCATCCTGGCCGTTCCGACGGGAGCTGAATTGGAGGTCAGGTTTTTTTGTTTTTTTTTTTTTGTTTGTTTTTTTTTTTTTTTTCCAAAAAGTCGCTCACCCTGCTTTGCACAGCTACAAACGCTGGTCTGCTCGGCAGCAGCTATAGACTCCTGCCTGCTCGGCAGCAGCTATAGACTCCTGCCTGCTTCAGCAGCAACCATAAATACCTGCTGGCAACCGCACTTTTGCATTAACCCTTTCTTGCCCGAAATGTTAAACTGCTACCGGTTACAAACTTTTACATGAACCCAACAACAAAAAATACACATAACACCGTCTGCCCTCAACACACACACACACACACACACACACACGTATGGGATTCCACAAGCACACTCCACACAACTACAATATTTGAAGCACAAAATCCAGACAATCATTACTCCCACTGTTGGAAAAGGGCAAAGCGTTTATGATAAAACAATTATATAAAATAGTTGAAATGATTATGTTTGAGAAATTTATAAATCAATAGTGAGGTTTTGTATATTGGGGTTTTGTATATTAGGAAATGTTGTAACTTTGCAATTTTGTATCATGTCTGTTCTGTAACCAGTGTTGCAACTATAGTCTTAATAGCAAAAACCTATGTGTATGGGTGGATTTCGAAAGGCATGTACTGGAGACTATACCCAAGTAGAACCTATGCGTATGGGTGGATTAGAAAGGCATTTACTGGAGACTATACCCAAATAGAACCTATGCATAAGGTAGCCAGAAGAGCATACCGGAAGCTGATAAGAAAATGGTAGCGTCCACACAAGGGTTGGGATATATCCAAGTAAGGAAAAGGTCCTGAGGAAGACTTCTTACTTCATCTGAGGAAGACTCCTTACTTCACCGGAACGACCACCAGACGACCACCAGAGGGGGCTGCGCAAGCGTAGAAGAGGATGATGTCGTAACACTCCTGACGTGGCAATCCTTAATGCATATGCATTAGCTAATGTTTTAATCCGTGTTAAATGTGTATAAATTGCGAACGCGATGTGACGAGGTTGGAACCATATTTGGGTGCATACCCCTGGTTTCCCAGCGCTGCAATAAAGCACCTCATATAACCATTCCATTGGTTATGTGTTTGTTCCCACGCTAACATTTTGGTGTCCCAAATGGGACCTCGTGGGCATTGCTGAGGCAGATCGCATCTCGATCCTGCTCCAGCCGGCACCGAGAGATTCTCAGGGAGCTGCTCACAACGGACCTCTGACACGGTAAGAAAGGTGCTTTTGATTTGGGTTACGGTACCGATTTCTAGTAAATGTATGGTACTGACCTTTGGTAAAGGTCCGGTAAAAGCCTGCCTGTTATATGCAGCGAAAAAGCTGTGTTTGGCTGGGCTAGTAGTAAAGCCTGCCTGTTAGACGCGGCGAAAGCTGCGCTTGGTTGGCGCTAGAGAGCTCTCGGGGTAAAAGCCTAGGCGCCGTCTGTTAGACAGTAGCGAAAGCTCTGCAGGTTCGGCAAACATGGTTTGGTATTGGTATTTGTGCTTCAGGATCAGCATCTGTCTGTATAAATTCTGTAACATATTGGGGTGTGTGTGTGAGTTGTGAGAGAAACTTGTTTTAGAGATCTCTTTGTATTTACAAAATGCCGTCGATTTCTAAGTCGTCTCCATTAGGTTGTATCTTAAACCATTGGAAGGAGGGTGGATTCGGGCAAAGTATGCGGAAAAGTAAACTAATTGATTATTGTAATGTCTGGTGGATGCAATATGAACTAGAAGATCAGGAAAAATGGCCTGAGAATGGAACTTTACAGTATAATACTATCTTGCAGTTGATGTTGTATTGTAAAAGGGAAGGAAAATGGGATGAAGTACCATATGTGGATCTTTTCTTTACCTTAAGAAACAATGATAAGTGGCAGAAATCTTGTGGAATAATGGTTGTTAAGGCAAGCAATGCTGGAGAGTGTAAGGGGTGTGTTGGAGAAAAGGAACGTGTGAAACGCCTTGCCTTAGGGAATAGTCCTCGACATCAAAAGGAGGAGGAAGATCTCCATTTGTTAGTGGCTCCGCTAGTGACAAATGAGGAAAGGGGGGAGCAGGAGGAAAGCGATAGTGATCTTGAGAGTGAGGAAGGGTGTGAAAATAGGGGAGGTTAAGAAATAAATCCCCCTGTCACCCTAGTCTCACGCAGAACTCGCCAGAGGGGAGGGCGAGAAGGAAAAGCACAGCCTCAAACAGCTAGTGCGGTGCTTGCTCCTTTAAGGCAAGGAGTCGGAACTGAGGGACCAGTGTACGTTAAAATACCTTTCTCTCACGGGGATTTGGTTATATGGAAACAATCAGCAGGAACATATAGAGAAAATCCTGATAAAGTAGCTCGAGTAATGAAAATGATTACGAAAACTCAAAACCCGGACTGGGATGATATACAAGTGCTTTTAGATACCCTTATGGACTCGACAGAAAAAGAGATGGTGCTGCGAAGTGCTTGGGAGAGAGTCCGGGAAGATATAAAACAGGGATTAGTAACGGGAAATATAGATCAAAACTTCCCGATGGAAAACCCGATGTGGGATTATAACACACAAGGAGGAATGAGAAATTTACGGAGATATCAAGACTGGGTAGTTTTCGGAGTACAACATGCTATGCCCAAAAAGATAAATTGGTCAAAATTGTATAATGTTAGACAAGAGAAGGCAGAATCACCATCTGCCTTTCTAGAGAGACTTAAAGAGACAGCAAAGAAATATACGGATTTAGATGCGGAAACAGAACAGTCTAAAGCACAATTAGCCCTGATTTTCCTGGGGCAGTCTCAAGATGATATCAGAAAGAAACTGCAAAAACTAAAAGGGGCAGATTTGCGGAACCTGGACAGACTGTTAGAGGTGGCTTGGAAGGTGTATAATAATCAGGAAAAAGAGAGCTCCCGGAGACAACAACAGAATTTACTGGCAGTGATACAGGGAACAGAACAAGGTTTCCCTAACCCTAGGGGAAGAGGACAAGGAAATATGCGAGGACGGGGATGAGGAGGAGGATTTTATAATCCAAGGATGGGAATGAGCACAGAAAGAATAGGATATAATCAATGTGCACTTTGCAAGCAGGAAGGACATTGGAAAAATGAATGTCCATCCAGGGGGGGCAGTTCATGCCTCCAAGAAATCCTTTTGCAGGATCTGACATAGCTAAAACAATGGTGTTGGGGGAATTTGATAATCAGAGCTGACTAAGCCGAGTAGAAAATAAGGAGCCCCTTGTAAAAATCCAATTAGGAGAGGAAGAAGTAAAATTTTTAATAGATACAGGGGCCACTTATTCAGTTGTAAATGATTTGCACGGAAGAATAGGAAAGAAAACTATGACAATTGTGGGAGCCACAGGGAAAGAAGAAGTACTGCCATTCTTGCAACCCCTAGACTTACGATTTACAGGAAAAGAATTGACACATAAATTTTTATATGTGCCTGAATGTCCCATTCCTCTATTGGGACAGGACTTATTAAGTAAATTGGATGCTACAATTGCTTTTGAAAACGGCGAATTGATAATGCAAATCCCTGAATCCAAGACAGGACAGATTTTAGTTCTCAAAGACAAACCTATTCCACAAATTCCAAAATAAGTGGAACAGGCTTCCTTCACTCCTCGGCTCTGGCGTCCATCCTGGCCGTTCCGACGGGAGCTGAATTGGAGGTCAGGTTTTTTTGTTGTTTTTTTTTTGTTTGGTTGGTTTTTTTTTTTTTCAAAAAGTCGCTCACCCTGCTTTGCACAGCTACAAACGCTGGTCTGCTCGGCAGCAGCTATAGACTCCTGCCTGCTCGGCAGCAGCTACGGCTGCCTGCCTGCTTCAGCAGCAACCATAAATACCTGCTGGCAACCGCACTTTTGCATTAACCCTTTCTTGCCCGAAATGTTAAACTGCTACCGGTTACAAACTTTTACATGAACCCAACAACAAAAAATACACATAACACCGTCTGCCCTCAACACACACACACGTATGGGATTCCACAAGCACACTCCACACAACTACAATATTTGAAGCACAAAATCCAGACATCACTACTCCCACTGTGCAGTCCCACGTACAGAATGTGGCACAAGGACCCTGTGGAGACTAACAGCAAACCAGCTCCGAGAAGCATCATTGCAGTACGAGGTGGCAGGCTCAACCTTAGCGGGCGTCCCTGCAGAGGCTCTGCCTCCCCCACATCGTATGAGGCTTGGGCTTTTATACTGACCAAAATGCACACTCATTCCGACACAGGTGGCCAGCCTGTGCTGGAAGACGTGGCCAGCAGTATCTACAAAGGTCTCCAAGGGTTGATAGAAACCTGGACATATTTATGTTTACCAACTTCTAGTACATGAGTATCACAGAGAAACTGTATTAAATGAGTTGTATAAGGGGTCCCAAGTCCACGGTCCGTCACAGTATGCCCAATACCCCTGATAAGAGCATAAGAGAGACCTTCCCACCACCAGAAAATCACACAATACATCTGTATCCCGCGCTGATCTCACTTCCATGGAGGTTTGGGGGGGGGGGGGGTGGTGGGTGGTGGTGGGTGTTTTTTTCTGTTGTGTTTTTTTTTTTTAACTTTAACGTAAAAAAAGGTTGCTTGCTTCACTTTAAGAAAGGCTGAAATCATCCATAAAATGCATGTCCTGACCTCAAATTTCAATTCATTCAATTACTGACAAGGGGGGTGTCCTGGGGTGATGCTGACTCTTTCCAGGGTTTCACCCATCGAGCTGGCACCCACCGCAAACCGGAATCTGTAATTTACACACATATAACCTCAACCTGTTAGTTTTACTTCCACAGGACCTTTCCAAATGCCGGTTTCCAAATCCTTGTACTGGACAAGAATACCTGGAGTTTTAGTCATATAACCTGAACCTAATGCCTGCTCATGTATTATAGCAGGGGGGGTCATTAAAGTCTCCTGTCAATCACAAAAAAAAGCATAACATATACAGCTTGAGTATAAGAGGATTTTAACCCATATGTGGTCACTGCTTGTCAGGACTCCTTAACTATTTTGAGATCAAAAGCTTCCCACTCTTTAACCCCCTGCTGTGTAGTAAACACAGGATATGCAGAGAGGCCCATTGCAGAAAATTCACCAGTAATAATCGCATCTTTGATTAACCTGTGCCAACAGTCCTCTTTGGATAGCAAGTGCCCCATCTCCTCCCCGGCAGCTCACCTGATCAGGGCAAGATTCCCAAAGTTTTGCAGACATCTGACTTCCCAGTGCCGGGGGCAGCGCTGATTTTCGGCTGGCTCTCCACCCCCTCCTTTTCGCCGGACCTTCAAACTCGTCTTCATCGAGTTACCAATCGGAGGGTCCCTGTTCGGGTGCCACTTGTTGACATGGGAGTCACGGGCAATGCAGAGACAATCAATGTGATCAAGCGATTGCCAAATATATTATAAAGCCTTAACTCCTTATATACTATTTCTTACATGCAGTTACAGTGATTTGGCGTATTATGATTGGATACATGTCTTGAAGACCCTTAGTGACTAACATATAATTGGTTAAACACAGGTGTGAGAACTTGACCTCGAAAGCTTGCCAACAGTTCACAGTTCTCATTAACTCAGTGAATTCCAGCTTCTTCTTATCTTGCTTGCTTAAGCTTCTTCAGGCCTCTCATGGCCTTGCTGTATCTTTCAGGATTATTCAGAGTTTATGTACCAATTATGCATTCTCCTGTGAGAACACTGTCTCCACAGAGACTCATCGGCGCACCCAGCGCTGCTTGCTTATTGCCTCTCGATATTAATCAATTGTAATAAAATAATTGAATTAGACCATGGCTGAGACGAAGTTTTTATAACAACTGCGGCTGGTGTAGCTGCTGTGCTTGTCGGCTCTCCCACCACCAGCTTCTCTTTTTCTGAGTCCAGATCTTCCTCCTCTGCCTTGCTGGGAAATGCTGCGTGGTCTCCTGCATCCTGCTGGGGCTCGGCGGGCGGCTGGGCTCCTCCGCGGGCCTCGGCTCCTCCTCTGCCTCCTGCCGCGCCTCGGCTCCTCCTCTGCCTCCTGCCGCGCTTCGGCAGCCGCCTTCTTCGGCTCCTCGGCAAGCGCCTCCTTCCCCTCCTCGGCAGCCCCGACCTCCTCTACCGGCAGCAACTCCCTGCCGGCCTGCGGCCCCGCTCCCGCGGCCGCTTGCTCCCCGGGGCCGCTCTCCCGGGCCGCTTCGGTCGCCGCCGGCTCCCGGGGCCGCTCCCCCTCGGCTCCCCACAGCCTCACGAAGACGGAGGCGAGGACGAGGGCCAGGATGGTGAAGAGCATACGGACGGCCAGGTACAAGTCCACGGCCACGTCTGTCCCGCTCTGCTGCTGGAGCTCGCCTGTATTACAAGTCATTGCCATAAAGTACAGTGAAACGAGAACCTTAGCCCAAGCCCCACACTTGATAAACACTAACACAGCAAATACCGGCTCTAAGTAAGATACAACATTCTGAAAGTGTGAGATCAAGAGAAACAACTTTGAGAGCCAATAAATCAGCACTGTGATGAGTGACTATTAATCCGGTCAGATCTGCTGTTATTTCAACCCTTCGTGCCCCACGTTGGGCGCCAAAAGAACTGTTGTGATTTAAACCCAGTCAGACATCTCGTTCACTCGCTCCCCCCCTTCTTGCCCTCCCCCTACTCACGGAGGGATGGAGAGGAGAATCAAAAGAATGCAACTTCCACTGGTTGAGATAAGAACAGTTTAGTAACTAAGGTATAACACAAATCACTACTGCTACCACCAATAATAATAATGATAAAGGAAATAACAAGGGAAGAGAATACAACATCTCACCACCAGCCGACCGATAACTTGCCCCCCCAGCCCGACCAAGCACCGACCGATACCTCCTCCAACCCCGCAGTCTACCAGCCCTTCCGGGTCCCTCCCAGTTACAGCAGCATTCTGCACATGAACTCGAATTTGATTTTCTATTTTTTCTTAAGATATTTGGTATTAAAGGGCATTTGCTATATCTCTATTAGTTGGATTGATGGCATATTTTGTCTCAGAAGAGTAATGCAAGTAAAGTATTCAAACCTCCCAGATATCTATTGCAGTGCATTGGAGAGAGGCCAGTTTTCACTCACAGTGTTCTTCGACTAAATTGAATCCAGATGTTTACAAGGAAAAAAAATATTAACAAACCTCTCAGAAGGGCAGCCAATCATTATCGAGTGCTTTAATAACATAAACCAAAAATTCTTTAAGGGGGCAACTAGCCTTTAGCCAGAAAGATTTTTATTTTTTTTTAATAATGCAGGGTGTATTATCCTAATTTAATTCCAGCTTGTCATCAACAAAATACTTATCTGGGATAATTCTGAAAAAGCTGTACAACAAGCCATTTGTGAAAGTATTAATAACTTAGTTCTAAACATATGCAGGGTCCTTCACCTGGGTCAGAGCAATCCCAGGCAGAGAAGAGGTTCAGAGCAGCCTTGCAGAGAAGGACTTTGGGGTGTTGGTTGATGAGAAACTGAACATGAGGCAGCAGCGTGCGCTCGCAGCCCAGAAAGCCAACCGTTATCCTGGGCTGCATCAAAAGGAGCGCGACCAGGAGGTCGAAGGAGGTGATCCTGCCCCTCTACTCTGCTCTTGTGAGACCTCACCTGGAGTACTGTGTGCAGTTCTGGTGTCCTCAACATATAAAGGACATGGAACTGTAGGAACAAGTCCAGAGGAGGGCCACGAGGATGATCAGGAGACTGGAGCACTTCCTGTATGAAGAGAGGCTGAGAAAGCTGGGGCTGTTCCGCCTGGAGAAGTGAAGGCTGCGTGGAGACCTCATAGCAGCCTTCCAGTATCTGAAGGGGGAGCTATAGGGATGCTGGTGATGGACTATACATTAGGGACTGTAGTGATAGGACACGGGGTAATGGGTTAATTCTTAAACAGGGGAAGTTGTGATTGTATATAAGGAAGAAATTCTCTACTGTTAGGGTGGTGAGGCACTGGAATGAGTTGCCCTGGGAAGTTGTGAATGCTCCATCCCTGGCAGTGTTCAAGACCAGGTTGGGCAGAGCCTTGGGGGCATGGTTTAGTGGGAGGTGTCCCTGCCCATGGCAGGGGGGTTGGAACTAGATGATCTTAAGGTCCTTTCCAACCCTAACTATTCTATGATTCTATATGGTTCCAATTTTGGTTTTCCTTTTTTTTTTTTTTCCTATAAACCTAAGTTACCTGCAGTTTTATTTTCGTAACACAAATCAGATATCTTTGACAGAGAGATCTAGGCATAAAAGAAAAGGTGTCTTTACATTTTAAAGCTGCTTCAATAGCCCACCGTTTTGTGCCTGTAACAATATAGTACTATTCAACAGTGTTCCAGTTCTTGAAGATTAAATTCATAGAGAGGCTATTATTTAACAGGAATTTCCTGGAAAGACATTTCAGTTTTACATTTCTTGGGAAAATTACTTGACACTGTCTAAAAAAACACATAGTTTATTTGTGTCTGTAGATTGTACACATGCAAATTTAAATTGTAGATTTCATAGAATTCTGTGTGAAGCTGACTTGAGAGGACTAAATAGCATGTCAGGAAACTAATATTCATTTTCAATATGTTCAAGCATAGAGCAAAGTAGTGCAAGATTCTTATTTACATTTCAACGCCCTTCTTAATTAGTTTGGCCTAATTTACTTTGTGAGGAACTTGCAATATGCAAGAAGTAAAGTTATGGTCCATTTTAGTACTAAGAAGTATTTTGATAATTAAAAATGTATACTGCATTTTCTTGGGTTTCAAACTTATTTTTCTTTCACTTTCTTAAATGTACTTATTAACTTGTATCCCCCCTGGTCCAAATAGCAGCCAGGTTCCTGTCCTTGATGATTTAGGATTTCCATTATTCTCATATCCTGAAGTGCCATTAACTGTTTAGTCAGAAAAACTCCGTCATTACTGACATTCCAGGCAAAAATGTCTTTCTTCCTCAAAACTACTCTCTAACAAAGCTTTTCCTCCTTCCCAGCTGTTACAGCCATTTTGCATGCAAGTAATCTCCAGCCTCCTGATTTACCAGACATATGTATCACATCAGAGTGGTAAAACATGGCTGTATTATGAGTATAAACATGTCCCAGAAACTTCAAAAGAAAGCATTTCTGTGACCAGGAAAAGTTTACATAATGCCTGCTAAAATTCAACCTATGGATAGAAAAGCTGAAATTCTATGTAAGACATAGGCATTTCTAGAGCATATTTATACATAAATATTGTGATGAATACTAAGTTCAAAGAATGCTCAAAAACAACAGATACACTGGAGAGTTTAACCATCTTATTTTATACTTCCCTAAAACAAGAGATGGAAATATCTGGAACATGTTAAAAGCTTTCAGTGCATTTGTCATATGAGGAGACTATGGAACATGAAAAAATGCATCAGCTGAGACTCTTAAGTACAGCGAAATACTTGTGGGACTTATCCACTAGACATGCAAAGACCAAGCCAACACAAACACAGATGGTGAAGCCCTTTTCAGACCCTATCTGGTGTCAAAGGCAGGAGAAGCTATCAAATGATTTTTGCAACCTAAAAGTACATGAGGAATCCAGATTTCTCTATTTGCTTTGCAACAACAGTTAAGCACACTAAAACAGACACAATGCAACAAGTGCACTTTCTTGTCTTGCTTTTATACTTTGCTACTGAGGACTTCTTTCAGAACTGTACCAGACTAACAATCTGCCAAGCCTCATGCCCCTAGATATACACATGGCTACTACCTTCTCTTGTACTTTACTTGAATTTCATATCAGTTACTGAAATGAGATTCCAAGCATGTCAATTAAAAAAAAAAAAAAAAAAGTCCAGCATCCACTGACATATAGAAGAGATGTCACAGAGTGGATTCTTCCCTCTTCTACACAGGCTGGGCTGAAAATATTCCATCTTTATACCATTTGGAAAACAAGATTTATGAGGGGACTTAAGGCACAGACTCTGATTGCTGGTCGAAGACCTCTTTACTTTAGATTACATGGTTTATATATGTTTTTGATCATATTCACATGCTTAAAGCTACAATACAATTGGTTAGTTGCTGCTGTCCACACGCATAATATAAAATTATAATTGATTAATCTGCTTTTTCAACACTATCCTTTCAAACTCTCGAACTTCTCAGTTCCTTCTTCTACTTCTCATTTTCATCCCCTTTTGTTCCGCTTCTTTTGCTCCACTTTTCTTGCTTGAGGTTAGTTAACCACAGAGATAAAATTACAGTCTGGCTCAAAGTTAATTCCCTAAAGAATTAAGGTCGTTCAGCATACTCTGAACAAGTTCAAACTCCTCTTCTCCTACAGATTTAGGCCTACATTTTATTTAAGATAGACTCTTCATACTTACTAGTTGACAGAAAGAAAAGCCGTAGCTTCCAGGAATGTATTCTGATGTACGGAATCAGACTCTATAACTCAAGGAGTTATAAAGCAGGTGTGTTTATTATGACGCCAGATGCAAGGGGATCTCTCCTCCTAACTTGCAAACCAAGGGGTTAAGCGAGCAGTTATTTATTATACAAAAACATGCATATTTATTAGATTCCCGAGAGAGTGGCGGGGCTATTACAATTAGTTCTATGAACCCATTATCATAAGTCTCCTCCTTTTGGTGCTTGCGCACTGCCCTCTGGTTGTCGTGCGCAGGGGTTTTCAAGATGAAGTAAGCAGTCTTCTTTATGATGTACTTTTCACCTTTGGCACAGATGGATGCCCCAGTAATCACAAAACTAGCTGAAACCAGCCATATCTGCAACTTTCTGATAGCTGATAAAGTTTTAGAACAGTATGACCTTCGTACAACATTTATTGCAAGCAACACAGGACGGGGAGACAAGGAGTATCCGAAGCTAGCAGGTGTTCGGGAGGCACTGTCTCCAAACTGACTGATAAGTAGAAGGATGGTAAGAAATAATTCAATCCTGTTAGTACGGCTACTAAATTCTGTTATCACACCACAGACTTACAACACATTGTTCTCTATCTTAGACCTAGGTTAAGCTAAAAGTATTTTAACCCTATGCTTTCCAGGTACTTGCTTTCCTTATATCACTTGGACATTACAGAAAGAACTGTAGTACACAAATTTATAAAAATTGGATTACAGTTCACTCCTTCCAGGCTCTTCTCCTCTCTTGAGGATACTAGCCCCTAGTTTAAGGGGGTCATGAACTCAGGATCCCAATGTATTTTCATTGGGGCTACTAGTTATTTTAGACCTGTTGCAAAACCATAGTCAGAGACAGATAGCACCACTCCTTTTAAATTGCAGCTATTCCGCACTTCCCAATTATCAAATCTTGTTTCAAATACCATATCTTTTAAAAAGTAACAGATCTTTCCTATATTTTTTTCCTTAATAGTTTCACATTTCAATGCAGTCAAAAGAAGGGAGTTTCGAGAATGAGGTCTTCATGCCAAGACTTGGTGTTTAATCAATCTTTGTTCATATTTAGTTCCAGAAAATTATTTATAGCACCTTTGAAATGTTTCACTTTGGAACTTAGATAATGGGCTGAGAGTTGCAAAGGAGTAGGATACTGACTATACTTAAGGTCTGCAAGTGCTGCAGAATAAAAGTAACAGGACTGTAGCATAAACATACCTGCACTTTCACATATGAATGATTTTTACAGATACTTAACTGAGCTGAAAATGTGATAAGTAATAAGAAGGGAAAAGCAGGCAATTTCTGACTTTGCTAGTAATGGCGCTCATATCTATAGGAAAGACAAAAAGTAGTCAAAATTAAAACATTTACTGATGATCTGACATCTCTGCTTTTGCTAAGTCATGTCATATAACATTTATAACTTATGTTGATTCTGGATCCTGAGACGAGGAAGCACAAAATCGCAAAATGAAATACAAACCTTTGCAAATAAGTAGAATCAGTTTTAAGTAATGTTAAGTTTGATGGCTTTGTAACGGTAGCAATTGAAAATAACTGAGGTGCATGATTCACAGAAGAAAAAAAAAAAGTAGAGTGCGGCTATAGAACATACTGAGAATTCTTGTATAAGATAAACTGTTTTAGTTGACATAGTTTTAGGTCCTTATGACCTTAGTACAAAATAAGTGGGGATGGGGAGTATCTGGGACTAGCAGATGTCCAGGATGGGTGCAGTTAAACTAACTGATAAGTAGAAGGACAGGATGTTTGCTATGTCTGTAGCATTAATTAAGCTGGTGTAAACATCTGCTGTGCGTGCTTCAAAGGCTGCCAGAAGTGATGAAGATTGTTGGAAGAAGTAAATGACCCTCAGAGACCACCACCACATTTTTGTACACATGCGGGAAAACCTTCTGAAAAATTATGTAATTCACACGTAGCCTCATGAATATGCATGTATGCCCAGGGACTATATAAGTACAGCTTGTGTAGCAATACGGGGACACACGTTAGGTGGAGCTATCCCCCGTGTCTCCCAACGCCGCAATAAAGAATACCTGCTTGTCACCTTAAAATTTGTTGGCGAGTTTGTTCCTGGAGTTTTCTCCAAATCAATCCATCTGTATTTATTCAGCTGCTTTGGGAGAAAAAAGAGCATAATGTTTTTAAGCCAAAATGTCTTATCCTGACCATTAATTTATGGTACCTTTAATCTTGAGGGAGCCAAATAAAGAGAGCTCATGATTTAGCTTTTCAGTATAGGCAAGCACTTGCAGTCCTTAAACAAAGCAAGCACAGGTGGTCAAGCCATTTTAAATTAATCTATAAGGAACAGACAGTAAAAAAAAATTCCTAACTTCTTCAGAGGTTTTTGGTCCCTCTAAATAAGAAAGGAATCTAAAAATTTTCTTTGTTCACGCCTTTGATTTCTCTCTAGCTTCTTTTATTATTTTTCTTTTTCCCTCTTTTAGGATCTCCATAATCCTTTCTTCTCCTCTTGGGCTCTATGGCTACATATGTACAAGTAAATACGATCAGCCAGAACCTAGTCTTTGACCCTGAGGATAAATGGTACATAGGCAGCCTACATCTGGGAAGGCTGAACTCTCATTTTTTGCACTAACTCCCCCTGGCCTGTGCTACCCCCCAGCACTGCCTGGGGGAGCGCATGCTGGCAGGCCTGAACTGCCTTAGCCAGCATGCTAACTGTTCAACAGCATGGATGACTAAGGGCCAGCACATGAATCTGTGCCCTAGTCCAGTTTAGTATGCTAGCACAGACTAGAAAACTAACTTTTTCCTTCCTCCTGTAGCCGATCTTTTCCTTTCCATATTTTAGGAAACATTCAGTCAGACCAGACCAGACCAGACAACCTCCTCCTGCAACTGAATTTTACTTCTGTGAAATGCCTGTGAAAAGTCAAAAAGCAATAGTTGGTAGCCTCCTACCTAGATTGTATTTGAAACATGCTTGTAGCTGTAAACTTCTACATTCCTTTTAGCTGGAGCTCTTCTGGAATTATTGTTTTGCCCAGAGCACATTTTCCAGCTGTCACTAAGGTTAGTGGAGGTTAGACCATCTAGTAGCGTTTTCATTACTACACAGAAACCAGGAAAGGAAAGCAAAGAAATTAGCAAAAAAAAAAAAAAAAGATGGCAGGTTTGTGCATACACTTGCACACAAATTAAACGAAAAATGCTGTTATCACCAGAAAAATCAGCATTGCCACTCAGAAGGACCCTTAGCCTTAGATGAAAATTAAGAATCAGATTGATTCATCTGTAAAGTCAAAGTTCTGGTTTCCACAATGGTTTGCAATCTTTGCTGGGCCAGATCCTGAAACAGTTGAACAGTTGTGATTTGCTTAGGACCTAGCAGTATGTCTGCTTATGCTTTCACCTACCATTATGGTGTCTGAACACTTTCTATATATAAATTAGTAAAGTCCGAAGCATATTTTATAAAATCTTTGTCATGTCTCTTTCTTGTGAAATTGAATGTTTGAGACACCTTTACTTAAAAAATGATTTTTTTTTTGTATCAAAATAATTGTTGGGTGTTGCCTGGGGTTTCTTGGGCTAAAGCTGGTATCCATATTGTGTAAGAAGACTTTTTCTGTGAAGAAGATTTTACAGAAGTTCCCAAAGATGTTCAGTCCCTGGCTTTAATCTGCCCTGGAAGCATGTGTCTAAACCACTAAAATGAAAAAAGACTTTACCCAGGACTTTATGATCTACTCTACATTGTCCCATGGGATCACAGCTGCTGTCTTAACATTTCGGAGACTGAAATTCCATCTTAAGTGTAGCTGTGGTTTGATCTATTAACTACTGTGTCTTATCACTAAATTAATGAAAAAAGCCTTGGAAGACAATATGTTATGTAAATTTAATCCATCTAACAGTAGAATTATTTAGCCAAACATTACCACTGGAGAAGTCCATATTTCACTAAGTGCAACTGCCACAATATAAGATGTTCTGAACTTTGTTTACAAACAATCTGAACAGCCATGTCAGTTACATAAGACAAAGGTTAGAGACATGATAATGAACAATTCAAGCACAGGACTGATGACAGGAGACACATCTGGAGAATATGTTTAGTGTGTACAGTCCTCTTGAGAAGGAAATCATGCTGGTAGTTAAGAACCACACAAGAGGCGAACTTCCTGTTTGTAATAGTAAGTTGTCACAAGGGAAGAATCAATGTCACAAGCAGTTTGAACTTAAAATAATAAAGTATGTTAAACAGAAGAGGAAACAGCAAGTTCAGGTGCAAATACCTCCACACAATGTTTCACAGCCTAAAAAAAAGATTTTTGCTTTAAGGTCAATACAAGTCTCTAAGCAAATCACTGGAACTTATCTGCAAAGTTATCCCAGATGGTCCTTCTTGGCTTGACACCACAGTAACTGCCTCAATGACAGGAGTGATAAAACTCAGTCATTGTGTTAAGATGTCAACTAGTTAAGATGTTAAATTGTGTTAAGATGTTAACTAGTCAGGTAAGGTAGTATATTATCATTTGAAAATTCCCTGGAGAATTTCAGTGAGCCACTAAAATGTCAGACACCATCAGTATCTAAACAAAGATCAGCACACCCTCTTGCAGATGTGCTGGGATGAGTGCAGGGACTTCCTGGGAAACATCAGAAATGGAACACCTCCTAGAACCCCAAACAAATGAGTAAGAGGTGGTTACAGAAAAAGACTCATTTTCAGAATATGCATCTTTATTAGTGGTCCTTTATAAATAAAGCTGCATAACCAGAAACAAAGACTTATTCAGTAAAAGAATAGCTCAAGAAATGCACTCTAGAACTGCTACAGAGAGGAAGCAAAATTCCTTCTAAGTTTGCCCAATAAACAACACCCTATTTGCCTAAAGAAAGCACTTGAAATGGGTATAAAAGTTACTTAGCATTAATTTTTAATTTCTGTGACCACTGACTTCCCTCAGATCCTCTTCTTCTGCCTTTTACCATTTTTCATTGCATTATTCATAAGCTCCTCCAAGGAATGCTCAGTTCCTATCACACACTATTTAGCCCCCAGTAGGATGCTATGGATAAATTCTGGCATACTCTACACACCAGAATCTCGCCACATAGCGATCACATGAGTATTCCCTAGTCATGAACAGACTGGTAATAAAAATCAACTTTATGCAATCAGCTGGTAAGAACTTTAGAGCCAAATAAAAATGAATATTGGCCTCTACAAAATTTCATAGAAACAGAATGATGCAATTCTTATGCATCACTCAAATGAGCCCATGATTACTCAAATGAGTACTGCTTAAAGAAAACAGTGTGGAGGGAGTATTTAATAGAGTATGTGGCAGAAGGAAAACTCCAGAACTTTCACCTTTCCAAATCAAAATGTTTAGAAATATCAAATACAAGATGATAATTCTGCTACCACCTCATCATTTAATATGTTATGTTTTTAATTTCAAAACTTAAAAAGCTTTTACATCATTAAAATCAAAACTGAATTTGCCCAAGTGAAAGTTTTAAGATTTAATCCATAAAGAACTGTATATATGGAAAACGTTCTTCTGTGAAGAACAACTTATTTGGTAGCATAAGGGAAAAATAATTCCCCAGTAAATTAAATACATCTTGGGAAAATTTTTTCAAAGTCTCCCTAACTGAACTTGTATGTATTCTTAATTCCTCACATGAATACAATGCTCAGATTAGAACCATTTACATAATTCCATAATTAGCAGGGCTATCTGTGTAGGACTTTCTGTTGCTTATAGGTATGCTACAAAATAAATCTCAAAAGTAGAAGCTTCCATTTAATCTCCTCTGCATTACACAGAAATATTTGGCACTTATTCATAATACATTAGCTTTTAAGTAACATAATAATAGAGCTAGCTGTCTGACTCAGGCCTATTTCTGAAGCTGTTAATTTGATATTTTTTCCAATAAACAGAAAACTTTCCCTATTATATATACCATCATGCAGCTTTTCTGCTTGCAATGAATTATCCCAGATTGCTACAAAACTAGATAATCGGATAAGACAAATTCTGTTTGTTTCAAATAACCTTCATTCAAAGCATCCACTACATACAATGATGAATGTAAAGTGAGGATATAATGATTTTTTAATAAACATACCTTATACTTTTGACTGGTAATATATCTTAGGCATCAAAAGAGGAAGTGTGTATGCTCAGGGGACTAAACTAACACAGATTTATAGCACAGACATGGCACATTGGTAGCTGGTCAGCTGAACGCTCAGGGACACATTAATGCAAGCTCATCATGTATGTGTAGTTCTAGATTAACATTACTCTTTTATACATATTTACTTGGCCCATCTAAGGAAAAAAATCCAAACTTTGCAGTCATCAATATTACAGCATCCATAAAAAACCTGCATGCTAGTACAGCATATAAATTTTCTTATATCAATAATGTGCTCCTAGTTTAAGTCACAACTTTGAGATAACCCTAGAGCTTTTCACATTCTGTCCCATCCTGGACTTGCTCCCAAGATCAGAGGAACAGTTTCAGGGAGAGATGGGGGGAATTTTTATTTATTTTATGCTTAAAGAGCTAGTCAGACAGAGCTGAGAGCTTTTAAAGGGATAAAAATGAGAGTTCTTTTGTCCAGTGAGTACATGGAAACTTATTTGGCAATTCAAAATTTCAGACTTAGGTTTTGGTTTCATTATTAGTCATTGCACACTCTTTCAGAACATGAAAGAATTTAAAAATTGAATTCACATAACTTTACTTACAATTATTTTTACTGCAAGATCTGGACTAGCAATCATACACATTTTAGTGAATGCGTTGCTGTACAAGACTTGACCCTACACTTCTTTCAGTTAAAAGCTGAAATTAATGTGGATTTTGCCAGTGAGGATGCAACTTTACCTACCATCCCTGCCCCCAAACTGTCAAAGATCAAATAACCCTGGAGTTAGAAGTCCATTAAATAACAGATTGCATAAACAGAATGTTTGATTGGGTTCCAGCTTCTCATAGATGGAGCAATAGGGCTGTTAGTGGAGATTAGACAGATTGTGTGCAATGATACATATTTTGCCTTTTGGGTAGCCACAAATCAAAGATGTGCAGTTTCTCATAAAAGGTTTAACTGTTGTTAATAACCTCTAAACATACCTCCTGATTTATCTTCAGCTGAAATTAAAAATGCATTTGCACCCCAATAATATAATCCAAAATAATATGTGAATTTACTTTGATTTTCTGATCTCACATCTCAGATATTGTTCGCTACAACAAAACTATTGACTTTTCAAAATATGAATCTGAACAATTCCTGCCAGAGGTTTAGTGCTACTTTTGTCAACCCCTGAGGGAGTTGAAAGAAGTTTGGCTTAGGTTCAGCAGTAGCAGTAATTTTTCTCAGTCTTAGTAGATGGTGCGGTGCTGTGTTTTTGACTTTCATCCTGGGAACAACACTGAGAACACTGATGGTTTTAGTTGTTGCTAAGTAATGTTTACACTGACCTAGGACTTTCTCAGTCTCATGCTCTGCAAGGGAGGAGGGGAAGTCAGGAGGAAGCAGAGACAGGACACCTGACCCAAACTAGCCAAAGGGATATTCCATACCACAGCATGTCATGCCCAGTATATAAACTTTGGGCAGTTACCTAGAAGGGAGATCTCTGCTCAGGTCTGGCTGAGTATCGGTTAGCGGGTGGTGAGCAGTTGTATTCTCTTCCCTTGTTATTTCCCTTATCATTATTATTATTGATGGTAGCAGTAGTGGTTTTGTGTTATACCTTAGTTACTGGACTGTTCTTATCTCAACCCGTGGGAGTTACATTCTTCTGATTCTCCTCCCCATCCCTCCAGGAGCTGGGAAGAAAGGGGGGGGGGGTGTGAGTGAGCGGCTGCATGGTTCTCAGGTGCCGTCTGGGCTTAAACCAGGGCAAATTTGATTCAGAAACACAGTCATTTCTTGGTCATTTAAATACAAACCGAACATCATCACTTAGTGCATCCGAGAGGCAAAATTAAATTATGATGATACTGTGTTTATTCCAATAATCAGCAAGTTGGTTGTCAGAGAATTCACTAGATAAAACCAGCAGTCCCTCTGATAACCTCCTCAATATTTGAGCACAATCCAGATACTGGGAAATGAGTCAAAAAGTGTTCCATAGTTTCTGTAACAAAACAGCAAAGATGATGGTGACAGTGCTAGTGGCAACAGAGAGAGTAAGACTTGAGAAAGAATTTTCCTAGAATGAACACTTTCTGGTAAAAACCTTTTCTTGTAAATATTGCTGGCACAGAGTCCAATTCCTGAAGACAGTAGGTTAACAATTGTCCTGAGTTCAGCAGTAGCAGTCATTTTTCTCCTTCTTAGTAGCAATAAGCGCAGTGCTGCATTTTCAACTTTAGCCTGAGAACAACACTGATAACACAATGATGTTTTTAGTTGTTGCTAAGTAATGTTTACCCTGATCAAGGACTTTTCAGTCTCATGCTCTGCCAGGGAGGAGGGGAAGCCAGGAGGAAGCAGAGACAGGACATCTGACCCACACTAGCCAAAGGGGTATTCCATACCACAGCATGTCATGCTCAGTATAGAAACTGGGGGGAGTTACCCGGAAGGCCAGATCGCTGCTTGGGTCAGGCTGGGTATCAGTCGGTGAGTGGTGAGAAATTGTATTCTCTCCCCTTGTTGTTTTCATCTACTGCTGAACCCAGGACAACTGTGAATAAATATATGACAACTCGTATTTGTACAACAGTTATGAAGCTTTCAGTACTGTTGTCCATACTGCTCCCCTTTGTGAATGAGGACTTTGGCAATCACATTTGGAATTCTTAGTTGTTTCTCCAACAATTTAATGAAGTAATGCTTAAATAAATTAATTTCTTTGTCTGTTACAGCTGAACCCAGGATACTTTGTTTCACTTTTCATATCTGCTTTCATGAAAGGAAAGCAAGGAATGGCTGCTACAGACATCACAATAGCAGATTTCATGTGATCTCCCATAAGTCATTCTGATTGCTGCCTTCTGAGTTTAGAGTGGCACCTCTTTACCACCAAAGTTATTTTCAGAAAGACCACTCATCTGCAGTTGCAACTCATAATAATGGGAAATGCATATGTAACTTTAGCTCTTTCCAAGTCACCAGCTCCTAACTGATGAGTGCCTGGAGAAACCCCAAATTTGTAACAAGCTGGGAATATTTTTCTTGTTGGGCATGAAGATTTGGTGGGGCAGTTCAGGGACAGGAGGGAAAGAATATTAGATTGCCTACTTCAATTCCCAAGTGCACTTCATCTACACATTTTTCCTACAGTTCGTTCTATCAACTGGAAGATAAAATAGTAATGTAAACCTCATGCTGCATGAGTTGTCATATTGACCCTAAGGATACCACATATAAATCTGCACAGACAGGTCACAGAGCAGTGTAGGACCTGAATTGCAACACACAAATACAACCCATGGTCTAGTGTGAGGCAGCCCTGCCTATGGCAGGGGGGTTGGAACTAGATGATGTTGAGGTCCTTTCCAACCCTAACTATTCTATGATTCTATGATTGGCTGCTCTAGAAATTTTGAGCAAGTCAAGAGGAAGGTGCATACATTTCAAGGACAGAAACATGCAGAGAGTAATCATGCAACTGGAGATGGGTATCATATTTTACAAAGGGAGTTGAAGAATAATAGATGGAAGTTTCTTGTTAAAGCAAGAGGAATGCATGCCCCTAGGCTGCAGTAAAGAACAAGGCATCCCAATTCCCATTGTCCTTAAGTAACCACTGTAGCCATTTCCCCAGACATGGCCTTTGTGGCATTAATATCATGCTATTATTGAGGCCTTCCTCTCCCAAGTACATAGATTAAACTTTCTAGTTGCAGGTTTGGTCACCAATGCTTTCATGTAGAGGTCATATAAGAAAAATGAAACTGTCAGAAACCAGCTTGTGTTAAGGCCTCTGAGAAATATTTAGTTGGCATAATTCAATTTTTTCAGTGTTGTACCAACAAGAATTCCGCTAATAAAAGACGATGTTGCCTTTGTGGTATAAAAAAAAAACCAAACTTATAATTCATTATTTAAAAAAAAAAAAAGTGATAAAAAGGTGGTGGCCAATATGCAGAAAGATCGGGTCAAGAATGTCTTGAACAAGATTTTTTTTTTTTTTTTAAGAGTTAGGGTACCATTATTTCTGTAATTGTGTAGAAATCTGGAAGCAGTTTTTGTTACAGAAAATGCCTTATTGAAAAAGGTCCTTTCAGGCTGGGAAGAGAGTGCTGGATTGTAAACCATGTTATGCAAGCCTGCTGCTCCAGAAGCCAAAACCCTGCCCCATCAATCGCATAACCAGCTCCAAGGGAGATCTGAGCCCTGCTCCTTTACAAAGAAGTCTCAATGGAAATTCTGCAGGTTACCAGCCTTCCCCAGGCAATAAACAAGGCATTTACTGTCACTTGGTATTTACTGGAGCCAATTGGGCACAGTTTGATTCCACCCCCCTTCTCATTTTACAGTGTAAACAAAGACACAACTTACAAAAAAGGACACCCTTATGATCTGGGAATCATATTGGCCCTTTGAAATGCTGAAAAAGCCTGTAGGCTGCTGGTACAATTCTGAAAGGAAGCAGAAGAGGCAAAGGCAAAACAAGATGCTCTGCAATGGAATGCACTAAAGAAAACCAAATATTTCAACCAATATTTAAATTCCTCAAGCATGTGACAAGAGCTACTCATCTCATCCTTAACATCTGAAACCACTACAAAAAACATAGAGATGGATTTATATAGACAGTAAAAGAAGTCATGCTTCACTACAGATCAGAAGACACCTTAACCATTCAGTTACCATGTTTTTGCTGTACTATTCTTTTCTAGACTGTAGCACTCAGTCCTGCTACAGGGTGTGCCAAACTGTTTTGCCAGGTTTGTACAGGTAAAATGGCTACAGAGAAATACAGCACAACTTTTCCATGTATACCTACACTGAGTTTTGATCAATATAATTCTTCCCGTCTTGTTAGTACTGCATTACTAAAGCCTTCTGCATGTGTATTGTTCTCATCTTTACTGGTTTATGAACTGATTTAGCACACAGGATGCCAAACTGCTGCTTTTCAATGACAATAAAAGGCAAAAGGAGAAAAGAAAGATACAAAGTCCACCTGAGTCTTGACAGCCCATTAGGCAAGTCTGGTCAAGGGATGACATTTTCCATAGCCAATGCCACCTGAAGGACCCATATGGATATTATACTTTATAAACATTCACCCCCCCACCCCCCCATTTCTTCTTCTCTTGTCCTTCCAATCTCATTCATCTTGGAAAGGATGACTACAGATTTCACACACACACCAGGCTGGAATTAAGAATGGCAAACATTGGAAAAGACAGATAAAGTGTATTTACATTTAATTTTGAATGTTGGTACGCTTTACTTTTGATTTTAAAAATTCTTATAGCTGGCATTGCATTTCTCTGAATACCACATCTGTTGAATACCCGTTAGGGTAAAGAATTTTTTGAGAAGTCCTGGATTCAGCAGTAGCAGTAATTTCTCTCAGTCTTAGTAGTTGGTGTAGTGCTATGTTTTTGACTTTCATCCTGGGAACACTTCTGGTAACACCGATGTTTTTAGTTGTTGCTAAGTAATGTTTACACCGACCTAAGACTTTATCAGTCTCATGCTCTGCAAGGGAGGAGGGGAAGTCAGGAGGAAGCAAGAGACAGGACACCCAACCCAAACTAGCCAAAGAGATATTCCATACCACAGCACATCATGCCCAGTATATAAACTGGGGGCAGTTACACAGAAGGGCTAGATCGCTGCTCAGGCTGGCGTGGGTATTGGTTGGCGGGTGGTGAGCAGTTGTATTCTCTTCCCTTGTTACTTCCCTTATCATTATTATTATTGGTGGTAGCAGTAGTGGTTTTGTGTTATACCTTAGTTACTGGACTGTTCCTATCTCAATCCGTGGGAGTTACATTCTTTCCATTCTCCTCCCCATCCCGCTGGATGCGGGGGGAGGAAGGGGGGGAGGGGAGAGGGAGAGAGTGGCTGCATGGTTCTGAATTATCTGCTGGGCTTAAACCCTGACAGTTCTTTGTGGCAATCAACGTGGGGCATGAAGGGTTGAGATAATGACAGATCTGACCAGAGTGTGTCTAATCATATTTGTGATAGGCATTTATTGGTTTTGGATTAATAGTCACTCGTCACAATGCTGATTTATTTTCTCTCAAAGTTGTTGCTCTTGATCACGGAGTTTCAGCATGTCATACCTCACAGCCGGTATTTGCTGTTTAAGTGATTATCGGCTGGGGGCTTGGGCTAAGGTTCATGTTTCTCTGTACTTCATGGTAATGACTCATGGATCATGAAACTGATCTGGCTTGTGTTCCCAGTGTGGTCATCATCTATATACCTTGGGAGGTATATAATAGAATTGTTTAGCTATTACACATCTTTTTTCCTTTTCTCGGGTGGTCAACCTATGAAGAAGACATTACCTTACCTTACCAGCCCCCCCCCCCCCAGACTATCATTTGAGAGTTCTGAAGGTTTAGAGTGGCTTTTGGGTACCCTTGAGACCTGCCTGCTGATTGTGATGGGGATCACCATGTTGGCACACAGAGCGTATTTTACGCATGACCATTTTTTCTGTTCTTTAAAGTTAAGCAGAGTCAGTTTTGGGCCTTGTCTAGGGTTAGACAACGATATAGGAGGACCAAGAGATTTTCCCCGAGACTGAACAGTCATAAGTGGCAGGGTGTGTGGGATAATATGGGCAAATATCTAGGACAGTGGGCCCCTCCAGTGATTTGGAACTTGACCACTGAACAAGTGCAAAATCCAGAAAAATTACTAAAACACTTAGATGTGTTGTCATCCTGGTCATACCAGAGAGGGACAAATCATGGCAATGTTCTGGGGCTTGGCCTATGCTTACAGAACCCTGTTCAACACTATCCAGCACCTTTCAAAGGGAAAAAGATGTCTCTGGATCTGATGGCAAAGCAACAGACAAAGCAGCTACTCCAACTCCAGGTACAGCAACTACACCAACCCCAGCGACAAGTACAGCAGCTACTCAAACTCCGACCGCAACAGACAGCACAGCTACTTAGCTCCAAGCACAGCAGCTACACCAGCCCCAGTGACAAGTACAGCAGCTACACAAACTCTGAATACAACAGACAATGCAGCTAATACAATTCCAAGCACAGCATAGGCTGGTCCATAGACTGGAGAACCAAGGAGTGATCAGTAGGACCCCCTCACCCTTTAATAGCCCCATATGGCCGGTGCGAAAGTCTAACGGAGAGTGGAGACTAACAGTAGATTATCATTGCCTGAATGAAGTCACACCACCATTGAGTGCTGCCGTACCGGACATGATAGAACTAGAGTCAAAGGCAGCCAAGTGGTATGCCACGATTGATATTGCCAATGCATTTTTCTCAATTCCTTTGGCAGCAGAGTGCAGGCCACAATTTGCTTTTACTTGGAGGAGCATCCAGTACACTTGGAACCGAATGCCCCAGGGGTGGAAATAAAACCCTACCATCTGGAATGGCCTGATCCAGACTGCACTGGAACAGGGGCAAGCTCCAGAACATCTGCAATACATGGATGACATTATCTTGTGGGGCAATGTTGCAGAATGGCTCCAAGAGCAAGGCCATGGAGCCTTAGAGGCCTTGTGTGAGCAAGGCAAGGGGTAGGCCTCACAGGTAACCGGATACCGGATGTGGGAGGAGAATGTGAAGGAAGCTGTGTTGTAGAACTAACCAATACTGTTCTGACTAGTAGGCGTGGCTAAACACCATGCGGATTTAAGCGAAGCTGTCGTGGTTTAAACCCAGTCAGGTAATTCGTTCGCTCACTTCCCCCCCCCCCCCCCCCCCTTTCTTGCCCTCCCCCTGCTCTCGGAGGGACGGAGAGGAGAATCGAAAAGAATGCAACTCCCACGGGTTGAGATAAGAACAGTTTAGTAACTAAGGTATAACAGAGATCACTACTGCTACCACCAATGATAATAATGATAAAGGAAATAACAAGGGAAGAGAATACAACACCTCAGCACCAGCTGACCGATAACTCGCCCCCCAAGCCCGACCAAGCTCCGACCGATACCTCCTCCAACCCTGCAGTCCCCCAGCCCTTCCGGCTAACTCCCTGTTACATCCTGGGCATGACGTGCTGTGGTATGGAATACCTCTTTGGTCAGTTTGGGTCAGGTGTCCTGTCTCTGCTTCCTCCTGGCTTCCCCTCCTCCCTGGCAGAGCATGAGGCTCACAAAGTCCTTGGCCAGACCAAAACATCTCTATCAGCTCTGTTCCCAAGCCGAAAGTCAAAACACTGCACTGCACCAGCTACCAAGGAGGAGAAACATGACTGCTACTGCTGAACCCAGGACAGAAGCGCACCACAAATAAAGTATAAGTTTGCTTATCACCCATATTGGGTTGGCATGTCTTGCTTCTTCTCGCCGTTTACAAATGGCGCCCGAACAGGGACCATGGATTAAAGAGCCCCCTCTACCGCGGACCCGGATTACAGGGCCCCGGTTAACGGGGACCAGGAATAAAGGGCCCCGACTAGCGGGGACCCGGAATACAGGGCCCTGAGTATCAGGGACCCAGAACGGCGAGTGAGCGGTGCCGGCGGCAGCAGCCGGGGAGCGCGAGCAATGCTGCTGCGGTGGCGTGACGGACCCGGGTGCTTGGACTAACCGAAAGGAGTCTGCCGCTGGGGCGAACCAGACACTGCTGCGTCAGGAGGCCGATCCGGAGACCAAGGCTACAGGACGATCCGGAAAAGGCCGGCCATGAAAATGGACCGAGAGGTAGCCCTGGACTTATTACAATGCTTTTTATAAAAGCGGGGAATTGACCCCTGGACTTATTACAGTGCTTTTTATAAAAGCGGGGAATTGAGCCTGAGACTCTAAAGCAGCTAGCAGGTCTAGTGGCTGTAGGGAAAGCTAAGGGATTTTTTGTAGATCCTAATACAGTTCTTGAGGAGAGTGAGTGGGGAAAGTTTGGTGATGAACTATTTGACTCAATGTTTAATGATGATAAAGCGGCAAAGAAACTCGGTAAACCACGGAGAGAAGTAATAAACTGTATAAAAAGATATAAGGCGGAAAGGAAAACTGCCGCGGTAGCAACGGAGAAACAAGGAACAGACGTCCCTGGTCGGTTGAAACCGGGGGAAGATTACAACTCGTTTCCCCCAACTCGCGGGAGCACAGGGGTAGAGATGGGGCACTTGCTATCCAAAGAGGAACAGGCGGTGGTGAAGCTCCTCCAACACATTCTCTCTAAGAGAGGACTGCAATATGATAGTGCCGCCTTACAGAGGCTGTTAAAGTGGTCCTGTGATCGCAAGGTTAGTAAAGGGACCAAAGATGCACAGAAACACTCTACACTTTGGAGATTGGTGTTTGAGACTTTGAAAGAGATGAAATTGGAAAGGGCTGCAGTAGCTTCTGTATTTGCCGCCACAGCTCCAGAAGGGGCTGTCTCCCCTAACCCCCTTCATAGTGCTGCGGCTATGACTTTTGCACCTCCTGTGGTACCTGGAACGGCACCGAAAAAATCAACGCCCCGAGCTGATGAAAGCAAGAGCCAGGTCCACTGATGGCCACGTACCAAACGAGAGACACCTGACAAGAAAGACATAGCTGCGAACAACGGAGACCATGCGTTCAACCCAGGATCAGACTCCGAGTCCCCTGAATCCGAGCCCGATTTATATCCTCTGCTTCCAGACTCTGACTCTTCATCTCCCGGGTCAGTCTGCTCAGCTCATCAGCAACTGCTTACTGGCCTTGGAGACACTCAGCTGCAACAATTGATGAAAAAGCTTGAAGCCCTCGAGACTCGGATTGACGCGTCTTTATCAGTGCCTCCATCTTATCCTCTGCAAAACCCCTTCCTTAAAGAAGGCAAACAGGGGGAGGGGGTGGGAGAGGTATCGGGGGGCACAAATCCTGTGCACTGTTGGCACAGGTTAATCAAAGATGCGATTATTACTGGTGAATTTTCTGCAATGGGCCTCTCTGAATATCCTGTGTTTACTACACAGCAGGGGGGGAAAGAGTGGGAAGCTTTTGATCTCAAAATAGTTAAAGAGGCCTGACAAGCGGTGACCACATATGGGTTAAAATCCTCTTATACTCAAGCTGCATATGTTATGATTTTTTTTTGCGATTGACAGGAGACTTTAATGACCCCCCTGCTATAATACATGGGCAGGCATTAGGTTCAGGTTATATGACTAAAACTCCAGGTATTCTTGTCCTGTACAAGGATTTGGAAACCATCATTTGGAAAGGTCCTGTGAAAGTAAAACTAACAGGTTGAGGTTATATGTGTGTAAATTACAGATTCCGGTTTGCGGTGGGTGCCAGCTCGATGGGTGAAACCCTGGAAAGAGTCAGCATCACCCCAGGACACCCCCCTTGTCAGTAATTGAATGAATTGAAATTTGAGCTTAGGACATCCATTTTATGGATGCTTTCAGTCTTTCTTAAAGTGAAGGGAGCAACCTTTTTTACGTTAAAGTAAACAAACAAACAAACAAAACCCACAAACACACACCCCCCCCAACCTCCATGGAAGCCAGATCAGCGCGGGATACAGACGTATTGTGTGATTTTCTGGTGGTGGGAAGGTCTCTCTTATGCTCTTATCAGGGGTATTGGGCATACTGTGACAGACCGTGGACTTGGGACCCCTTATACAACCCATTTGATACAGTTTCTGTGTGATACTCATGTACTAGAAGTTGGTAAATATAAGTATGTCTAGGTTTCTATCGACCTTTGGAGACCTTTATAGATATTGCTGGCCACTTCTTCCAACATAGGCTGGCCACCTGTGTCGGAATGAGTGTGCATTTTGGTCAGTATAAAAGCCCAAGCCTCATACGATGTGGGGGAGGCAGAGCCTCTGCAGGGACGCCCGCTAAGGTTGAGCCTGCCACCTCGTACTGCAATGATGCTTCTCGGAGCTGGTTTGCTGTTAGTCTCCACAGGGTCCTTGTGCCACATTCTGGACGTGGGACTGTAGTCGTGTTAGTGTGGGAACAAGCACATAACCACCGGAATGGTTATATGAGGTGCTTTATTGCAGAGCTGGGTAACCAGGATTACGCACCCAAATCTGGTTCCAACCTCGTCACATCGCGTTCACAATTTATACGCATTTAACACGGTATAATACTGTCAGTATTACAGCCTGTTCCACTTATTTTGGAATTTGTGGAATAGGTTTGTCTTTGAGAACTAAAATCTGTCCTGTCTTGGATTCAGGGATTTGCATTATCAATTCGCCGTTTTCAAAAGCAATTGTAGCATCCAATTTACTTAATAAGTCCTGTCCCAATAGAGGAATGGGACATTCAGGCACATATAAAAATTTATGTGTCAATTCTTTTCCTGTAAATCGTAAGTCTAGGGGTTGCAAGAATGGCAGTACTTCTTCTTTCCCTGTGGCTCCCACAATTGTCATAGTTTTCTTTCCTATTCTTCCGTGCAAATCATTTACAACTGAATAAGTGGCCCCTGTATCTATTAAAAATTTTACTTCTTCCTCTCCTAATTGGATTTTTACAAGGGGCTCCTTATTTTCTACTCGGCTTAGTCAGCTCTGATTATCAAATTCCCCCAACACCATTGTTTTAGCTATGTCAGATCCTGCAAAAGGATTTCTTGGAGGCATGAACTGCCCCCCCTGGATGGACATTCATTTTTCCAATGTCCTTCCTGCTTGCAAAGTGCACATTGATTATATCCTATTCTTTCTGTGCTCATTCCCATCCTTGGATTATAAAATCCTCCTCCTCATCCCCGTCCTCGCATATTTCCTTGTCCTCTTCCCCTAGGGTTAGGGAAACCTTGTTCTGTTCCCTGTATCACTGCCAGTAAATTCTGTTGTTGTCTCCGGGAGCTCTCTTTTTCCTGATTATTATACACCTTCCAAGCCACCTCTAACAGTCTGTCCAGGTTCCGCAAATCTGCCCCTTTTAGTTTTTGCAGTTTCTTTCTGATATCATCTTGAGACTGCCCCAGGAAAATCAGGGCTAATTGTGCTTTAGACTGTTCTGTTTCCGCATCTAAATCCGTATATTTCTTTGCTGTCTCTTTAAGTCTCTCTAGAAAGGCAGATGGTGATTCTGCCTTCTCTTGTCTAACATTATACAATTTTGACCAATTTATCTTTTTGGGCATAGCATGTTGTACTCCGAAAACTACCCAGTCTTGATATCTCCGTAAATTTCTCATTCCTCCTTGTGTGTTATAATCCCACATCGGGTTTTCCATCGGGAAGTTTTGATCTATATTTCCCGTTACTAATCCCTGTTTTATATCTTCCCGGACTCTCTCCCAAGCACTTCGCAGCACCATCTCTTTTTCTGTCGAGTCCATAAGGGTATCTAAAAGCACTTGTATATCATCCCAGTCCGGGTTTTGAGTTTTCGTAATCATTTTCATTACTCGAGCTACTTTATCAGGATTTTCTCTATATGTTCCTGCTGATTGTTTCCATATAACCAAATCCCCGTGAGAGAAAGGTATTTTAACGTACACTGGTCCCTCAGTTCCGACTCCTTGCCTTAAAGGAGCAAGCACCGCACTAGCTGTTTGAGGCTGTGCTTTTCCTTCTCGCCCTCCCCTCTGGCGAGTTCTGCGTGAGACTAGGGTGACAGGGGGATTTATTTCTTAACCTCCCCTATTTTCACACCCTTCCTCACTCTCAAGATCACTATCGCTTTCCTCCTGCTCCCCCCTTTCCTCATTTGTCACTAGCGGAGCCACTAACAAATGGAGATCTTCCTCCTCCTTTTGATGTCGAGGACTATTCCCTAAGGCAAGGCGTTTCACACGTTCCTTTTCTCCAACACACCCCTTACACTCTCCAGCATTGCTTGCCTTAACAACCATTATTCCACAAGATTTCTGCCACTTATCATTGTTTCTTAAGGTAAAGAAAAGATCCACATATGGTACTTCATCCCATTTTCCTTCCCTTTTACAATACAACATCAACTGCAAGATAGTATTATACTGTAAAGTTCCATTCTCAGGCCATTTTTCCTGATCTTCTAGTTCATATTGCATCCACCAGACATTACAATAATCAATTAGTTTACTTTTCCGCATACTTTGCCCGAATCCACCCTCCTTCCAATGGTTTAAGATACAACCTAATGGAGACGACTTAGAAATCGACGGCATTTTGTAAATACAAAGAGATCTCTAAAACAAGTTTCTCTCACAACTCACACACACACCCCAATATGTTACAGAATTTATACAGACAGATGCTGATCCTGAAGCACAAATACCAATACCAAACCATGTTTGCCGAACCTGCAGAGCTTTCGCTACTGTCTAACAGACGGCGCCTAGGCTTTTACCCCGAGAGCTCTCTAGCGCCAACCAAGCGCAGCTTTCGCCGCGTCTAACAGGCAGGCTTTACTACTAGCCCAGCCAAACACAGCTTTTTCGCTGCATATAACAGGCAGGCTTTTACCGGACCTTTACCAAAGGTCAGTACCATACATTTACTAGAAATCGGTACCGTAACCCAAATCAAAAGCACCTTTCTTACCGTGTCAGAGGTCCGTTGTGAGCAGCTCCCTGAGAATCTCTCGGTGCCGGCTGGAGCAGGATCGAGATGCGATCTGCCTCAGCAATGCCCACGAGGTCCCATTTGGGACACCAAAATGTTAGCGTGGGAACAAACACATAACCAATGGAATGGTTATATGAGGTGCTTTATTGCAGCGCTGGGAAACCAGGGGTATGCACCCAAATATGGTTCCAACCTCGTCACATCGCGTTCGCAATTTATACACATTTAACACGGATTAAAACATTAGCTAATGCATATGCATTAAGGATTGCCACGTCAGGAGTGTTACGACATCATCCTCTTCTACGCTTGCGCAGCCCCCTCTGGTGGTCGTCTGGTGGTCGTTCCGGTGAAGTAAGGAGTCTTCCTCAGATGAAGTAAGAAGTCTTCCTCAGGACCTTTTCCTTACTTGGATATATCCCAACCCTTGTGTGGACGCTACCATTTTCTTATCAGCTTCCGGTATGCTCTTCTGGCTACCTTATGCATAGGTTCTATTTGGGTATAGTCTCCAGTAAATGCCTTTCTAATCCACCCATACGCATAGGTTCTACTTGGGTATAGTCTCCAGTACATGCCTTTCGAAATCCACCCATACACATAGGTTTTTGCTATTAAGACTATAGTTGCAACACTGGTTACAGAACAGACATGATACAAAATTGCAAAGTTACAACATTTCCTAATATACAAAACCCCAATATACAAAACCTCACTATTGATTTATAAATTTCTCAAACATAATCATTTCAACTATTTTATATAATTGTTTTATCATAAACGCTTTGCCCTTTTCCAACAGTGGGAGTAATGATTGTCTGGATTTTGTGCTTCAAATATTGTAGTTGTGTGGAGTGTGCTTGTGGAATCCCATACGTGTGTGTGTGTGTGTGTGTGTGTGTGTTGAGGGCAGACGGTGTTATGTGTATTTTTTGTTGTTGGGTTCATGTAAAAGTTTGTAACCGGTAGCAGTTTAACATTTCGGGCAAGAAAGGGTTAATGCAAAAGTGCGGTTGCCAGCAGGTATTTATGGTTGCTGCTGAAGCAGGCAGGCAGCCGTAGCTGCTGCCGAGCAGGCAGGAGTCTATAGCTGCTGCCGAGCAGACCAGCGTTTGTAGCTGTGCAAAGCAGGGTGAGCGACTTTTTGGAAAAAAAAAAAAAAACAAACAAAAAAAAAACAACAAAAAAACCTGACCTCCAATTCAGCTCCCGTCGGAACGGCCAGGATGGACGCCAGAGCCGAGGAGTGAAGGAAAAAACAAAAAACAAAAACAAAACAACAACAAACCAACAAAACAAACAACAACAGCAAGAAAAAACCCACACAAACCCCAACCTCTCAATCTATTGAGATATTGAGGCAGTTTGTAAAGACACCACAGACAAAGCCTAAAGAGCACCGGCAACACAGTGGGTGAGTGGTAGGAGCCTTGCTTAGTATGTTTAAGGTAACCTGGGGGTGAATCCAAGACTTGGAGGAATAGATAGATCGGTTGAAATAAGAACTGCTAATGAAAAAAGCGAGAAGGGTAGTGCAACCACAAGCTTTATGAGCTGTCACCTAAGCAGCATCAGGGTGGCAGAAAAAAAAAAAAAAAAAGAGTCAAGAGGCAATGATGCAGCAAACTCCGTGACTGTTAACAATGTGCAGTTTAACCTGTCTGCTTCTCAAGAACTGATAACCTGGAGGAGGGGGTATATTTGTGTCCTCCTGCCTATAGGTCCATGGCGACTGCCTGCAAAGTTTGTCAAGACTTGCCATGAGCTGGACAGACAAATGGAAAAACCTGATGCCTCAGAAACAGGAGGTGACCGTGAATACCCCAAGCAGAATGAGATAGAGGAAGAGAAAGAATGAATAACTGCAAAACATCACTTGGGGCAACTGAAAAGTAACAACTTGAATATGTGTGCTTGTAACGTAGCTATTATTAGAGACTGTGATTTTGTGTATAAAACCACCTGTATTTACTAGCCAGTTGCTAATGAGGAACTACGCCTTGTATAGATTTGTCACTTGTTAGAGTATGGAAATTTGCAGTAGCTGCTAGAAAATGCTAAGGCAAAAGCTGGAAAGATTCTAATTCAATGGTAGTGTTCTAAAGCAGGTGATGGAGCAAATTAAGAGGGTGGGAGAATTCCACTGGTGAGAAATTTCTTTGGCTAGTCCCTCGCTGCCATCAGCATCTTCAACATGCTGCTGCACCCTGTAATAGCTACTCTGCTAATGTAAATTTGTGTGTGTGCTTTGCTGTAGTAGCAACTTGTTACTGGATGAAGCAAGCGAAACTCTGCATTGACAACAAGGTGCAAGGACTGAGGCTGACAAAAGGCCTGCTACCACAGTTAAGGGCAAGACTGGGTTGGCCTCTGTGTTTGCCACCAAGAAGAACCTTTAGCTCCGCTGTTGGCTGCAACCCAGCAGGCGTGGAGCGGTGGGGACGCATGCCATGCCAGACCTTGATGTGAAGGATGGCCTCCCCTGAGGCCATCAGAGAGCCATACAGCAGAAAAAAGGGGCAGGCCCAGCAGCCTGTAGTTGGCATATGTTGGAGATATAATCTAGACCAAATCCCCTGCTCAAGTAGGGTCACCCAAAACATATATAAAACAAAAAGGGGGAGATGTGGAGACTGTTCTCACGGGAGAATGCATAATTGGTACATAAACTCTGAATAATCCTGAAAGATACAGCAAGGCCATGAGAGGCCCGAAGAAGCTTAAGCAAGCAAGATAAGAAGCTGGATTTCACCGAGTTAATGAGAACTGTGGACTGTTGGCAAGCTTTCGAGGTCGAGTTCTCATACCTGTGCTTAACCAATTATATGTTAGTCACTAAGGGTCTTCAAGGCATGTATCCAATCATAATATGCCAAATCACTGGAAGTGCATGTAAAAAATAGTATATAAGGAGTTAAGGCTTTGTAATAAATTTGGCAATCGCTTGATCACATTGATCGTCTCTGCGTTGTCCGTGACTCCCGCATCAACACCACTGTTCTAAATCTTTGCCAGCTATCAGAAAAGTTATAGATATGGCTTCTTTCAGGTAGTTTTGTGATTACTGGAGCATCCAACTGTGCCAAAGGTGAAAAGCGCACCATGAGGAAGACTGATTACTGCATCTTGAAGACCCCTGCCCACATGAGGAAGACTGCTTGCTTACTTCATCCTCAAGACCCCTGCCCATAATCACTGGAGAGCAGTGCGCAGACGCAAAGAGGAGGTGATACCGGAAGGCTGCTGTGAGGTCTCCATGCAGCCTTCTCCAGGCTGAACAGCCCCTAATAAAGGGATATTGCCTGGATGTATAGGATCGGGGTAGTTGGGTCTAAATTTGGAAAGGAATTCAATGTAGAAGCCAACAGGGGCTTCTACAGGTATATTGGCCAGAAAAGGAAGAGTAAAGAAAATGAGAGAAAGCCCTGTAGAGAACTTGGGGGTACTGGTGGATGAAAAACTTAATATGAGCTAGCAATGTGAGCCTGCAGCCCAGAAAACCAATCATATCCTGGGCTGCATAAGAACCCAGTCAGGCAACTTGTTCACTCACTCCCAGTGAGTGGTGCCGGGCTGACAACAATCGAGGCCCCCCCCCCCCCACCGGGGCTCTCCCCTTCCCTGCTCCCAGAGGAACGGGGAAGAGGATCGAAAGAGTGCAACTCCTAGGGGTTGAGACAAGAACAGTCCAGCAACCAATGTACAACACAAATCACCACCGCTGTTGCAGAATGACTCTAAGAGCAGGACCATAGAGCCCTGGAGGACTGTGCGAGAAAGGCAGGGAGTGGCCCCCACAGGTAACCGGAAACCAGACATGGGAGGAGAATGTGGAGGAAGCTGTGTGGGGCTAACCAATACTGTTGTGCCAAGGAGGAGTGGCTGAATACCACTCCTATATATGTGTGAACTGCGTCACAAACAAAGTAGAAGTTTGCTTATCACCCACATTGGGTTGGCCTGTGTGCTTCTCCTCGCCACTTACAAATGGCGCCCGAACAGGGACGCGGACTACAGGGCCCTGGTCGCTGGGGACCCGGATACAGGGCCCCGACTAGCGGGGACCCGGATACAGGGCCCCAGTCACTGGGGACCCGGTTTACAGGGACCCGACTAGCGGGGGTCCGGATTACAGGGCCCCGACTAGCGGGGACCCGGATTACAGGGCCCCGGTTACCGGGGACCCGGATACAGGGCCCCGGTTAATGGGGACCCGGATACAGGGCCCCGACTAGCGGGGACCCGGATACAGGGCCCCACTCACTGGGGACCTGGTTTACAGGGCGCCAACTAGCGGGGATCCGGATTACAGGGCCCCGACTAGCGGGGACCCGGATTACAGGGCCCCTGTTACCGGGGACCCGGATTACAGGGCCCCTGTTACCGGGGACCCGGATACAGGGCCCCGGTTAGCGGGGACCCGGATACAGGGCCCCGACTAGCGGGGACCCGGATACAGGGCCCCAGTTAACGGGGACCCGGATACAGGGCCCCGACTAGCGGGGACCCGGATAAAGGGCCCCGGTTTAGCGGGGACCCAGATACAGGGCCCCGATTAGCGGGGACCCGGATACAGGGCCCGGTTTAACGGGGACCCGGATACAGGGCCCTGACTAGCGGGCACCCGGAATACAGGGCCCCGACTAGCGGGGACCCGGATACAGGGCCCCAGTCACTGGGGACCTGGTTTACAGGGCCCCGACTAGTGGGGATCTGGATTACAGGGCCCCAACTAGCGGGGACCCGGATTACAGGGCCCCTGTTACCGGGGACCCGGATACGGGGACCCGGATTACAGGGCCCCTGTTACCGGGGACCCGGATACGGGGACCCGGATACAGGGCCCCGGTTAGCGGGGACCCGGATACAGGGCCCCGACTAGCGGGGACCCGGATACAGGGCCCCGGTTAACGGGGACCCGGATACAGGGCCCCGATTAGCGGGGACCCGGATACAGGGCCCCGGTTTAGCGGGGACCCGGATACAGGGCATCGATTAGCGGGGACTCGGATACAGGGCCCAGTTTAACAGGGACCCGGATACAGGGCCCAGGTTAGCGAGGACCCGGATACAGGGCCCCGGCAAACGGGGTCCCGGATACGGGGCCCCGGTAAGCGGGGACCTGGATACAGGGCCCCGGTCACTGGGGACCCTGATACAGGGCCCCAGTCACCAAGGACACAGATTACAGGGCCCCGATTAACGGGGACCCAGATACAGGGCCCCGACTAGCGGGGACCCGGATACAGGGCCCCGGCTAACGGGGACCTGGATACAGGGCCCTGGTTTAACGGGGACCCAGATACAGGGCTCCGGTTAGCGGGGACCCGGATACAGGGCCCCGGTCACTGGGGACCCAGATTACAGGGCCCCGACTAGCGGGGACCCGGATTACAGGGCCCCGGTTACCGGGGACCCGGATACAGGGCCCCGACTAGCGGGAACCCGGAATACAGGGCCCCGACTAGCAGGGACCCGGATACAGGGCCCCGGTTAACGGGGACCCGGAACGGTGAGTGAGCGGCGCCGGCGGCAGCGGCCGGGAAGCGTGGGCAATGCTGCTGCGGTGGCGTGACGGACCCGGGTACTTGGACTAACCGAAAGGAATCCGCCGCTGGGGTGAACCAGACACTGCTGCGTCAGGAGGCCGATCCGGAGACCGAGGTTACAGGACGACCCAGAAGAAGACGATCCGGAAAAGGCTGGCCATGAAAATGGACCGAGAGGTAGCCCTGGACTTATTACTGTGCTTTTTAGAAAAGCGGGGAACAGAGCCCTGAACTTTTTACAGTGCTTTTTATAAAAGCGGGGAATTGAGCCTGAGACTCTAAAGCAGCTAGCAGGTCTAGTGGCTGTAGGGAAGGCTAAGGGATTTTTTGCAGATCCTAATACAATATTTGAGGAGAGTGAGTGGTGAAAGTTTGTTGATGAACTATTTGACTCAGTGCTTAATGATTATAAAAAGGCAAAGAAACTCGGTAAACCACGGAGGGAAGTAATGAACTGTATAAAAAGATACAAGGCAGAAAAGAAAACTGCTGCGGTAGCAACGAAGAAGCTAGGAACAGACGTCCCTGGTCGGTTGAAAACGGGGGAAGATTACAATTTGTTTCCCCCAACTCGCAGGAGCACAGGGTTTCCCAACCCCCCCCCCCCTTCCTTTTCTCCCCCTCCATCAGAAAGTGCCGCGGAGGAGGTGTAACCCCCTGCTCCCCCACCACCCCAGTTCCGAAAGTAGGGACTTTGAAAAGGACAGAGAAAGCATATTAGAAGGGATACGCATGATAAATGTCGAGGAATTCGAAAGAAAGTGGGAGGTGCCTCAGCGCCGGATAGATTGCGGCGCCATTTTGAAGCACGCAATAGAAAATAGAGATCATGCGCTAGCGGGAGATTTAAAGGAACTGCGAGCCTCTCCAACCCACTATGCCCTAGAGTGAAAAAAAAATTTTTAACGCGGTTTCGGAGGAGCCAGGTCTGCAGATGGCTACATACCGAACGAGAGACATCTGATAAGAAAGACACAGCTGCGAGCAATGGAGACCCTGAGTTCGGCACAGGATCAGGCCCCGAATCCCCTGAATCCGAGCTAGATTCATATCCTCTGCTTCCAGACCCTGACTCTTCGTCCCTCGGGTCGGTCTGCTCGGACTCAGTGGCCCTGGAGAGCTCAGTTGTAACAATGGGTAACCAAGGATACGAACATTACTGGGGAATTTTCTGCAATGGGCATCTTTGCATATCCTGTGTTTACTACACAGCAGGGGGCTAAAGAGTGGGAAGCTCTTGATCTCAAAATAGTTAAGGAGGCCTGACAAACAGTGACCACGTATGGGTTAAAATCCTCTTACACTCAAGCTGTATATGTTATGATTTTTTCTTGCAAGTGACAGGGGGAGCCCATACAGTTTCTCTGTGATACTCATGTACTAGAAGTTGGTAAATATAAGTATGTCCAGGTTTCTATCAACCCTTGGAGACCTTTGTAGATACTGCTGGCCACTTCTTCCAGCACAGGCTGGCCACCTGTGTCGGAATGAGTGTGCATTTTGGTCAGTATAAAAGCCCAAGCCTCATACGATGTGGGGGAGGCAGAGCCTCTGCGGGGACGCCTGCTAAGGTTGAGCCTGCCACTTCGCACTGCAATGATGCTTCTTGGAGCTGGTTTGCTGTTAGTCTCCACAGGGTCCTTGTGCCACGTTCTGTACGTGGGACTGTAGTGGGAGTAATGATGGCTTTTGCAGGGACTAAAAAAAAAAAAAAAAAAAAAAAAAAAAGGTGGGGGGAGAGAGAGTAATGACGCTGCACTTAACCTGTCTACTTCTCAAGAACTGAAGAACTGATAACCTGGGGGAGGGGGTATATTTGTGTCCTCCTGCCTACAGGTACATGGCAGAGGAAGAGAAAAACGAGTGACTGCAAAACATCACTTGGGGGCAGATGAAATGTAATATCCTGAATATGTGTGCTTGTAAAGTAGCTATTATTAGAGGTTGTGATTTTGTGTATAAAACCACCTGTACTTACTAGCTAGCTGCTGATAAGAAACTGCACCTTGTATAGATTTGTCACTTGTAAAAGAGATGTTAGAGTATGGAAATTTGCAGTAGCTGCTAGAAAAATGCTAAGGCAGAAGCTAGAAAAATTTTAATACAATGGTAGTGTTATAAAGCAGGTGATGGAACAAATTTAAGAGGGGGGGAGAATTCCACTGGTAAGAAATTTCTTTGGCTAGTCCCTCGCTGCCATCAGCATCTTCAACATGCTGCTGCACCCTGTAATAGTTACTCTGCTAATGTAAATTTGTGTGTGCCTTGCTGTAGTAGCAACTTGTTACTGGATGAAGCAGGTGAAACTCTGCATTGACAACAAGGTGCAAGGACTGAGGCTGACCAAATGCCTGCTACCACAATCAAGGGCAAGACTGGGTTGGCTTCTGTGTTTGCCACCAAGAAGAACCTTTAGCTCCGCTGTTGGCTGCAACCCAGCAGGCGTGGAGTGGTGGGGACACATGCCATGCCAGACCTTGATGTGAAGTATCAGAGAGCTATACAGCCTGTTACCAGAGAGCCATACAGCAGAAAAAAGGGGCAGGCCCAGCAGCCTGTAGTTGGCATATGTTGGAGATATAATCTAGCCCAGATCCCCTGCTGAAGTAGGGTCATCCAAACCATATATAAAACGTAAAGGGGGAAGATGTGGAGACAGTGTTCTCACAGGAGAATGCGTAATTGGTACATAAACTTTGAATAGTCCTGAAAGATACAGCAGGGCCATGAGAGGCCTGAAGAAGCTTAAGCAAGCAAGATAAGAGGCTGGAATTCACCAAGTTAATGAGAACTGTGGACTGTTGGCAAGCTTTCAAGGTTGAGTTCTCACACCTGTGTTTAACCAATTATATGTTAGTCACTAAGGGTCTTCAAGACATGTATCCAATCATAATATGCCAAATCACTGTAAGTGCTTCAGCCGGGGCCTTGGCTCAACTAAGCAGACTGGGTTGCTGAGTTGCTCAGCAGACAATTCTACATCATAGGCAATTCCTGATTTGTTTTAATGTTGACTCTGTAAGACATGCAACACTGCAGAACCTTTTGTTGTTGGAACAGGGACAGGGATGTGAAGAGTTTGATGGAATGTGTTGTATGAGTCTCTCTGATTATGTTAATTCGATGCACGCACAGCTGAGAACCCTGGCTCAGCTTACCCAGCAATAGTAAATGAGCAATATCCTAAGAATAACTAGATGGTTGTCTTCATGGGGCATTACAGGTTGAGTCAAACACTGCTGTTTAAAGTATTGCACTTATGTATCATTGTTAGGTTAATCATCGTAGCTATTAGACTTACTTATAGTTGGGTGATAAAACAGGTGAGCAGAAAAACCCACAATTCCTTACTCGCACAAAGAAAAAGGGGGGAATTGTTGCAGAATGACTCTAAGAGCAGGACCATAGAGACCTGGAGGACTGTGCAAGCAAGGCAGGGGGTGGCCCCCACAGGTAACCGGAAACCAGACATGGGAGGAGAATGTGGAGGAAGCTGTGTGGGGATAACCAATACTGTTGTGCCAAGGAGGAGTGGCTGAATACCACTCCTATATATGTGAACTGCGTCACAAATAAACTAGAAGTTTGCTTATCACCCATATTGGGTTGGCCTGTCTGCTTCTCCTCGCCACTTACACACCGCTACTACCAACTACAACAATGATAAGAGAAAATAACAAGGGAAGAGAATACGATACCACTGGCCAAGAAACGAGTCCCACCCGGAAGCCCGTGTCCTTCCGGGTAACTCCCAGTTACCCCCCACCCCGGGCATGACGTGCTGTGGTATGGAATACCTCCTTGGCTAGCCTGAGTTCAGCGGTAGCAGTCATGTTTCTCCTTTGTGGTAGCTGGTGCAGTGCTGTGTTTTGACTTCCAGCCTGGGAACTGTGTTGGTGAAACCAATGTTTTCGGTTGTTGCTAAGTGATATTTACCCTGACCAAGGACTTTGTGAGACTCATGTTCTGCCAGGGAGGAGGGGAAGCTGTGAGGAAGCAGAGACATGTCTTCAAGACATGTGTCCAATCGTAATATGCCAGATCACTGTAACTGCATGTAAGAAATAGTATATAAGGAGTTAAGCCTTTGTAATAAATTTGGCTATCGCTTGATCACATTGATCGTCTCTGCGTTTTCCGTGACTCCCGCGTCAACAAGTCTCCGATCCACCCAAGACGCACACCGAGATTTCTGGGGTACAGTCTCTTATACTCCTCGGTCTTGGGTTTCAGCCAATCCTGTTGTCTCCACCCGAATACCGACATGGTTCCTTTTCATTGTTGTCCTCCTGTTGCTGTGGTCTTCGGGTGAAGAAACTTCTTAAAAAGTTATTGAATTCCTTGGTAATGCATTAACAGGGGTGGTCTATCACAAGCTTAACCACCATCTTAGGCCCCCTAAATTCCATTTCTTATATATTTACTTATTCAGTACACAAGTTTCACCTCATCCTGTGACAGGATGTATCTCTTGATTACCTAACCCCCTTAAGGCATTCAAGCAGTTAAACAAAGTACCCCTTTAATTAGCAAAGCATTTGAGACTTTCAAGTAGTTAAACAAAGTACCCCTTAAAGTAACAAAGCGTTTGATTAAGAAGGATTATTCCTTTGTTTCTTCTTCTCTTTCATCATTGTATTGACAGGAAAATCTAATCATTCTTATACATTCTACACATGATACAATGATTTCAAGGATTTTCGATTCCACCCAAAGTACAATGATGACAAGGACTCCTAAATTGCTGACACGAATCATTCCTATATATCTCACACAGTGACAAGTACAGCAGCATCGTTTGAGAGTTCTGAAGGTTTTGAATGGCCTTTAGGTGCCCTTGGGACCTGCCTGCTGATTGTGATGGGGATCAACATGTTGGCACACACACACCTCCCGTATGAAGACAGGCTGAGAAAGTTGAGGCTGTTCAGCCTGGAGAAGAGAAGGATGCGTGGAGACCTCATAGTAGCCTTCTGGTATCTGAAGGGGGCCTACAAGGATACTGGTGAGGGACTCTTCATCTCTGCATAAGAAGTGTGACCAACAGACTGAGGGAGGTGATTCTCCCCCTCTACTCCTATCTTGTGAGACCCCACCTGGAATACTACATTCAGCTCTGGAGCCCCCAGTATAAGAAAGACATGAACCTGCTTGAACAGGTCCAGAGGAGGGCCACAAAAATAGTCAGAGGGCTGGAATACCTCTCCTATGAAGAAAGGCTGAGAACTGGAGTTGTTCACAGCGGAGAAGAGAAAGCTCCAAGGGGACCTTATAGCAGCCTTTTGTATTGGGTCTGGCTGAGATGGAGTTAATTTTCCCCATAGCAGCCCAAATAGTGCTGCGATTTGTATTGGTAGCTAGAAAGGTGTTAACACACCAGTGATTTGACTACTGATGAGCAGTGCTCACACTGCATCAATGCTGTTTCTCTGACATCCCCCCTTGCCAATAGATTGGGGGTGGACAAGATCTTGGGAGAGGACATAGCCAGGACAGCTGAACCCAGATGACCAAAGGAATATTCCATACTGTATGATGTCATGCTCAAATAAAAGCTAAAAGAAAGGGTGTGGGTTTTGTTATTACATCGTTTGTCTTCCAGAGCAACCACTACACATACTTAAGACCTACTTCCCAGGAAGTGGCTGGACATCACCTGCTGATGGGAAGTAGAGAATAAAATCTTTTGTTTTCTTTTTCTTCTGCATGCAGCCTTATTTTTTTCTTTATTAATCTGCCTTTACCTTGACCCACAAGGGTTTTTCCATCTTATCCCCCAACCGCATCCTGCTGAGGAAGGGAGTGATAGAGGAGCTTGGTGGGCACTTGGCATCCAGCCACATCTTTCAATACTTGAAGAGGGCTTATATGAAAGCTAGAGAGAGACTTTTTAATTGGGCTTGTAGTGATAGGACAAGGGGTAATGACTTTAAACTAAAAGAGGATAGTCTTAGATTGGGTATAAAGAAGAAATTATTTACTATGAGGGTGATGAGACACTGGAACAGGTTGCCTAGAGAAATTGTGGCTGCCCCATCATTGGCAGTGTTCAAGGTCAGGTTGGATGGGGCTTTGAGCAACCTGGTCTAGTGGAAGGTGTCCCTGCCCATGGCAGGGGGGTTGGAAGTAGATGAGCTTTAAAGATCTCATCCAACCTAAACCATTCCAAGATTCTATTATTTTAACTATTCTATCGAAGCTCATTTCCATTAAGTTCTGTCCTGGTTCCAGGTGGGATAGAGTTAATTGTCTTCCTAGTAGCTGGTGTTTTGGCTTTAGTCTGAGAATAACGCTGATAATACACCAATATTTTAGTTGCTGATTGTTAGCACTTACCCCTGTCCCTTTTTTATTCTTTTTCAACAACAGAAAACCCTCTTTGCTTGTTTGACTGGGTAGTCAAACTAAGGAAAATGACAATGCAATATGAGACACCTAATGAGTATACTAAAAGCTATAAGCATTGTATCACTTTGGAGTTCTGTATAAAGCATAATTTTGTTGTCCTGCACTGTAGGGACTGCAGTATGCAAACTTCATATCAAGCTAAAAGTAGTCAGGGCTTAGGGACAGTGGTAGTGGAATTTATGTGATACATTACTAAGCTGAAACTTTGAAACAGCTGATTGAGTAGTTTTAGAAGAAATATTCAGACCAAAGATTATTTAGAACAAGGACTTAAATTTAAGTCTCATGCTATACTGTACAGACACTTTTGTTTTTCTCTCTCACTGACTCAGAAAAGGGACTGGCTCCAACAGGAGAGTGACTGTTAAAATTGATATAGACAAGCCCACTGTCTAAAAAATTATGTTAATTTTGCTTAACTTTTTTTATTGGGAAAGGACCCTGTCATGGTTTAAACCCAGCCAGGCAACTTGTTCACTCACTCCCAGTGAGTGGTGCCGGGCTGACAACAATCGAGGTGTCCCCCCCCCTCGCACTGGGGCTCTCCCCTTCCCCGCTCCCAGAGGAAAAGGGAGGAGGATCGAAAGAGTGCAATTCCAACGGATTGAGACAAGAACAGTCCAGCAACCAATGTACAACACAAATCACCACTGCTACTACCAACGACAACAATGATAAGGGGAAAATAACAAGGGAAGAGAATAGGATACCACCGGCCAAGAAACGAGTCCAACCCAGAAGCCCGTGTCCTTCCGGGTAACTCCCAGTTACCCCCCACCCTGGGCATGACGTGCTGTGGTATGGAATGCTTCTCTGGCTAGCCTGGGTCAGGCTCCCCGTCTGCTTCCTCACAGCTTCCCCTCCTCCCTGGCAGAGCATGAGCCTCACAAAGTCCTTGGTCAGGGTAAACATCACTTAGCAAAAACCGAAAACATTGGCTTCACCAACACTGTTCCCAGGCTGGAAGTCAAAACACAGCACTGCACCAGCTACCACAAAGGAAAAACATGACTGCTACTGCTGAACCCAGGACATTATCCACCCCTTTTTCCATACCATTCACGTCATGCTCAGATCCCACATTTTCAATACACCATCGCTCTCCCACATATATACATCCATATACATACAGACCAGGAGGAAAAGATCATTTTCTTAGTGCATGGACCAATCCCTATAATGCTGCCGAGTCCATTCGGTCCATGATGTTCAAAGTTCATTCTCTGTTGGGATGATGGCTGGAAGGAAGTCAGGGCCAGTCGCTGGTGACCTGGAGACATCTAGTGGCAGTGGCATGGGGCACAGCGTATGTTTCCAGCCACCCGGTGGTTGCTTCCACCATGGTAAGCACATGGCGCTTGCCTTGGCGGGTTGGTGGCAGTGTGATATAGTCAATATGCCAGGCCTCCCCATATTTATACTTCAACCATCGTCCTCCATACCAAAGAGGCTTTAACCGCTTGGCTTGTTTAATTGCAGCACATGTTTCACACTCACTTTATCTCTATACTGACTCATGGATGGTGGCAAATGCCCTGTGGGGGTGGTTGAAGCAATGGAAGCAGAGCAACTGGCAACGCAGAGGTAAACCCATCTGGGCTGCTGCACTGTGGAAAGATATTGCTGCCAGGGTGCAGAACCTGGTGGTGAAGGTATGTCATGTAGATGCCCATGTACCCAAGAGTCGGGCCACTGAGGAACACCAGAACAACCAACAAGTGGATAAAGCGGCTAAGATTGAAGTGGCTCAGATGGACTTAGATTGGCAACATAAAGGTGAATTATTTTTGGCCCGGTGGGCCCATGACACTTCAGGCCATCAGGGCAGAGATGCAACATATAGATGGGCCCGTGATCGAGGGGTGGACTTAACAATGGGCACTATTGCCCAGGTTATTCATGAGTGTGAAACATGTGCTGCAATTAAACAAGCCAAGCGGTTAAAGCCTCTTTGGTATGGAGGACGATGGTTGAAGTATAAATATGGGGAGGCATGGCATATTGACTATATCACACTGCCACCAACCCGCCAAGGCAAGCGCCATGTGCTTACCATGGTGGAAGCAACCACCGGGTGGCTGGAAACATACGCTGTGCCCCATGCCACTGCCCGGAACACCATCCTGGGCCTTGAAAAACAGATTTTGTGGCGACACGGCACCCCAGAGAGAATTGAGTCAGACAATGGGACTCATTTCTGGAATAACCTTATAGTTATTTGGGCCAAAGAGCATGGCATTGAGTGGGTATATCACATCCCCTACCATGCACCAGCCTCTGGGAAAATCGAACGGTACAATGGGCTGTTAAAAACTACACTGAGAGCAATGGGTGGGGGAACTTTCAAGCATTGGGATACACATTTACCAAAGGCCACCTGGTTGGTCAACACCAGAGGATCTGCCAACAGGGCCGGCCCAGCCCAGTCAGAACTTTTACATATTGTAGAGGGGGACAAAGTTCCCGTGGTGCATATGAAGAATTTGCTGGGGAAGACAGTCTGGGTTATTCCTGCTTCAGGTAAAGGCAAACCCACTCGTGGGATTGCTTTTGCTCAGGGACCTGGATATACTTGGTGGGTAATGCGGGAAGATGGGGAAGTCCGATGTATACCTCAAGGGGATTTGATTTTAGGGGAAAACAGCCAGTGAACTCAATTGTATGCTGTTGCCTGCTGTGTAATGCTTTTATAGCCCATCAACTAGATGTCTCCAGGTCACCAGCGACTGGCCCTGACTTCCCTCCAGCCATCATCCCAACAGAGAATGAACTTGGAACATCATGGACCGAATGGACTCGGCAGCATTATAGGGATTGGTCCATGCACTAAGAAAATGATTTTTTCCTCTTGGTCTGTATGTATATGGATGTATATATGTGGGAGAGCAATGGTGTATTGAAAATGTGGGATCTGAGCACGACGTGAATGGTATGGAATAAGGGGTGGATAATGTCCTGGGTTCAGCAGTAGCAGTCATGTTTTTTCCTTTGTGTTAACTGGTGCAGTGCTGTGTTTTGACTTCTAGTTTGAGAACAGTGTTGGTGAAGCCGATGTTGTCGGTTGTTGCTAAGTGATGTTTACCCTGACCAAGGACTCTGTGAGGCTCATGCTCTGCCAGGGAGGAGGGGAAGCTGTGAGGAAGCAGAGACGAGGCGCCTGACCCGGGCTAGCCGGGGAGGTATTCCATACCACAGCACGTCATGCCCGGGGTGGGGGGTAACTGGGAGTTACCCGGAAGGACAGGGCCTTCCTGGTGGAACTCGCTTTCTTGGCCGGTGGTATCGTATTCTCTTCCCTTGTTATTTTCCCTTATCTTTGTTTTAGCTGATAGTAGCGGTGGTGATTTGTTGCTGGACTGTTCTTGTCTCAACCCGTAGGAGTTGCACTCTCTCGATCCTCCTCCCCGTTCCTCCGGGAGCGGGGAAGGGGAGAGCCCCGGTGCGGGGGGGGGGGGAGACGGACACGGACCTCGATTGTTGTCAGCTCGGCACCACTCACTGGAAGTGAGCGAACGAGTTACCTGACTGGGTTTAAATCACGACAATGCTAAGCTGCGAAAATTGCAGGAAAATATGCAGGAGCTTAGAATTCTTGGAGGTGGAATGGATGAATGGCTAAATAACCTAGGAGTTACTGGAGGGTTCAAGGAAACACTTAAACAAGACCTTCTAATCTTAGCTATAGGACTGCTCATTTTAATGATTGTACCTGGCATAATACAATGTATATCAAAATCACTTCATAAATCGATAGAAGGAACATGGATAGCTCCGTCATAAATAATATAGTAAAAGAATTTACTCATTTTATAGAAAAAGGGGGGATTGATACAGGGTTAACCAATGTACAGGGGGTTGTACAGGGGGGTTGTACAAGGGGGTTAGAGGAATTCGGTTGCTTAAACAAAAGTATTGTCTGTACCTATCATGCCTACTAAGCAGAACAAAGGCTCTAAGCATTGATAAGGAAAAGCAGACACCCGGTTCTATTGACAAGGAAAAGCAGATGCCTGATTCTACTGATAAGCAGCTATTGATAAGGAAAAGCAGACCCCTGAATCTACTGATAAGGGAGAGAAGCAGATGGTTTATGGCTGGGACACCGACCAAACCCTAAGGCCATATGTGAAGACTAAAAGGTGAAAAGTTCAAGAAGAGAAAGACTCATTTACTTCATCTTGAAGACCCCTACCCACAGGAGGAAGACTCAGTTACTTCATCTTGAGACCCCTGCCAATGACCAGAGGGGGCACTGCGCAGGTGCAAAGGACTTTCTAACTCATTATAATACGAAGCGGGGATAGGACATGAATATGTATAGGCGTATTGTGCAACCTTATGAATATATATAACTTTAGAGAATAAATGTAGAGGGAAACAACACTGAAGTACGCATGGCTTTGAGGAATTATCCCCATGTGTCTCAGCGCTGAATAAAAAGCATACCTACTTTACAATTTTAACGATTTGTGGAGTTAATCTGTGCATCAACTCGAGACAGAGACTAACACTGTATCAAACTAACAACAGTTATAAAAGTCTGTCACCAACACCAAAATCACAAGAACATAAAAGTCTGTCACCAATACGAAAATCACAAGGCCAAAATCATAAGTATAACAAGCCACATCATAAGTCATATACCAGTAAAATCCAAAACCTTTTCTACAAGACACCCACTGCGTCTTGCAGGACTCAAACCACAAGATGCCCTCTGCTTCTTGTGCGTATATACCAATAAATCGTAAAACCTTTAGTGCAAGACGCCCACTGCGTCTTGTGGGACCCAAACCACAAGATGCCCTCTGCTTCTTGTGCGTATATACCAATAAAATGTAAAACCTTTAGTGCAAGACGCCCACTGCATCTTGTCGGAGCCAAACCACAAGATGCCCTCTGCTTTTTGTGCGTATATACCAATAAAACGTAAAACCATTAGTGCAAGATGCCCACTGCGTCTTGTTGGACCCAAACCACAAGATGCCCCCTGCTTCTTGTGGGTGTATACCAAACGGACGCTAGCAGCCGGGTATACGCCTTTACCCACGAGATTTCCTATCTCGATTTACGGAAGGCTTCCACACCATGCGTATGCTTACCAAACGAATTTACCAAACCGAGATGCCCCCTGCATCTTACAGACTATATAAAAGAATACCTTTTATGAGATGGTCCTTTTCTGCTCCCGCAGTGATCTGAATGAGTCGAGGGGTCCCTCCGGGAAAAACTCCTGCGGGCCCTAGGGAGCCCTGTCCTCAGCGGGTCCTGCAGCCGAGCAGAGAGGGTCCCATCTGGGGTGCCAAATTGATTCAGAGAAAATTCCAGGAACAATCTCGCCAACAGTTTCAAGTTGACAAGCAGGTATTCTTTATTGCGGCGCCGGGAGACACGGGGGATAGCTCCTCCTAACGTGTGTCCCTGAATTGCTATACAGGTCATCCTTATATGGTCACTGAGCATATTACATCATTTTCCAAAAAGTTTCCAGCATGCATACAAAAATGTGGTGGTCTTTTAAGGGTCGTTTACTTTTCCCAACAAGCTTAATTAACATTACAGACATAGCAATCATCCTGGCCTTCTACTTATCAGTTAGTTTAACTGCTCTCATCCTGGACATCTGCTCGTCCCAGATACTCCCCATCCCCAGGTCCTGTCCTTCTATTCTGCTTTTCTCACACCTTTTGTACTGAGGTCCTGAGGGCCTGAAACTATGTCAACTACCTTCAAGCACCGCAGTTATTTTCCATTACAAAGCCGTCAAACTTAACATTACTTAGAAGTGATTACATTTTGTACTTTTGTGCCTCCTTGTCTCACTACACACCTTGTAGCTATGCAGTGGCTATTGAACTTAAACTATTCATGAGGAGCAGTACATGCTCCTTGTTGGCAATGACTCCCAACCCATAGCTGGGTTGACTTATTGAATACTTAAAGAAATACATTATGATGATGTATTATTTTCATCCTGGATAGTTATCAATATTAAGAGGGGTGTTTTTTTTTGCCACCTGTGATTTTAGTACAGAGTAGGGCAAATCATTTGATGTGTTTTTAAACATATGGAAGTCTGGTCAGTAATGACTTCAAAAAAGGCAGTCTCCTATAGACAAGAAGGAAAAAACTTCTATAAGTAGCAGTTAATATTTTTAGATACAAGAACCAGATTGATTATCGGATACAGTAGTGTCTATGGTTTCATGCAGAGTATCTCTGTGGTTAAGGCCTTGATCCTGCAAACATGCACTAACTTTTAGCTATAAAAAAAAAAGGTGCAAGCTGCTGGATTCTCACAATCCTATTCAGATCAGCCCATTGCTAGATGGTCAGTATTACTACTTATTTGCCTTTCCGTGAATAGAAACTAGTTTCTTGAGCAGTGAAAGTAATTAAGCCTAGTTTCTAATGGATTTTTCTCTCTCTTCTCACCACAGGAAACTCCCAGATCACTCCTGTGCTCCTGCCAGCCTCACCTCTTGAAATGCCTCCAGCTTGCCCACATGCCTTAACCCTTTGTAGCACCCCAATGTGCTCCTGGCCTGTAGCCGCTGCCCCAGAGGGAGCACCCAGTGCAGCTGCTTCCCAACTGTGGGCACACACACACTGCACCATGAACCAGTTCACATCTTCAGTGTGCACTCTCCAGCTGACAGACCAAAGAGTTCACATTTCCCTCCTTCCCTCAGTAGGGCCACTTCCGGGTGGAACTCGCTTTCTTGGCCGGTGGTATCGTATTCTCTTCCCTTGTTATTTTCCCTTATCATTGTTTTAGCTGATAGTAGCGGTGGTGATTTGTTGCTGGACTGTTCTTGTCTCAACCCGTAGGAGTTGCACTCTCTCGATCCTCCTCCCCGTTCCTCCGGGAGCGGGGAAGGGGAGAGCCCCGGTGCGGGGGGGTGGGGGAGACGGACACGGACCTCAATTGTTGTCAGCTCGGCACCTCTCACTGGGAGTGAGTGAGCAAGTTACCTGACTGGGTTTAAACCACGACAACTGGGAGGGTAAAAGGATGTCTCCTTCACTGGTTGAGCAACTGAGAATGAGAAAAAAGATGTGTAATTGCTAAGCACTTCTATGATATACCTCCCAAAGTATAAAGGTGGTGACCACACTGGGAACATGGGCCAGATCAGTTTCATGATCAATGATTCTCTTGTATTACAAATCATTACCGTAAAGTACAATGAGACAAAAACCTTAGCCCAAGCCCCACACTTGAAAAAAACTAATACAGCAAATACCGGATGGAAGTAAGATATGATATACTGAAACTGTGAGATCAAGAGGAACAACCTTGAGAGCCAAAAAATCAGCATTGTGATGAGTGACTATTAATCCGGTCAGATCTGTCGTTATCTCAACCCCTCATGCCCCATGTTGGGCGCCAAAAAGAACTGTTGTGGTTTAAACCCAGTCAGGCAACTTGTTCACTCACTCCCAGTGAGTGGTGCCGGACTGACAACAATCGAGGCCCCCCGCCGCACCAGGGCTCTCCCCTTCCCCGCTCCCAGAGGAACAGGGAGGAGGATCGAAAGGGTGCAACTCCTAGGGGTTGAGACAAGAACAGTCCAGCAACCAATGTACAACCCAAATCACCCAGCAACAACTGAAAACATTGGCTTCACCAACACTGTTCCCTGGCTGGAAGCCAAAACACAGCACTGCACCAGCTACCACAAAGGAAAAACATGACTGCTACTGCTGAACCCAGGACAGACCCAAAGTAATAGACTGTACTTCTTGGGTTACAAAATGTTAAAATATTTATTTTATGTCTATCAAAAGAAAAAATTGCAGAAAGAGCACTTTGAAAAAGGAGGACTGCATGGACTATCTCGTTTAATTTGTTCAAAGGCTTGTTGTTGCTCAGGGCTCCATTTAAAAACTTTCTTCTTCCAGGTCATTTGGTAGAGAGGGCTTACAGTAAGACTGTAACTTTGAATGTGCATTCTACAAAAGTTTGCTTATCACCCATATTGGGTTGGCGTGTCTTGCTTCTCCTCACCGTTTACAGGGCAACACAGTGGAAGAAGTCTTTGAGAAAGGGAGGAAAATAATCCAAATCCTTCTAAAAGCAGGTTTCGCTATTACATGGAGCAAGGTCAAGGGACCTGCACAAGAGATACAATTTTTCTGAATAAAATGGCAAGATGGATGTCACCAGATCCCCACCGATGTCATCAACAAGATAACAGTAATGTCTCCACCATATAGTAAGAAAGAAACACAGGCTTTCTTAGGTGTTGTGGGGTTCTGGAGAATGCACATCCCAAATTATAGTTCGATTGTAAGCCTTCTCTATCATGTGTCCTGGAAGAAGAATGATTTTAAATGGGGCCCTGAGCAGCAACAATCCTTTGAGCAAATTAAATGGGAGATATTTCATGCAGTAGCCCTTGGACCAGTCTGGACCAAGACAGATGTAAAAAATGTACTGTACACCACAGCTGGGGAGAATGTTCCTACCTGGCGCTTCTGGCAGAAATCTCCAGGGGAGACTCGAGGTTGACCTCTCAGCTTTTGGAAATGTGGTTTAAGTGGAGAAAAAATACTGCTACTGCTGAACCCAGGAGTGTAGAACAGCATGTACATTTACATCAGTTTCCCTACAGCACCAGGCTTTCAAACAGTATCTCCTGGAAAAAAAAATCTTATTATTTATAAAATATATTATTTTGTCAATCATTTTCCTGCAAAGCATTCCACAGAACTGAAGGACCTGAAACAAACCTGAGTTAATTTACTTCACAGATTTACAAAGAGAGTGAATTGTAGTAAAGATAATACCCATGTTTGAAGAAAGCAGTTGCACAGGTGCCCAAAAGAAATATTTCCTCACCATTTTGACACTCATGTGTCACATTTGACTTTGAAAAATTAGCCACCATGCTAAAAATCTAGCCCAATATTCCCAAGTCTCTATAAGCAGTTAATTCTAAAAAGCAAAGCAATGTTGAAGTTTGTAATATCAAACCCAGCAATTAAAGACCTGTGCACTGACAGGAAGCTCTTGAAGAAAGGCCTTTTGAGTTTTCAGTTGTTAGGATTCCTTAGATATGATTTATAAGATTAAAACTGATTAAGCTCACAGCACAAATCCCCTTCTCTCCCTTGAATCAGACTGCACAACACAAGCAACTGAGCAATATACTGTAGCTACCTTTAAGATACGTTCAATTTTCCTGGCCATAGCTCAATCTGGACTTCATTATATGCAACTAGACAATCAAATGTAAAGATAAATATTATAATATGAGACACATTAACAGGATCATTATTCCACATGATACACAAGGCACAGGCTAGCTACAAGAACTATCAAATGTCATTACTGAGCATCTACATGCAAACCAGCTCTGAGTAGGTAACTTTTTCCCCTTCACAATTAATTTTCCTATTAAATTAATAATCATTAATCAGAGCCTTATGATCTTACCATAGGAATACAGAGGATTCTCTTTGATTTGCTTCTTTATTAAGATGACTACTTTATTCTCATTTCTTCCCGACTGCTTAAAAATCCAGTTGAGATGTGAAAATCCCCATGAAAGACCACTTTGGCCATATACCACACATTCCTGTAGCATCCTAAAAGTCACTTTAAACACTAAGAAAATTACATAATGCATGATTGATTGAACAGAGCTTAGCAAGCAAAGGCCTTTTCAGCCATCACCTTGGCCCTCACATTGTTTTAGTTACTATGTTTGAATCTATGCCAAACAACACACCATTGGCTAAGCATCCATTAAAATCCCAGTCAGTAAATAAGTCAAGTTTAAGTCTGTCAAGCCAAATAAATATTGCCTTGACATTACGGAGACATTTTGAGTAACCAAAGTAAACCATGCTCATAATATAGAAACCTGAGCTGTTTTCAGTTAAAAACAAAACAAACTTCTGGCAGAAGGGTAGTGCTCCAAAAGGACTTATTTGCTCTTGAAATCAATGAGAAAGAGTCAATTAGGCAGTTCCAAAAACTCCATTAGGTATAGCTCTGAATATTCAGTTACTAAAAATATCATTATAGCCAGAATTTTCAATGAACTATATAGGTCTGGATAAGTTGCTTATTTATGATCCATTGTGGCAGCTAATGACATGGATTATACTTTTAGAAGATATATGTATCTTCTAAAGCACGTGATATCCAAATATATTCTTTGTGTAATTTTAAAAGAGTCAATAAAGATGGTATCATACCATAACATATAAATTACTCATGTTTTTCACACAGTATAATGATGATACAAAGCATTATATTCTCAGTAAGCAAGACCACATTGGGGCAGATATCTACAGATACAGTACAGTTGGGTTACATAATAAATAAGCAATTTGTGGACCTTATTTTTAATCTGCAATGTAAATCTCAACCTAATTGTCTCCACAAGCTCAATTACATAGGCCAAGTTTAGTTTCCATCTAGGTGCATTCAGTGAAACAGAAGTAGTTACAGCTGGATCTACTTATAGACAGGATTTGCTTAATGGCTATAGTCCACGTCAACTTCCCACTATCTATTTTATTTTTAAATATATATTATTAAATGAGTACTCATTTAATACTACACAGACTTACTTGTCAAGGTATTGATGGCTTGGCTTCGTGAGCAAAGATTTGGGAAGAGCTTTAACCATGCTTACTACAAGAATGATGACCAAGGGCATGTGGGATATGCAAATCTGGTTGGAAAAAGGGTGCTTAGGCAATCAGGAAGTGTCCGACCAGGACTGTCAACTCCTGAGCAATCTCGAGCGACCCATGCGCTGGTCTGCCCGCATGCAAGGTTGGATCTGCAGCTTCCCATGCAAGTTGTCACCTACTGTTTCAACCCTTACCTGTCCATACGGACAAGTGAGAGTAAGCCCTTCCAGCCGGCCCAGTGGATTTTTTAGGTGAGGCGCAGCTTGCGCGGAACTGGCCCCACCCTTTACACCTGAGGTTTAACTGCCACGGCCTAGCTAGCTAGGACAGTGACAGCAAAGTCCACAGGTCATAGGTTTTGTAAGAGTGTCCTTCTCTTAGAGGGAAGACCTTACAAGGCTAGATGAGCTCCATCTGCCCAGGTTTGAAGATAGGAGTTTTACTTCTCCTGTGAGGAAGGCCTGCCTTTGCTAATGAAGATTCAGGAAGGGCTTTAACCCACACATTCTGAAGAAGACTGTCATCTCCTGGGTCAATCTCAAGTGACCGATGACACAACAGCACAAGATCGAAAGGGTGCAACTCCTACGGGTTGAGACAAGAACAATCCAGCAACCAATGTACAACTCAAATCACCACTGCTACTACCAACTACAACAATGATAAGAGAAAATAACAAGGGAAGAGAATACGATACCACCGGCCAAGAAACGAGTCCCACCCGGAAGCCCGTGTCCTTCCGGGTAACTCCCAGTTAACCCCCACCCCGGGCATGATGTGCTGTGGTACAGAACACCTCCCTGGCCAGCCTGGGTCAGACGCCCTGTCTCTGCTTCCCCACGGCCTCCCCTCCTCCCCGGCAGAGCATGAGCCTCACAAAGTCCTTGGTCAGGATAAACATCATCCAGCAACAACCGAAAACATTGGCTTCACCAACACTGTTCCCAGGCTGGAAGCCAAAACACAGCACTGCACCAGCTACCACAAAGGAAAAACATGACTGCTACTGCTGAACCCAGGACAGACCCAAAGTAATAGACTGTACTTCTTGGGTTACAAAATGTTAAAATATTTATTTTATGTCTATCAAAAGAAAAAATTGCAGAAAGAGCACTTTGAAAAAGGAGGACTGCATGGACTATCATCTCGTTTAATTTGTTCAAAGGCTTGTTGCTGCTCAGGGCTCCATTTAAAAACTTTCTTCTTCCAGGTCATTTGGTAGAGAGGGCTTACAGTAAGACTGTAACTTTGAATGTGCATTCTACAAAAACACGCAGTGTCTAGGAAAGCTTGTGTTTCTTTCTTGTTAGTTGGTGGACACATTGCTGTTATCTTGTTGATCACATCTATTGGGATCTGATGATGTTCACCTTGCCATTTTATTCCCCAAAACTGGATCCTCTGTGAAGGTCCCTTGACCTTACTCTGGTTTATGGAAAAACCAGCCTTCAGAATTATTTGGATTATTTTCTTCCCGTTCTCAAAAACTTCTTCCCCTGTATTCCCCACATGATCATGTCATCAATGTATTGCAGGTATTCCGGAGCTTGCCCCTGTTCCAGTGCAGTCTGGATCAGTCCATGGCAGATAGTAGGTCTGTGTTTCACCCCTGGGGCAGTCGGTTTCAAGTGTACTGAATGCCCCTCTGACACAATAGTTTGTTTTCTGTTGAATTAATAAGATGTATTGCTTGACTGTTATACTGTGCACCCATAGTTTGTAGCCATAGTTGCCTAGTCATTGCATCTTAGGCCTGGGTCGAAGTCACCCTCCTGAAACAGTAATGAATTCATAAGAAAAAACAGATCTTGGATATGTCTGAAGGATTAAAGGGGATTGTCCAGGATTAGAGGCACCAGAAGGATGAATTATTTGACAGCTTGGCGAAGTGGCCATTCAATTTACTAATTTGGCAAGAGAACTAACATTTTGAGTTGTCCAAGAGTGAACTGTCTTCATTATAAAACTAAAAATCATGCCCACAAGAGAGAATGACCCTGGCCCAGATGAAGACCCTTCTCCTGAGCATGTGTAGTACCTAGAAAGAATGACATAGCAAATATTCCAATTATATGTAAATCACAGAAAATCATTGTAATCGGGGGTGTATTACTGTATAACTTTTTTGTGTAAATGTAACAAAAAATGCACACATCGGTGTGCTTGATTTGTGGAACAGTCCACCGAGCACCCAGGCCTGAATAAACAACATCTCTCCTGAGCGTGTGGAATTGGTTTACTGCATGCTGGGCATAAATACGCTCTTCAGACAACAGTTTTTGGCACCCCAGATGGACAGCTGTAATGCCTTGCCTGGATCAACTTGCCATCTCTTGGCAGGGAGGCACTGCTCTCTGGAGTCCAGCACACGTCAACCTTTTGATCGGGGTCTCTGTTAGTACTCTTCCCCAGACAGAGCGGGTAAGTGACACTACAGTGCAAGGCTTAGGAGATATTGTTGCATGTAAGGTTGTACATGCATTGAGGAAATTGTTAACAGGTAAAAAAAGTGATGACTGGAGTATATGAAATCATGGTTCAGAATGTTTTTTTGGGGTAAAAATATGTAAACTTATCTGTCTAAAATGAATACTTGTTCTCTTTGGTGTATTGTGTAAAATTGGAGAAAATTTGGATGAGACCTGTTAATTGAATAATGCAGGAAATGGTGGCCACAGTGGAAATGGTCATAGAGATAACAATAGAGGGAGCAAAACTTTCAGTCCTATAGCAGGGAGAACCTGAGCACAACAAAATCTGATAATAGTAGCTCTGCTTAGGCAGGCTTGTGGGCCCAGGGGGAAGGCCTATATTTGTTAAAGTGCCCTTTACCACTTCTGACTTAATGATTTGGAAAGACTCAGCTCGTCATATAGAGAAAATCCAGAGAAAATGCATCATTCTTTCAAAATGATACTTGAAAATCACAAGCCATATTGGAAAGATATACAAGTTTTGTTAAATAACATGTTTATTCCAGAAGAAAAAAAAATCTATGATGGAAAAGGCCAAAAGGGAAAATGAGAGATTAAATGGAGGCAATTCAGATTGTTTTTTGCCAACTCAGGAGCCAAATTGGAACCCTAATACAGATGCAGGAATGTTAATGACAAAACAGTATCAACAACCAATATTACATGGAATAAAAAATGGGATAACTCAGCCAAGAAATCTTACAGGAATAGCTCAAATAATCCAGGGAAAAACTAACCCCTCAGCCTTTCATGAAAGGCTATGTGAGGCATCCAGAAAATGGACTGATTTGGATCCAGAAAGTGAGAAAAATAAAGGAAAATTTACTACTTCATTTGTTGAACAAGCAGCCCCTGGTATTAGATGAAAGTTGCAGAAAGTGGATGGGGTCACTGGTATGACAATATCCCAGCTAATTGATATTGCATATAAAGTCTATAATAACCAAGAAGAGGAAAAGATATCACAAAAGGAGAAAATAAAATAGAAAGAAAAACGTTGTGATTTTGACAGCTGCATTTGCCCAAGTGTCAGCTGGGGGTAGAGGATTTCCCAGGGGGTGGGGAAGAACAGGTAGAGGAGTGGGACATGGGAATATAATAATGAAACCCTTAGGAATTAATCAATGTACCTCTTGCAGGGAATATGGGTACTGGAAAAATGAGTGCCTGAAAAATAAAAACAACCATCCTCAGGAGGTGCTTCCTGAGGCTAACTTGCCTATGACGGTGTCAGTGCCAGAATTTTGGGGTTTTTGACCATGGGTTAGCTTACACAGCACCAGGCCTGCTGGCAGAAGATGGGGTTTGCCTGTCCCAAAGGGGGGAAAGGATTCTAGCCCAGTAGCTAGCAGAGCTTATAGAGAGAGCTTTAAATTAGGTTTGAAGGGGAAAGGGGATAAAACCAGGCTTGCTAGAAATAAGCCATGGGGTAGAGTGCCACTGTTTGAGTCCAGATCAACAGGGCAACTTAAATGCATTTATGCCAATGCCTGCAGCATCGACAACAAACAGGAGGAGCTGGAAGCTATTGTACAGCAGGGAAATCATGACATACTGGTTGATGAGGGAAAGGCCGTCAACACTGTCTATTTGGACTTAAGTATTTGACACTGCCCTGGGTTCAGCTGTATCAGTTGTGATGAGTAAATTCCTGTTTGTTAATCAAATCTTGCTTGCTTAAGAGTTACTGGAAAATTATGACACTTCGACATTTTGCTTATAGACTGCAGACGTCTGGTAAAGTAAACGATGTATGGGGGGAAGGAGATAAGGAGCCTTCCTCCCCACACCCACCGGGAGGCAGAATGAGACCCCTTATCAACAGGTCACACAGATGCAGAGTACACCAGGAAGTGACACGTATATCGGATGAAGAAGAGTATAAAACCAGTGACTTTGGGGAAGTGGGTTGCATGCTGTTGGCAGAGCAGAGACTCCCTGGCTGCCCAGCGCTGTTTTGCTTGATGTCGCTTGCTCAATAAACCAATTTGATTCATTGGTCTGGCTCTCGTCAATTTATTTGAGCCACATTTAGAACAATTTTGGTGCCGTGACTCGGATAGAGGCGATCTGGTGTGAAGCCCCACACAGGGGAGGCGCCCCGCTGTATAGTGGCCCTTGCTTGGGTGCTATCTCACCATACCCTTTACAGATGAATCCTAAATTCGACAGCAAGCAAAAGAAAGCCGGCAACCCCGTAATCTTCGTGAACAAAGCTCCGAATGAAGACGCAGGAGTGCATAAGTATAGGCTGGTTCGGTTGGGGTTGGGTGTGCCTGTGTGACACGTCCAATTAAGGACACAGCGAGTGCGGACCCCTTAGTAGTGCGGTTCCCATCTCCCATGAGGGACTGGGCCACGAACAGGGGGCAAAAAGACTGTGTGTGTGTGAGAAGGCACCCCGGAAGATGGACAGAAGAAAAGCAAGCCTTCTGATTCCATGGGGGGGTCAGAGCTTAAGGCTAAGCTACCCCAGATACCACCAGATAGTCCGTTGGGATTGATGATTAAATATTGGGATGACTGCCCTTCTAGGTGGGGTAAGGACAAAGTAAAACTGGTACATTACTGTATGGAAGTTTGGAGAGGTAAGCAAATTAGAGGTGATCATTTATATTGGCCCATATTTGGGTCCTTTGAGGACTGGATATGCCAGTCTTTAAATATTTAGGTTAACACAAAGGAACCATTTAGTTTGGTGGAAAGCGAGTATGCAAGTTTACGGATAGGGACCGAGACTAGGACAAATTTATATCCCTTAAAAGAAAGCAAAGGGGGGGCAAAGAAGAAGACGCGGAGTGAGGTTGAAATCCCCATTTCGCCTCCCACTTATATATCACCACCACCGCCACGGCCGCCCTCTCCTCCTCCAACAGCTCCAAACTACCCCAGTGATTCAGATTCTACCCCTAGTTCCCCCAGGGAGAACAGGCAGGTGACCCAGAGCCAAAGTAGGGCAAGGGAAAGCAGGGGTAATCTATATCCCCTCCGAGAGGTTGCTATGGGAGGAGTGCAACCTGGTATGGGATATGTCTCTGTCCCTTTGAACTCAGGAGACGTTAGAGACTTCAAGAAGGAAATGGGTAACTTATTAGAGGATCCCCTGGGAGTTGCAGAACGAGTAGACCAGTTTTTGGGGCCCAACGTTTACACCTGGGATGAACTGCAGGCCATATTGGGTATTTTGTTCACGGCAGAAGAAAGGGATATGGCCCGGAGGGCCAGAATGAGGATTTGGGACCAGCAACATCAGCAAGGTCCCTCGGCGGATGTTAAGTGGCCCCTCCAGAGACCTAATTGGAATAATCAAAATGAAATGGATAGAGACCATATGCAGGACTTAAGGACTATCATAGTTCAGGGGATAAGGGAATCGGTCCCTCGGGGACAAAATATTAACAAAGCCCTCAGTGAACACCAGAAGAAGGATGAAACCCCTACGGAATGGTTAGAGAGGGTTAGAAAAAAATCTCCAACTTTATTCAGGGCTAGATCCTAGTACTCCAGTAGGGCAAGCCTTACTGAAAACAGAATTTGTAGCTAAATCATGGATGGATATTAGGAAGAAGCTGGAAAAAATAGAAGATTGGCAGGACCGCGGTTTAGATGAACTACTGAGAGAAGCTCAGAAGGTATATGTTCATAGGGAAGAGGAGACGCACAAGAAGCAGGCTAGAATGCTGGTAGCGGCGGTCAGAGAAGGACAGAGGGTACCCACTCCTAGGAAGGGGCCTGAATCCCGACAATTGGGATCGGGACCCCGGAGGCCTCCAAGGGAAAAAGAGTGAGGAACAGTGGTTTGTTTCTATTGTGGAGGAAAAGGACATGTTAAGAAAGACTGTAGAAAGAGGATGATGGATGAGAAGATGTTCAAGGAAGATTAGGGGTGTCAGGGGCTCTATCTGCTGGGGACTCGAGAAAGAGCAGAGCCCTTGATAAAATTAAAAGTGGGTCCCTGGCAACAAGAAGTTGAGTTCCTAGTGGACTCAGGAGTGGAAACATCAACTGTTCAAGAATTGCCCCGAGGATGTCAGATATCCCCGGAGACGGTACAGGTTATTGGAGCAAAAGGGGAACCTTTTGGAGTACCTGTAATAAAGGATGCACTTTTTGAAACGCATTCCAAAATGGGGGTGGGGTCCCTGCTGCTTGTGCCTGAAGCAGACTATAATTTATTGGGCAGAGATCTAATGATTGAACTAGGGATTAGTTTAGAGGTAAAGGATGAAACACTGAAGATTAAATTGTGCCCACTGCAAGTAACAGATGAAGAAAAGATAAACCCTGAAGTATGGTATAACCTGGAAACGGTAGGCAAATTGGATATCGAACCGTTTTCAGTCACGATAAGGAACCCAGAAATACCAGTAAGGATAAAACAATACCCTTTGTCTAGAGAAGGAAGGCAGGGTTTGAAACCTGAAATCCAGAGGTTACTTGAAAAAGGATTACTGGAACCTTGTATGTCTCCCTTTAACACTCCCATCCTGCCCGTAAGGAAAGCAGATGGAAAATACAGGTTAGTGCATGGTCTACAAGAAATCAATAAGAGAACAGTAACTAGATTCCCTGCAGTGGCAAATCCTCACACCTTTTTAAGTCAATTAGGTCCTGATGAGCAGTGATACAGTGTAATAGATCTTAAGGATGCCTTTCAGGCATGTCCTCTGAGAGAAGATTGCAGAGACTACTTTGCCTTTGAATGGGAAGACCTGGATACTCATAGAAAACAGCAATTACGGTGGACAGTTCTGCCTCAGGGGTTCACAGAATCTCCGAACTTATTCGGACAAGCCTTGGAACAAATTTTAAAAGGATATGAGTTAAGTGAGGGTGTCACACTGGTTCAATATGTAGATGTACTTTTAGCTGGGAAAAGTGAGGAGAAAGTCCAACAGGAGAGCATTAAATTATTAAATTTCTTGAGCCTACAGGGATTGAAGGTATCAAAGTCAAAAGTGCAATTTGTTGAGGAAGAAGTAAAATACCTGGGACATAGACTAAGCAAAGGAACAAAGAAGTTAGACCCCGAGAGAGTAAACGGCATACTATCACTATCAGCCCCTAAAACTAAGAGGCAAGTTAGACAGCTGTTAGGGCTCTTTGGATATTGTAGGCAGTGGATTGAAGACTACAGCAAAAAGGTGAAATTCCTCTATACTAAGTTGACTAAGGACGGATTATTAAAGTGGACAGCAGATGATGAGGGGCAATTAGAAGCATTAAAGGTGGGCTTAGTTAATGCCCCAGTTCTAAGCCTACCGGATGTAAAGAGACCATTTTATTTATTCGGCAATATTGATGAAGGAACTGCATTAGGGGTTTTGGCTCAGGAATGGGCAGGAGGAAAGAAGCCGGTGGGATATCTCTCTAAGCTTTTAGACCCTGTGAGTAGAGGATGGCCTACCTGTCTACAGGCGATAGTGGCTGCAGCTCTCCTAGTAGAAGAAGCACATAAAATCACCTTTGGAGGGGAACTAAAGGTACTGTCGCCACATAATATCAGGGGTATATTACAGCAGAAAGCTGATAAATGGATAACAAACGCCTGGTTTATGAAGTATGAAGGCATTTTAATCTCCTCTCCTAAATTAGAACTTGAAGTAACAAACTTACAAAATCCAGCACAATTCTTATATGGGGAGCCACGTGAAAGTTTGACTCATGATTGCCTGCGCAACATTGAGGAACAGACAAAGATTAGACCAGACTTAGAAGAAGAGGAGCTAGGGGAGGGAGAGAAGCTGTTTGTAGACGGATCATCCTGAGTAGTCGAAGGGAAACGAAAATCGGGATATGCAATAGTTGATGGGAAGGAATTCAAGGTAATAGAGTCGGGACCCCTAAGCCCCAGTTGGTCTGCTCAGGCATGTGAATTATACGCAGTATTAAGGGCTTCACAGTTATTAAGAGGTAAAGTTGGAACCATATATACGGATTCAAAATATGCTTTTGGAGTAGTGCATACTTTTGGGAAAATATGGGAAGAGAGAGGGTTAATAAATTCACAAGGAAAAGGGCTTATACATGAAGCACTCATTACTCAAACTCTCCAGGCTTTAAGGGAACCAAGGAAAATAGCTGTAGTACATGTAAGAGGACATCATAAGGAATTATCTCCCACAATAAGAGGAAACAATTTAGCAGACACGGAAGCAAAACGGGCAGCGCTCTTAACAGTATCTATAATCCATCAGAGAAAAGGTCTACAAGATCAGCAGCCCAAGAATAGGGAACCTCAAGCGGTAGTGTTCACCACACAAGAATGAGAAAAACTTAAACAGATGGGAATAAAAGAAAGTCAGGGAGAGTGGAAATTACCGGATGGCAGAATAGCACTACCGAAAACTTTGGCTTGGAAAGTTATGAAAGAATTCCATAGTGCCAAACACTGGGGAGCCCAAGCCTTAATAGATCAGTTTGCCCTAAAATATATGTGTATTGGAGTTCATAACATTGCAAAACAGGTGATAGGAGATTGCTTGACTTGCCAACGTGTGAATAAACAACAACTCCGAAGGCAAATACCTAGAGGGCAAGAATTGGCAACCCTTCCTTTCACTAGAATACAGGTAGATTTTACTGAACTGCCTAAGGTAGGGAGACATAGGTATTTATTAGTAATAGTAGACCATTTGACACACCATGTAGAAGCATTCCCTACTGCTAGAGCCACAGCCAAAAGCGTAGTGAAAATATTACTGGAGAATATAGTCCCAAGGTATGGGATTATAGAAGTCATTGACTCCTATAGGGGTCCTCATTTCATTTCCAGAACAGTTAGGGAACTGTTAGATCCTATGAGGACAAAGTGGGAGTATCATACCCCGTGGCATCCGCAAAGCTCTGGACAAGTGGAAAGAATGAATGGGGAAATTAAGAAACAGTTAACAAAAATTATGTTAGAAACTAAAACTTCCTGGGTAAAGAGTTTACCTCTAGCATTGTTGAATGTGAGAACTCAGCCAAGAACTGATGTAGGGATATCACCCTTTGAAATGTTGTATGGAATGCCAGATGATATGGAATTCCCAGCCGAACACACGAAGGTAGAGGATGAACATCTTAAACTTTACATCGTACATTTAATGCAGAGAAGGGAAGAATTGCGCAAACGGGGTATGACAGCCCAGAGATCACCTCTAAATATGTTCATACACTCCATTAAACCAGGAGATAAAGTATTAGTTAAAACATGGAAAGAGGCATCTTTAACTCCTCGATGGGAGGGACCATTTATTGTTTTACTCACCACAGAAACAGCGATTCGTACGGCCGAACGTGGATGGACCCATGCGACACGTGTCAAGGGACCTGGTTATTGGAACGGTACAGGTTATTGGAAACAAAGGAAAACCAGGAATAAAAATTGATTATTGAGAATCAGAAAATTGGTGGGCTCATAAGTGCCTTTAAGGGCAGCTACCTATATCCAAAAAGGGGAGATGATTGGAACAAGGGGAACATATACCCGAGAGCCCTAAACTCTGCCCTCAAGGATATTAGGATTCAACTATGGCTGAGCCCCTGAAGACTGTGACTGCTGTTGAGAAGAAAAATGACCTCGCTGCTGCAGGCAACAGAGTAGGCGATGGAGGCAGAGGCGTACTAAGGTGGGGATATAGAGGGACCATAGTCACCAAAAGTTTAGGGTGGAAAGAGGTGCCGATTAAGTGGATGGGCCAGGTGGGTAGTAAGACCCCTACCAAATTTCGAGGGAAGAATTGGAAATCCGGATTTATGAGAGGAGGTAACCCACCAATTTTCTGGATCATCTATTGGATATAGGGATGGACATTAATCCCGGTAAAAGGATATGTCCATCAACCTTTCAAGTGGACCTTGTACAGATGGGAAGATCAAGGAATAGTCCAAAGTATAACCACATCAGGAGGGCCTACTTTTACTGCTAGCCTCTGTCAACTAGTGCCTAGAAGCCCGTGTTTAGATCATGTGGGATTTTACTTCTGCTCAAGCTCAAATCCAGGAAGAGGATATTGCAATTACCCCGAGGAATATTATTGTGCCTACTGGGGATGCGAAACAATTGCCTCAGATTGGGTCCCTGGAAAGCCGGACAGTTTTTTAAGGGTACAATGGGGGCCTTATGGATGTAGCCCTCCGGAACGAAATTGGAATGGAGGAATAATTTTGGCTCCCCGTGGGGGAATCGAACTGGTAAACTGTCAGCATCTTATGATTAATGTAACGAACCCTTTTGACCAAGGGTGGATAATGGGGAAAACTTGGGGGGTACGATATAAGGAACCAGGAGCCGATAGAGGGGGCCTTCTTTTAATAAAGAAGAAACCAATCCCACAAGATCCTAAACCCGTAGGACCTACCAACGTATTAGCAGAAAAACCATCAGAGGAAATTCCTAAAATAGACAAAGTGGGGGTTAAAAATGACACAATAATTTCCAACAACTCAATGAATCTCGTATTAAATGACACTCAAAATCCTAAGGACTAATGGAGACAACTTTCTTTGGAAATTAATGGAAGCTAGTTACCAGTTGTTACATGCCACCAATCCCAGCCTAACCGAACATTGCTGGCTGTGTTATGGGATAAAGCCTCCTTTTTATGAAGCAGTGGGAGTTACTACAAAGGCTAGGCGTGCAAATGGTTCTAACCCAGCAGAATGTACATGGGAAAGGAAAATCAAGGGATAACATTGACTCAGGTCACTGGGAAGGGCAGATGTGTAGGAAAAATTCCAAAATGTCAAGAACATCAATGTGAAGTTAACACAACTGCTACTAAACAGAAAAAAACAGCTAAGTGGTTATTACCAGCCAAAAACGCCAAGTGGGTTTGCTCAAACATAGGTGTAACACCTTGCCTGTCACTAGAATTGTTTAATGATTCCTCAGAGTTTTTGTATCCAAGTAAAGATAATGCCAAGAGTTCTTTGCCATCCTGAAAATTTTATGTATAACCACCAGACTGCCCAAGACCATCACCTGTTTAAACGAGAACCTTTCACTGCATTAACGATACCCACTTTAATGATCTTGGGAGGTACAGGAGTAGGTACAGGAATAGCCTCATTAGTAAAACAAAGGAAAGAATTTCACACCTTAAGAATGGCTGTAGATGAGGACTTAGTCAGAATCGAACAATCCATAAGTGCCCTAGAAAAATCTGTACAGTCGCTATCTGAAGTAGTGTTACAAAAGGATTAGACCTAATGTTCCTATAACAGGGAAGGCTTTGCGCCGCACTTAAGGAAGAATGTTGTGTGTATGCTGATCATACTGGAATTGTAAGAGATACCATGACCAAGCTACGAGAAGGACTAGAAAAAAGAAAAAGGGAGCGAGAAGCCCAACAAAGTTGGTATGAGTCATGGTTTAATTACTCTCCATGGTTGACTACATTACTGTCTACCATTGCAGGGCCCTTAATATTGTTAATTCTGGGACTAACTTTTGGCCCCTGTGTGTTTAATAAAGTGATTGCAATTGTAAAAAGCAGGCTAGAGGCCGCCCACTTGATGCTCATTAGGGCTCAATACCAGCCACTAGATAAGGAATCTGCAGTAGAAGACGCCTTAATTTTAAGCCACGCGGCACTCCAAAGAACTGATGAACAAATTGGTAAACAGAAAAAGGGGGGATTGTAATGAGTAAATTCCTGTTTGTTAATCAAATCTTGCTTGCTTAGGAGTTACTTGCTTAGAGTTACTTGCTTGCTTAATAGTTACTGGAAAATTACGGTGCTTTGACATGTTGCTTATAGACCGCGGGTATCCGTTAAAGTAAATGATGTATGGGGAAGGCGATAAGGAGCCTTCCTCCCCACACCCACCAGGAGACAGAATGAGACCCCTTATCTAACACCCACCAGGAGGCAAAATGAGACCCCTTATCTACAGGTCACACAGACACAGAGGACGCCAGGGGGTGACACGTATATCGGATGAAGAAGAGTATAAAACCAGTGACTTTGGGGAAGTGGGGTGCGTGCCGTTGGCGGAGCGGAGACACCCCGGCTGCCCAGCGCTGTTTTGCTTGCTGTCGCTTGCTCAATAAACCGATTTGATTCATTGGTCTGGCTCTCATCAATTTCCTCCTTGTCTCAATATATATAAAAATACCAGTATATATATATGAAGACAGGAGAGGTGACAGTGGGAAATGAGACAACTGGCATGACATGAACGTATGGAATAAGGGGTGGATACTACCTTGGTTTCATCTGGGATAGAGTTAATTTTCTTCCTAGTAGCTGGTGCAGTGCTGTGTTTTGGCTTTAGTCTTAGAATATTGCTGATAACACACTGATGTTTTAGTTGTTAAGTAGCACTTATCCTGATCAAGGACTTTTCATTCTCTCATGCTCTGCCAGTGAGGAGGGGCACAAGAAGACAGGAGGGAGTAGATACAGGACACCTGACCTGAACCAGCCAAAAGTGTATTCCATACCACAGTATGTCATGCTCGGAATAGAAATGGCGGTTACCTGGAACAGACCGGTCACTGCTCAGGGACTGGCTGGGTATTGGTCACTGGGTAGTGAGACAAGGAGGCACAAAAGTACAAAATGTAATCAGTTCTAAGTAATGTTAAGTTTGATGGCTTTATAATGGAGAATAACTGCGGTGCTTGAAGGTAGTTGGCATAGTTTCAGGTCCTCAGGACCTTAGCACAAAAGGTGTGAGAAAAGCAGAATAGAAGGACAGGACCTGGGGATGGGGAATATCTGGGACTAGCAGATGTCCTGGGTGGGCACAGATAAACTAACTGATAAGTAAAAGGACAGGATGATTGCTATGTTTGGGGTGTTAATAAACCCATTAAGCTGGTGTAAGCATGTACTAGGGAGTATCCTGGACTAGCAGATGTCCAGGATGAGAGCAGCTAAACTAACTGATAAGTAGAAGGACAGGACGATTGCTATGTATGTAATGTTAATTAAGCTGGTTATGAACACTGTTGAGAAAAATGACCCTTAAAGACCACCATCACATTTTTGCATTCATTTTTTGGAAAATGAAGTAATATGCCCAGTGACCATATAGGGATGACCTGTATAGCAATTCGGGGACACACGATAGGAGGAGCTATCCTCCGTGTCTCCCGGCACCGCAATAAAGAATACCTGCTTGTCAACTTGAAACTCTGTTGGCGAGATTGTTCCAGGAGTTTTTTCTGAATCACTATATATATACACACACAGAGATATCATTCCCTTAGCCTATGGACCATCCATAGAAGAGTTTGTTGAACTCATTCAGTCCATGATTTGGGGCTCTATCTGTCACAGCAGTCTCTCTGGGCAGGAAAGATGGATAGAGCGTGGTGCTGGATTATTGCATGCTAAAACCAGTTCTGATTCCATCACTGCTGCATTGTACGTGTTATAAATGTGGCTCAAATAAATTGATGAGAGCCAGACCAATGAATCAAATCAGGCAAGGTGTTACACCTATGTTTGAGCAAACCCACGTGGCGTTTTTGGCTGGTAATAACCACTTAGCTGTTTTTTTCTGTTTAGCAGCAATTGTATTAACTTCGCATAGATGTTTTTGATGTTTTGGAATTTTTCCTATACATCTGCCCTTCCCAGTGACCTGATTCAATGTTATCCCTTGATTTTCCTTTCCCCATGTACATTCTGCTGGGTTAGAACCATTTACACGCCTAGCCTTTGTAGTAACTTCCACTGCTTCATAAAAAGGAGGCTTTATCCCATAACATCGTACCCCCCAAGTTTTCCCCGTTATCCACCCTTGGTCAAAAGGGTTCGTTACATTAATCATAAGATGCTGACAGTTTACCAGTTCGATTCTCCCATGGGGAGCCAATACTACTCCTCCATTCCAGTTTTTTTTCCGGAGGGGTGCATCCATAAGGCCCCCATTGTACCCTTAAAAACTTGTCCGGCTTTCCAGGGACCCAATCTGAGGCTATTGTTTTGCATCCCCAGTAGGCACAATAATATTCCCCGGGGTAATTGCAATATCCTCTTCCTGGATTCGAACTTGGGCAGAAGTAAAATCCCACACGATCTAAACACGGGCTTCTAGGCACTAGTTGACAGAGGCTAGCAGTAAAAGTAGGCCCTCCTGATGTGGTTATACTTTGGACTACTCCTTGATCTTCCCATCTGTACAAGGTCCACTTGAAAGGTTGATGGACATATCCTTTTACCGGGATTAATGTCCATCCCTATATCCAATAGATGATCCAGAAAATTGGTGGGTTACCTCCTCTCATAAATCCGGATTTCCAATTCTTCCCTCGAAATTTGGTAGGGGTCTTACTACCCACCTGGCCCATCCACTTAATCGGCACCTCTTTCCACCCTAAACTTTTGGTGGCTATGGTCCCTCTATATCCCCACCTTAGTACGCCTCTGCCTCCATCGCCTACTCCGTTGCCTGGAGCAGCGAGGTCATTTTTCTTCTCGACAGCAGTCACAGTCTTCAGGGGCTCGTCCATAGTTGAATCATAATATCCTTGAGGGCAGAGTTTAGGGCTCTTGGGTATATGTTCCCCTTGTTCCAATCATCTCCCCTTTTGGATATAGGTAGCTGCCCTTAAAGGCACTTATGAGCCCACCAATTTTCTGATTCTCAATAATCAATTTTTATTCCTGGTTTTCCTTTGTTTCCAATAACCTGTACCGTCTCCGGGGATATCTGACATCCTCGGGGCAATTCTTGAACAGTTGATGTTTCCGCTCCTGAGTCCACTAGGAACTCAACTTCTTGTTGCCAGGGACCCACTTTTAATTTTATCAAGGGCTCTGCTCTTTCTCGAGTCCCCAGCAGATAGAGCCCCTGACACCCCTAATCTTCCTTGAACATCTTCTCATCCATCATCCTCTTTCTACAGTCTTTCTTAACATGTCCTTTTCCTCCACAATAGAAACAAGCCACTGTTCCTCACTCTTTTTCCCTTGGAGGCCTCCGGGGTCCCGATCCCAATTGTCGGGATTCAGGCCCCTTCCTAGGAGTGGGTACCCTCTGTCATTCTCTGACTGCCGCTACCAGCATTCTAGCCTGCTTCTTGTGCGTCTCCTCTTCCCTACGAACATATACCTTCTGAGCTTCTCTCAGTAGTTCATCTAAACCGCGGTCCTGCCAATCTTCTATTTTTTCCAGCTTCTTCCTAATATCCATCCATGATTTAGCTACAAATTCTGTTTTCAGTAAGGCTTGCCCTACTGGAGTACTAGGATCTAGCCCTGAATAAAGTTGGAGATTTTTTTCTAACCCTCTCTAACCATTCCGTAGGGGTTTCATCCTTCTTCTGGTGTTCACTGAGGGCTTTGTTAATATTTTGTCCCCGAGGGACCGATTCCCTTATCCCCTGAACTATGATAGTCCTTAAGTCCTGCATATGGTCTCTATCCATTTCATTTTGATTATTCCAATTAGGTCTCTGGAGGGGCCACTTAACATCCGCCGAGGGACCTTGCTGATGTTGCTGGTCCCAAATCCTCATTCTGGCCCTCCGGGCCATATCCCTTTCTTCTGCCGTGAACAAAATACCCAATATGGCCTGCAGTTCATCCCAGGTGTAAACGTTGGGCCCCAAAAACTGGTCTACTCGTTCTGCAACTCCCAGGGGATCCTCTAATAAGTTACCCATTTCCTTCTTGAAGTCTCTAACGTCTCCTGAGTTCAAAGGGACAGAGACATATCCCATACCAGGTTGCACTCCTCCCATAGCAACCTCTCGGAGGGGATATAGATTACCCCTGCTTTCCCTTGCCCTACTTTGGCTCTGGGTCACCTGCCTGTTCTCCTTGGGGGAACTTGGGGTAGTTTGGAGCTGTTGGAGGAAGAGAGGGCTGCTGTGGCGGTGGTGGTGGTATGTAAGTGGGAGGCGAAATGGGGATTTCAACCTCACTCCGCGTCTTCTTCTTTGCCCCCCCCTTTTCTTTCTTTTAAAAGATATAAATTTGTCATAGTCTCGGTCCCTATCCGTAAACTTGCATATTCGCTTTCCACCAAACTAAATGGTTCCTTTGTGTTAACCTAAATATTTAAAGACTGGCAGATCCAGTCCTTAAAGGACCCAAATATGGGCCAATATAAATGATCACCTCTAATCTGCTTACCTCCCCAAACTTCCCTACAGTAACGTGCCATTTTTACTTTGTCCTTACCCCACCTAGAAGGGTAGTCATCCCAATATTTAATCATCAATCCCAATGGACTATCTGGTGGTATCTGGGGTAGCTTAGCCTTAAGCTTCGACCCCCCCAAGGAATCAGAAGGCTTGCTTTTCTTCTGTCCCATCTTCCGGAGTGCCTTCTCACACACACACAGTCTTTTTGCCCCCTGTTCGTGGCCCAGTCCCTCGTGAGAGATGGGAACCGCGCTACTAGGGGGTCCACACTCGCTTCATCTTTAATTGGACGTCTCACACAGGCACACTCCGGGATACCCAACCCCAAGCGAACGGGTAACCGGCCTATACTTACGCACTCCTGCGTCTTCATTCGGAGCTTTGTGCACAAAGATTACGGGGTTGCCGGCTTTCTTTTGCTTGCTGTCGAATTTAGGATTCGTCGGTAGAGGGTATGGTGAGATAGCACCCAAGCAAGGGCCACTATACAGCGGGGTGCCTCCCCTGTGTGGGGCTTCACACCAGATTGCCTCTATCCGAGTCACGGCACGGGTAGAGCTGCCGCTAGTGATCCTGAGGGTGGATCGGGTGAGTCCGGGTTTTCGCTGCATCCCAGGTTTTGGGAGCCAGGAAGGATCTGCTAAGGACCGTAGTGGAAGCAGGTGGAGGGGTAGGCGAGCCCACCTGGTCTCCGATGCATCTCAAATTCTGGGAACCAGGACGGCCCTGCTACCATAAGAAGCAGGAGAAGGGTAAGGCGGAACCATAGTGTGAGTTTGTGGGATCCCATGTGTGTTTGTGTTTCTGTGTGACTGAGACGTAGCATAGCTACGAAGCAAGTGTGGAGTCCTGATCCCCGGTTCCGTGTTCTCTGCGAGGAGAGCAGCCAGAGATGGACTAAGTGTCTTTGTTTTGTGTTGTGCCTAAGTGCTTTGTGTGTGTATATGTCTGTCGTTAGTGTTAAAGATTAGTGTTTAAGCAGTGGGGGAGGAGGAGACAAAAGTAAGCTGTGGCTAATGGGGGTTTAAGAAGAGTTCCCTCTCTGCGCCCCAGTGGCTGTATAAGAGAAGTATAACCTCTAATATCTGTAGTCCTATTCTTGAGATCTGGACTTTACACTCAGTACCAGAGGCTTGTAGCCTCACATATGGGTGCATAGTCACTTTTGAACAGTGGAACCTGCCGTGGATACTAGGACAGTGTAAATTTTGCTGGGACCACAACTATGATCTAACAACAGGGGAACTGATTTGCAGAACCCAGAGATATTATTTTACTGAACCCGAGAATATCATAAAACTTGTGTGTAGGTGCTCTCATATTTTTAAGTGCATCTGCAGAGCACTAGGAAAGTGAAGCTATAGATTTGTAAAAGATTGTTTGAAATGGGTGCTGGTCAAAATAAGGGAATTCTGAAGAAAAGCCCATTGGGTTACATTTTGGCACATTGGAAAGAACTGGGAGGGTCTTCAGGGGGTTTGGTAAACAAGAAAACGTTGATAAAATATTGTAACCAATGTCTGTTTTTAGTTAGACTGTTGCCAACTTAAAAGTTAAAATTCTCCACTCCTGTAATTTTGCATGATGTACACCCCTGTTATTTTTAACTTGTAAAATTTGATAGGAAACTTCTCTGGATAAAGTTGAGTACTTGATGCATATGCATGGAATATCAGGTCTTGTGTCCAGGTATATCTTTTTATGAAGACTGTGATGTTCCTATCTGTAAAAATATTGTGAGTGTAAAAAGCTTACTTTTGAAAAATTCATTGCCAAGCTTGTGATTGTTTATGAGATTGGGGAAAGTATTAATTGGGATTTTGGTGTGAAGTGTCTGAAGTTGAGTAGCAGAGGACAGGTATTAGCCCCCTATTTATTATATGCTCATCCGTAAAAAAAAACATAAGACATTCAGGAATGATATGGAAAGAGAACAGTGTGTCAATGAAATGACTCTTTCCCATGGTCATCATCTATATGTGTTTGATTTGCCTTTCCAGACTTGGATTGCTCTGGAGACTGCTAAGCATTTTTCCAATTTGATATGGAATTTTCCCTGGCTTGGATTCCTCCTTCTGTCTGTCGTGTGTTAGGGTTTGATAGCAGTTAAGGATGTTTGATGCCTAAGGCAGAGGATCCTTTATGGCAGTGTGTACATGTATAATTTATTTATTTTAAATTTGTCAGATCAGAAAATGGGGCTACAGCTCCCATTGTCTGGTAACTCTTAGTGAATTTAATTATATAAAGCAATGAAAATGGTTGAATTGTAGGAGAGAGATTTAAAAACACCACATTTTAATCTCATAATGACATGTCTCAAGCTGGGCATGGGGAGGTTTAGTCTGGGTATTAGGAAAAACTTCTTCACCAAAATGTGATCAAGCATTGGAACAGGTTGCCCAGGGAAGTGGTGGAATATGTGTCCCTGGAAGTGTTCAAAAAACATTGAGTTGAGGCCCTTAATGACATGGTTTAGTGGTGGTTTTGGCAGTCCTGGGGTAATGGTTGGACTTGATGATCTTAAAGGTCTTTTCCAACCTGGTTAATTCGACAATTCTGTGATCAGGAGAAATGGCCTAAAAATGGAACTTTGAATTATAATACATTGTTACAATTAATGTTGGTTTTGAGATGGACAGGAAATGGGATGAAGTACTATGTACAGATAGGTTTTTCACTTTAAGAAACCACCCGGAGTGGCAGACAGAATGTGAAATTAATATAGCTCTGCCAGATCCCTAATTTTGGCTTTGGAAAAGGACAGGGCAAACCAGAAAGCTAAGCTGGAGAGATGCTGTTCAGACTGTGATATTGGGGGAATGATGTTTAAAAGTTAAAAAAACAATAATCAGGGAAATAAATAGAAAAATTATATATCACAGATACCTCTGAGAGTAGCATCCTCTATATCTATCAGATATTGATAAGGAGGAGGAGATTCTGTCACTGGCAACAAGCAGCACATTCATGTTAAACCAGAAGTGCTGTTGCACAGGCAGGCATCTGTAACCCCTGCAGAGCAGGGTGAGCAGCTGTGAGAAAAAAAAAAAAAAAATTTAAAACCAAGGGGGAAAGGAGGGGAGCTCACGCAGCTCCTGTATTTGAGCACGGGATGAGTGCTTGGACAGGCAAACAAGTGGGAACAGACATGTTGATAGACGGGACTGAGGGGGTGTTGAATGTTTTGAAACTGGTGGAGGAGGAATGTCGGACAAAGGTGCGGGAAGTGGGTTCTTCTCCTATGGGACCGGATCGGTGTGTGTTTGCTGTATGGAGTTTTGGACATTGGAAGTAAGACTGCCCTGGGAGGGAGTGCCATGGGGTGGCTCCGCTGGCTGAATTGAAACTAGATGACAAAGGGACCTGGGGAATCTACCCTAGTAGAACCACTGGTTAAATTAAAACTAGAGACCAGAGGAAATAAAGTGGAATTTTAGTGGATACAGGAGCAACTTTTTCGGCGTTAATTCAGAGGGAAAAGAATTTGTTACAGATGTGGGAGCTACTGGCCACCAAGAAAAAGAGAAAAAAAACCCAAAGACAAACAAAAAAGGCAAAAAGAGGCATTCTTTCTGAAATCCTTAAAGTACAAATTGGAAAAACAAATAGGAATTCATAAAATTTTTATGCATGCTAAATTCTCCGAAATCCTTATTAGGGCAAGAAGCAACATTTAAAGAAGGCAAAATGGAATTAAGAGTTAAAAATCAATTAACTGCAGTTTTGAGAAAAAGCGAACAGGAGGACCCCCCTGAAATAGAAGAAATCCTTAATCCAGGTATGTCTGGGAGTATGGGTATCTGAAGTACCTGGTAAGGTGAAAAATGCTTTGCCTGTTAAAGTAGAAATAAAAAGGGGGGCCTGCCCAATTAGAATAAAATAATATCCCCTAAAATTGCAGGAAAGGGAATTAAAAAATCATTGATAAATTTTCAAATATAAATTCTTAATTGAATGTGAATTGGAATATAATACTCCTATCTTGCCAGTAAAGAAAAGTTGCAGATTGGTTCAAGATCTCAGGAATCAGCAAATTTATAGAGGATATTCAGTAACAGCTAATCCGTATTGACTAAATCAAATCAGAAATGGTTTGCCGTCTTGGATTTAAAGGACTCTTTCTTTTGCTTACCATTGGCCAAAGAAAAACAGAATTTATTTGCTTTTGAATGGGAACATCCTGACACAGTAAGGAAAGCCCAATTAACTTGGACAGTATTACCTAAAGGGTTTAAAACAGTCCAACAAGTTTTGGAAATCAGTTAGCACTGAAACTAGGATCATGGAAACCACCCACTCAGACAGGGACTCTGTTACAATATGTGCATGACCTATTAATTGCCACAGAAACAAAGGAAGAATGTGTCCAGTGAATGGTGGAATTATTGAATTTTCTGGGACTGAATGGTTATTGGGTAACCAGACAAAAGGCCCAACTAATCCAAACCCGAGTTTCCTACCTAGGATGACAGAGAAAACTTGGAACTGCTAGAAAGGAAGCCATTTGTCAAACTCCACAACTGTCAACCATCAGGGAGGTCCAGACCTTCCTGGGAATGACTGGATGATGCAGACTTTGGATGCATGATTATGGTGTTCTGGTAAGACCCCTATATGAACTGTTAAAAGAAACCCCTCTCTCTTTGGAATGGACTGATTCAGCAGAGGAGGGCTTTAGAAATTTAAAAGCAGAGCTAATGAGAGCTGCAGCTCTGACTTCTGGATGTGACTAATCCTTTTGGCTATATTCCTATGAAGAACAGGGAACAGCTTTGGGGGTCTTTATTCAGAAACTGGGACCCTGTAAGAGAACAGTGGTGTATTTTTCAAAACAGCTGAATGAAGCAAGCAAAGGATGGCCCGGATGCCTAAGAGTTGTGGCAGCAGTTGTCATGAATATTGAAGAGGCCCTCATATTTACCTTGGGAAAAAAATTACTGTAGTAGTGTCCCATGTTGTATCAGCATTCCTGGAACAGAAAGAATCCCACTGGTTATCTCCTTAATGTTTTTTTAAAATACCAGGCCACCGTTATGCAACACGATGATGTAGAAATTGTGGTCACTAATATTGTCAATACAGCACTATTAACATGAAACTGTATATTCAAGCTGACCAGATTTGAAAGAAACCTGGAACGTGCCCTGGAATTGGCTAAAGAAAGAAGGATAAATATTTGAACTGATTCTAAATATGCATTTGGTGTGATCCATGCACATGGTGCCATCTGGAAAGAACAAGGACCTTTGAACACAGGAGAAACAGAATAAACATGCTAGGACTACTGAAAGCTGTTCAGCTACCTGAGGAAGTAGCTATTATGTATTGTCAAGGATATCAACAAGGTGAAATTTGGCTGATTTTAACAATCTAAACTCATTTCCTTAATCCCTGACAGCAAACTAACAATTGAGAAATCTAAACCTAGATATTCAAAGGAGGATAGAAAATTTATTGGAGATCTCAAAGGAGGAGAGGAAAACAAAGAAGATTGGGTTCAGATACCTGATGGGCGAATTATAATCCCCTATAACTAACTCTGGAAGCTAGTTCAGGATGAACATAATAAAACTCATTGAGGTAGCAAGTCTTTGTATAAATACTTAGATGAACAAATTGAAGGAACGAATCTATACAGCATAGTTCAATTAGACAAATAAATTTTTACCAATATTTGTTGGTGTTAACGAAAACTTTTTTGGGTGGCCAGAAGCATTCCCTTGTAGAATAAATAATGCAAGACAAGTAATTGGAACACTGTTAAACAGTATAATACCTTGTTTTGAAGTACCAGAGGCACTTTCTTCCGCCCTTTAGTGCAAAATAGTTACAAGAAATTAGCAATAATTAGAAATTGATTGGCAACTACATATTCCTTACAGGCCTCAGGCCAGTGGGCAAGTAGAAAAGATGATCAAACAACAGATTAGTAAAATATGGCAAGATATTGATACCAAGCTTTACCACCGGCTCATTGAGAATTTGAACTAAACTTCGTTCGAAAGAAGAGGCTATCCCATATAAAATTTTATCTGGAAGATCTTATCAGTCCCAGTTTAAAGGAGAAAGTCTTCAGGAAGTGGGAGAAGGTTATCTCCTAGGGTTTCTGATCAATCTGGGAAAGCAATTAGAAGAAATAAGAGAATACTGGGGACAAGAGCGAGAGGCATGGATTATCCGACTCACCCTTTTACATCCAGAGACTGGATTTATGTCAAGAATTTTTCAGGAGATCCTCTACAGGAGAAGTGGAGCGGACGGTACCAGATAATACTGACCACCTTTACAGCACTGAAGATAAAGGAACAGCCTTCAAAAGTGAAGAAAGCACCAGAACTGGAGAAGACATGGCAGATCAAACATTCAGGACCTTCACATATGAAATTGTATCAGTCGTAATTTGGATTTATGTGATAACTGACATACTATCTTGGGACTAATACTTATACCTGAAATTAATGCAGAATGTTACTAAAGTTGTTAATTGTAGTGACTGTTGTGTGTGTGCAGTTGCCTGAATAAGGAGAAGATCAGGGCCTTCCTGAAACAGATAAGAAATGAAATTTAAATATGTATTACACCAGGAACCAGAATAGGAGACTATGTTTATTTAAATACCACAGGTGTAAGTCACTATTCAAATTGTAGAGATGGTACCGTGGTTCAGTGATAGCCTGATTCCTGAAGGGAAAGGATGGTATTGCTCAATAGAGTGTTTAAACCTATTGCTGAACAGAATACAGCATTTTTTGAGATGTTTTGTCAGGCAATCATAAATATCTCAGCAACCATAGAGGAAATATGGAAAAAGTTAACTTCATGGTTACCTGATCTCCTGGTTAAGGCAACTGGTTGCAGGAATATTACTATTAATTGTTTTAATATTGATTACTTGTGGTATAACAAAATTTTCTTCCTGGAATTGTAAACAATCTATGATAAATGACGAAAATTGAAAAAAGAAGTGAAATTTAAATATCAAATAGAAACAAGAAACTATTTCAAAAAAGACTCTGGATGAAAATATGTTGCAAAAGAATTTGCAAAAGGACAGAAAAAGGAAGTATAGACATTTGTTAATACTAACAGACACCTTTTCAGGTTGCCCAGAAGCCTTTCCAACTAGAAGCGCACAAGCCCGGGAGGTAACAAAGATTGTTATAGGATGGTTGTGGGGATTTCAAAAGTATGTGCTGCATGAACTTATCTGACCATTCTGAATCAAATTCATGCTAAGCTGCGAAAATTGCAGGAAAATATGCAGGAGCTTAGAAATCTTGGAGGTGGAATGGATGAATGGCTAAATAACCTAGGAGTTACTGGATGGTTCAGGGAAATACTTAAACAAGACCTTCTAATCTTAGCTATAGGACTACTCATTTTAATGATTGTGCCTGGCATAATACAATGTATATCGAAATCACTTCATAAATCAATAGAAGGAACATGGATAGCTCTGTCATAAATAATATAGTAAAAGAATTTACTCATTTTCTAGAAAAAGGGGGGATTGATACAGGGTTAATCAATGTACAGGGGTGTTAGAGGAATTCAGTTGCTTAAACAAAAGTATTGTCTGTACCTATCATGCCTACTAAGCAGAACAAAGGCACTAACTATTGATAAGGAAAAGCAGACACCTGGTTCTATTGACAAGGAAAAGCAAAGGCCTGATTCTACTGATAAGCAGCTATTGATAAAGAAAAGCAGACACCTGAAGGGGGAGATGCAGATGGTTTATGGCTGGGACACCAACCAAACCCTAAGGCCATATGTGAAGACTAAAAGGTGAAAAGCTCAAGAAGAGGAAGACTCATTTACTTCCTCTTGATGACCCCTACCCACAGGAGGAAGACTCAGTTACTTCATCTTGAGACCCCTGCCCATGGCCAGAGGGGGCACTGCGCAGGCGCAAAGGACCTTCTAACTCATTATAATACGAAGCGGGGATAGGACATGAATATGTATAGGCGTATTGTGCAACCTTATGAATATATATAACTTTAGAGAATAAATGTAGAGGGAAACAACACTGAGGTACGCATGACTTTGAGGAATTATCCCCGTGCGTCTCAGCGCTGAGAAAAAGCATACCTACTTTACAACTTTAATGAGTTGTGGATTCAATCCGCGCATCACAGTGATCTGTGCCTTCCGGGTAACTCCCCCCAGTTTATGTACCGAGCATGACATGCTGTGGTATGGAATGCCCCTTTGGCTAGTTTGGGTCAGGTGTACCATCTCTGCTTCCTCCTGGCTTTCCATGCCCCTCCTCCCTGGCAGAGCATGAGACTGAAAAGCCCTTGATTTGGATTAAGCATTACTTAGCAACAACTAAAAAGATTGGTGTGTTATCAGCATTGTTCTCAGGCTGAAAGTCAAAAACACAGCACTGCACCAGCTACTAAGAAGGAGAAAAATGACTGCTACAGCCAAACCCAGGACTAGACTGGATGCAGATCTGGCCATTTTCAGCTCACCGAGATGCCTGTTATTTGGGGCTGTAAACTGATTCCATGCATTTTCCACAATCTTATTTTTTAGGTTTCTGAAGCAGTTTTACATTCTGCTCTCACTCTGTGTCAAGGTCTTACTGGATAAAATCCAATGATGTCGGAAATATTTTTCTTGTGATCCCCAGAGTGAAATTAAGACACAAACAATGTCAAGTATTGCAATCAGTCAAAGATTATTATTAGAAAAAGATTATTATTATGAAAATGATAATTATTTAGTACTGATATGATAGGACAGATCAGAAAAGAGGATAGAAATTAAGCAAGCATTTGGAACAGATGGTATGGTGATATAGTCACCAGCATGGATCCAGTGGTGTCCCAAGGGTCTGTAGTCTATAGTCTTTGGTGGTGGGTGGTCACACTGGTGATTACCTTTGTCCCATTTTATTATGTGTTTGAGGGAACTACCTCTGTTCTCAGTTTCCATGGCAATGTCAAGTACTGCACATTCCTGGTTTATCACGTGCATCCAGTTTCACGGGTTTTGCAGCCAGCTCTTCAACTGTGCATGTCTGCAGTCAGGCTATTTCTGCTGAACATGATGACTGTGCAGTCTAGGCAATTTCCCCATCACCAGCAATCCTTGAGACAATGGACCTCAGTTCCTCACACAGCCATCTTTGAGACAACAGACAGTGGAATGTGATCTCAGTTCAGTCTCTCACACTCTGACACTTAATATTTCATGTGCCAGTCAACTGGCCATTTGCATGGTCTAAATTGCATGGCACTAAGGTGCCATTTTTTTATCTCCTGGTATTTTCAGAGGGACACTGAGCATTTGCCCATGCATTACAGTTCTATATCCCCTCCTGTCTCCCAGGCCTCCCTGGAACTTGCAGTACATCAGAAGCCATCAGTAAAGATGTCCTGGACTTGTCTGCTTGGCTTCCTTCACCCCTCCTACATTTCCCTGTATCATTAATGATGACTACTTACTCTTCCCCTACACCTCTAAATAACCTGTCCATCTCATGAGGTCCAACATGCAAATTGCTGTACAGACCTATCAGAATTCACAAACCCATCTGTGTCTAATAAGAGGCTCCCATCACCATATTTGATCCTTTAAGATCCTCTCTGTCACAAGAATATTTTTGCTGCAAGGGGACACAGATACTAAGTGGAAGGTGGGTCACATAGAATCATAGAATAGTTAGGGTTGGAAAGGACCTTAAGATCATCTAGTTTCAACCCCCCTGCCATGGGCATCTAAGTCATTAAAACACTTCTTCCCAGTTGAACATCCTCCTTTCCTGAGGCTAGCAGCATCCTCATCTGGGGAGATTGCACTGCTCTGTACTTTGCTGCCAGTTCCCTCAGGACCCATGGATGCATCTCATCAGGTCCATGACTTGTGCACCTTCAGGTTCCTTATATTATCTCAAACCCAATCGTCTCCTATATGGGGCAGATCATTCTCCCAGTCCCAGCCCTTGCCTTCCAAGACCTGGGCAGTATGGCTGGAGCTCTTTCTGGTGGAGATTTAGGTAAAAAACTCATTGAGTACCTCGGCCTTCTCTATGTCCCAGGTGACAAGGTCTCCTGTCTCTTTATGGAGGGGGCACACATTTTCCCTCCTCTTCCTTGTATCCCCAATGTAGCTATAGAAGTTTTTCTCATTGCCCTGAATATCCTTGGCCAGATTGAGTTCTGTCAGGGATTTAGCTTTCCTAACCTGATCCCTGACTGCTCTATTTCTCTATATTCTTCCCGGGCTACCTGTCCTTGTTTACACCCTTTATAGGCCTCCTTTTAATGCTGGAGTTTGGCCAGGTGCCACAGAAAAAAGATGGACTCAGTCAGAGATCAATATGACCAGACAAAAGCCATTTATTGCAAAGCCTTAACTCCTTATATACTATTGCTTACAAACACAGTGATTTGGCACATTATGATTGGATACATGTCTTGAAGACCCTTTGTGACTAACATATAATTGGTTAAGCACAGGTGTGAGAAATTGACCTTGAAAGCTTGCCAGCAGACCACAGTTCTCATAACTCTGTGAATTCCAGCTTCTTCTTATCTTGCTTGCTTAAGCTTCCTCAGGCCTCTCATGGCCTTGCTGTATCTTTTAGAATTATTCAGAGTTCATGTACCAATTATCCATTCCCCTGTGAGAACACTGTCTCCACATCTCCCCCTTTTAGTTTTATATATCTTTTGGATGAGCCTACTTGAGCAGGGGATTTGGGCTATATCATATCTCCAACATATGCCAACTACAGGCTGCTGGGCCTGCCCTTTTTCTCTCCTGTATGGCTCTCTGATAACAGGGGAGGCCATCCTTCACATCAAGGTCTGGCATGGCATGTGTCCCCACCGCTCCAAGTCTGCTGGGTTGCAAGCAGCAGCGGAGAAAAAGGTTCTTCTTGGCGGCAAACAGAGAGGCCAACCCAGTCTTGCTCTTGACTGTAATAGCAGGCATTTGGTCAGCCTCAGTCCTTGCACCTTGTTTTCAATGCAGAGTTTCACCTGCTTCATGCAGTAACAAGTCGCTACTATGGCAAAGCACACACAGATTTACATTAGCAGATTAACTATTACAGGGTGCAGCAGCATGTTGAAGATGCTGATGGAAGCAAGGGACTAGCCAAAGAAATTTCATACCAGTGGAGTTCTCCCACCCTCTTAATTTGTTCCATTACCTGCTTTATAACACTACCATTGTATTAGGATCTTTCCAGCTTTTGCCTTAGCATTTTCTAGCAGCTGCTGCAAATCTGCATGCTCTAACATCTCTTTTACAAGTGACAAATCCATACAATACAAGGCGTAGTTACTTATTAGCAACTGGCTAGTAAATACAGGTGGTTTTATACACAAAATCACAGCCTCTTATAATAGCTACTTTACAAGCTCACATATATTCAAGCTACAATATTTGAAGCACAAAATCCAGACAATCATTACTCCCACTGTGCAGTCCCACATACAGAACGTGGCACAAGGACCCTGTGGAGACTATCAGGAAACCAGCTCTGAGAAGCATCATCACAGCGTGAGGTGGCAGGCTCAACTGTAGCGGGCGTCCTCGCAGAGGCTCTGCCTCCCCCACATCGTATGAGGCTTGGGCTTTTATACTGACCAAAATGCACACTCATTCTGACACAGGTGGCCAGCCTATGTTGGAAGAAGCGGCCAGCAATATCTATAAAGGTCTCCAAAGGTCGATAGAAACCTGGACATATATTTACCAACTTCTAGTACATGAGTATCACAGAGAGACTGTATCAAATGAGTTGTATATGGGGTCCCAAGTCCACGGTCCATCACAGTCTGCCCGATACACCTGATAAGAGCATACGAGAGACCTTCCCACCATGGGTCTTGATCCAGCACATACACCAACAGGAAAGCACACAATACGTCTGCATCCCCCACTGGTCTCGCTTCTCCCTTTACAGCTGTGCATTTAACATGAGGATCTGGGGGATATAAATCAGGCTCCTTTTCCAGATGAATAGGCTCCAGGTCAAAAGGACCATCCAGGTCTGCATCAGAACCTCAGGAGCAGCAATAGCAGTCTGAAGAACGTGCACAGGCTCCTTCTCAGGGTCAATAGGGCCTGGGTCAAAAGGATCATCTTCATCTCTGTTTTTTTAAAATACTAGGCCACCATTGTAGAGCAGGGTGATATAGAAATTGCAGTCAGTAACGTTGTGAATCCAGCAACCTTTTTGCAGGAACAATCGACAGAACCACTAACACACGACTGCTTGACCACCATCGAGACTGTATATTCGAGCCGACCAGACTTGAAAGAAGAACCTCTGGAAGATGCTGATTCTTGGTTTACTGATGGTAGTAACTTCCTGAGAAATAGTAAATGAAAGGCAGGATATGCTATTGCCATCACTTCACAGGTAATTGAAGCTAATGGCCACTATTGCCTAGGTTATTCATGAATGTGAAACCACTGCAGTTAAGCAAGCCAAGCAGTTAAAGCCCCTTTGGTATGGAGGATGATGGCTGAAGTACAAATATGGGGAGGCCTGGCAGATTGACTATATCACAATCCCACCAACCTGCCAAAGCAAGCACCATGTGTTTGCCATGGTGGAAGCAACCACCAGATGGCTGGAAACATATGCTGTGCCCCATGCCACTGCCCGGAACGCTATCCTGGGCCTTGGGAAACAGATTTTGTGGTGACACGGCACCCCAGAGAGAACTGAATCAGACAATGGGACTCATTTCTGGAGCAACCTTACAGATATTTGGGCCAAAGAGCATGGCATTGAGTGGGTATATCACATACCCTACCATACACCAGCCTCTGGGAAAATCAAACGGTACAATGGGCTGGTAAAAACTGCACTGAGAGCAATGGGTGGTGGGAGTTTCAAACACTGGGATACATGCAACAACTAAAAACATCAGTGTTCTCTGTGTTGCACCAGCTACTAAGAAGGAGAAAAATGACTGCTACTGCTGAACCCAGGGTACCAGCAAACACTTCACCCTCTGAGCTACTATCTAAATCAGTTGAATCCCACACATCCCTATCCCATTTCTCAGGGTCTCAATTTATTTCTGCCTCTGCAATCTCTGCATACTCTTTTTTCCTGTTTACTCTACCCCTTTGCTTTCAGTATTTATCGTGGGCTACCCGAACAGCTGCTTTTTCTTCTACTGTTTCATAAGTGTCCAATTTATACATTAGCAGTCGATTCTCACATGGCAACATAATTATTTTTCCCTGCAATTCACATACATCTTCTCCAAATCAATGTTACATTTACACACTTGCTCCCTCTGCTGATGCTGCTTTCGATATGCAGTCAGCAAAATCCACTCTGGTCCCCCTAGGGCATTCACTTAAAACTTTTGTAAACATTTCACTACATCAAGGGGTTCTGTCTCCTTCAAAAAGGAGTCCCAATTTTCACATAAACCTTGACAAGACCACTCAGCAGCCAAAATACGATAAGGTAATTGTTCCCAACCAGGATTATCCAGTTCTACATCTGTCTATCAACAGTTTTCTTTATCTTAAAAAAATGCCATTTTGTTTCGTATTGATTCGGAGAAAACTCCAGGAACAAACTTGCCAACAAAGTTTTCAAGCTGACAAGCAGGTATTCTTTATTGCGGCACTGGGAGACACAGGGGATAGCTCTTCCTAACGTGTGTCTCCCAATTGCCACACAAGCCATCCTTTTATAGCCACTGGGCATACATACATATTCATGAGGCTACGTATGGATTACATCATTTTCCAGAAAGTTCCCCGCATGCGTATAGAATTGTGGTGGTGGTCTCTGAGGATCGTTTACTTCTTCCAACAATCTTAATCACTTCTGGCAACCTTTGAAGCATGCACAGTAGATGCTCATACCAGTTTAATTGGTTTGTTAGCACCAGAGACATAATAATCCTCCTACTTATCAGTTAGTTTAACTGTAGCCCATCCTGGACACCTGCGGTTCCCAGATACTCCTTATCCCTGTGTCCTGTTCTTCTAGACTGTTTTTCTTAAACTACGTCACAACTAAAACGATTTAACTTGTGAGAATTCTCAGTATGTTCTCTAGCTGTCCTCTATTTTTTTCTCTATGTATCATGAACCTCAGTAATTTTCCATTGCTACTGTTACAAAGCCATCAAACTTAACATTACTTAAATCTAATTCTAAAGGTTTCTATATTCCATTTTGTGATTTTGTGCCCCCTTGTCTCAGTATCCTGCCACCTATGCCAAATTGTTCTGCTGACAGGCAGGGTACTCAACAAAATGGTCACACGCTAGCTGTATAGCATGTACAGTTTATTAAACAAGTACACTAAAACGATGAAGCACACTAAAGCAAACAAGCACACTAACACAAAGCAGGTATATATCTCTCTATATAGTAAACAAAAACATAAAGTGAGTCAGAAATATATATATATTAAACAAGCACAATAAATTGAATCAGATATCCATATATGTATAGCACAGAGGAAAATTAGCGATGCATCAAATCATTACTACATAAAGAGAAGAGAGATTAAGAAGAAATGTGTCCTGGGTTCAGCAATAGCAGTCATTTTTATCTCCTTAGTAGCTGGTGCAGTGCTGTGCTTTTTGACTTTCAGCCTGGAAATTGTGCTGATAACACAAATGTTTTTTGTAGTTGCTCAATAATGTCTACTCTGACCAAGGACTTTCTGAGTCTCATGCTCTGCCAGGGAGGAGGGGAAGCTGGGAGGAAGCAGAGACAGGACACCTGACCTTAACTAGCCAAAGGGGTATTCCATACCACAGCACGTCATGCCTGGGATGTAACTGGGAGTTACCCGGAAGGGCTGGCTCACTGCTTGGTCGGGCTTGGTATCAGCGGGTGGTATTGTATTCTCTTCCCTTGTTATTTCCCTTATCATTATTATTATTGGTGGTAGCAGTAGTGGTTTGTGTTATACCTTAGTTACTGGACTGTTCTTATCTCAACATTTGGGAGTTACATTCTTTTGATTCTCCTTCCTGTCCCTCTGGGAGTGGGGGGGAGTGAGCGTGAGGGCTGCGTGGTTCTGATTTACAGTGTGGGCTTAAACCACAACAAAATGCATCACCAGTTATCACTGAATCATCATCCAGGCCCACACTTCAGGCTGGGAAGCCCTGTTGCAGCCAATGCCAGGAGTCTCAGGTAACTGGGAAAATTTCTACGTGGTGCATCTACCCGTAGGTGAGGCTTTGGATTCGGCCACAAGAGAGTCCTGCTTTTATATTCTTAGAAACACAGACGGTTTTATGCCAGATCTCTAATTGCTTACTCATGCAGCCATGCAGTTTCTCATGATCTCACTGTTGTCCATGCCGAGACCATCGGCCAGACACCCCAGCATGGCCAAAAGTGAAGGTCATAGAACAGCTACACACTTATCTTTTCCTGCCTCTTTCTGACAAATAGTCACAATGAATGTAAATATATATACTTTATTAAATAGACTCCGTCAAAAACATACTTTGCTATGTTTCTCACAGTCATGAGCGGGGATCAACTCTCGGCTGGGGTCGCATCCATTACAATGCCCTTCACTCCCCACCAGAGAGCACTCACCAGAGTGCTCCCTATCCCCAGTGTCTGTGTTTCCTGGCTGGGGCATTCACTGCTGTCTTCTCTCTCTTCTCCCTCCCTCCCTCCTTCCCCCCTTCCCTGTCAGCTTGAGAGTAAGGCATGATTGGGGTGCCTGCTGGTGTCTAACCTCAGGATGAGTCTTGCTCATGGTGTGTCTGTGTGCTTACCCCAGTGCTGGGGTGGCACTTGCATATGTGCACAAGGGCCAGGTGTCTGCGTGTATTTCTCTAGCTGACAGGGTGGCTGCCACCCATGTGGTGTGAGTTGGGCCAGCAGTGAGCTGTTTCTGCATACAGACCCTCCATGTGCCACAACACACATGCCATGGCATGTGCATGTCTGCCCCCCTGCCCTGGTGAAGCTATAAAACTGCTACATTGCAGGCAACAGCATACAATTGAGTTCATTGGATGTTTTCCCCTAAAATCAAATCCCCTTGAGGTACACATCAGAATTCCCCATCTTCCCGCATTACCCACCAAGTATATCTGGGTTCCTGAGCAAAAGCAATCCCACAAGTGGGTTTGCCTTTACCTGAAGCAGAAATAACCCAGACTGTCTTCCCGAGCAAATTCTTTATGTGCACCACAGGAACTTTATCCCCTTCTACAGTGCATAAAAGTTCTGACTGGGCTGGGCCAGCCCTGTTGGAAGATCCTCTGGTGTTGACCAACCAGGTGGCCTTTGGTAAGTAAGTGTGTATCTCAATTCTTGAAAGTTCCCCCACCCATTGCTCTCATTGTTGTTTTTACCAGCCCATTGTACCGTTTGATTTTCCCAGAGGCTGGTGTATGGTAGGGGATGTGATATACCCACTCAATGCCATGCTCTTTGGCCCAAATATCTATAAGGTTGTTCCAGAAATGAGTCCCATTGTCTGATTCAGTTCTCTCTGGGGTGCCGTGTCACCACAAAATCTGTTTCCCAAGGCCCAGGATAGTGTTCCGGGCAGTGGCATGGGGCACAGCATATGTTTCCAGCCATCTGGTGGTTGCTTCCACCATGGTAAACACATGGTGCTTGCTTTGGCAGGTTGGTGGGATTGTGATATAGTCAATCTGCCAGGCCTCCCCATATTTGTACTTCAGCCATCATCCTCCATACCAAAGAGGCTTTAACTGCTTGGCTTGCTTAACTGCAGCACATGTTTCACATTCATGAATAACCTAGGCAGTAGTGTCCATTGTTAAGTCCACCCCTCCTAGCCCCAACCAGCCCTTTTCCTCCTTCCCAAGTGCCTGCATTGTTTTCCAAGATCTGCAGTGGTTTTGTAGCTTTTGCATTTCTCTAGTATTGAGTATGCAGCTTTCAGTGTTTGTTTATTAAACTTCCCCTGTTAAACATTGGAGGAAACCAGCTTCCCACCTGTCTATCAACAGGATCCCCTAGCAGAAAGGGGGGACTGGTGGACAGGGGTCGCAAGGGCACCTGCTCTCACAGCAAGGGCGGGGGAGGAATGGTGTGTGGGTGCTTATACAGCATGGAAAATTTTCTAGTCATGTCCAGCCCCAGGTGCCAGGCTGGCTGGATCCCTGCTGCTAGCCATGTGCTGGCCCTTACAGGTGCTGCTGGGGGAGCTAACACTGTGCAAGGGAGAGGATTTTGTTGCTGGGGGATTTGGGCTTTGAGAGGGACCAGACAGGTTCCTGGCCATAGTCCTGACACTAGCCAAAAATATCCCTGGGGTAGGGTGCTACAGGGGTTCAGGTGGGGGACCCCCTGGTCACCAGCAGTCCATTGGAGGGGAAGTGGTATCACTTGGTGTGCAGCAAGGCTGGAAATGCATCTGGAGCCCTCCTGGCTGCTGGCACTGAGCTCATGCACTGACATAGCCCCCTGGGGTCAACCTGTGTGGGCAGCCGCTGCCCTGAGCATGTTCCCACCTGTTCTACCCTGTCACTCAGCAGGGATTTGGGGTGCCCAAGCAGTGGTGGGGCAGGTAGGGATGCTGTGGAGTGGAGCAGAGCGTGGTCACAGTTGGGCTGGCATGTGTTCCCTGTCTCTGGGACCTGTCTGCAGCAACATGAGCTACAAGCATCATGAGCAGCTAAAGCAGCATCCTGCAGCATCACTGCCAGTGACTCCATCTCCCTTCAAGCACATCCCCAAGGGTGCAGAGGGGCTGTCTCCCCTGGGATGCTCCCCCCTGGCCAGAGTCCAGGATGGATTTATGGCTCTTGCAGGCATAGCAGTCCTCCCAGATGTCCCCTGACAATCTGTGCTGGCCTGACCTGGCAACAGCCTCTCAACCAGGTACTGGCTGGGCATGAGGCTCCTCTGAGCAGCCAGCAAGAACAGTGAGTGGGTGTGGTGCAGCAGCGGCCCTGGCTTCATCTGGGCAGCCTGGGGCCATGGGAAGTCCAGCACCCCTGGAAAGGGGTGCAAGAGCACCTTCCCTACTGTGTCCTCCAGGCTGGAGTACAGGCAAGTGGTGGTGGCATAAACGCTGGGGGAGGGACATGGGGTGCAATTCACCCTGGCCCCCTAAATCTCCCCCACCGGAGTGAAGGGTTATTTTGGCAGGCAGGTTTGGACAAGCATGTGTGAGGGCTTGGAGCTGGGATGCTGTAGTCACAAGGCACTAGCACCTCTGTGGGGACCTAAATACAACAAAGTTGGAGGCGGGCAGGGAAGCTGCAGCCTGACTTCTCAGGGAGCCCAGGTACAGGGCAAGACACTGAGTCACAGGCTGCACCAGGGAAGTTCCTGTTAAATGGTGGGACAAGCCTTTCCAGGGGTGGTTATACTCTGAAGTGGGACATGGAGGGGGGATCCCCATCCTTGGACACCTTAGCCGGGGGTGGGGCTGGGTACAGGGCAGCAATGGGAGGGATTCAAACCCACACCTCTCTGTACCCCCTTGTCCTGGAGACCACCCCGGAGGATGGCTTTGAGGGCAGACTCATGGTCCCCAGCTGTGCCAGTCAGACATGATCCTGATGCCTGGAGCAGGGGAATAGGCAGCAGGGGGAACTGCTCCTTCAGAGGAGACATTCAAGGACTTTGCCCTTTCCTGGCTGCTCTCACCTTGCACATAATTTTTCCCCTGAGTGATGAGCCCATGAAATTGCTCCGGGCCAAAGCATCTCATGGAAAGCCATACATCCTTGCCCAGGAATGATGGGAGACACATCTGCCTAATCCCCTCAGAAGCTGTGTGCTGGCAGTTACTGACTCTCCTTGTCCAAATATGTGCCTAATTCACATCAGTATCAGTAGCTGCTCTCCAGAGTCCAGCAGCAGCTCTTCTGCTGCTTTCTCCATGGTGCCAGCAGCCTCTCAGTTCTTGGCTGTACCCATCCCTCCTATGCTCCTTGCAACCCAGGGCTGAACACTCCTAGAAAGCCACTTTCTCCAGCTCTCAAAAACTTTTTGCTCTTCTCCGCTTGAAGCACTGTTGTCAAAAAGTTGCAGCAGGCAAGGGCTGGATGCAGTCCTGGGGTGATGGGTTGGGGTAGCATATGCGCCCCTCCTGTCCCCATCCCATCCTCCCCACATACCACATTTCCTGTGGCCTGTCTGCCTGCTCCTTCCATACACACCCCCCCCTCCCCTGTCCAGAGCCCTCTCTGCAGCTGGGAATGCACCAGAAACATTTATGAGTGCTATTAAAATGTGTGTTATTTTTGGAGGAGCCAGGATCTGAAAGGTTTGCAATTTTTTTTTTTTCCTGTGGAATACAGTTTATTTAGAGCAGAAAGACAGAGTGGGGCACCTTATGGGCTGTGCATGGGCTGGGTGTCCCCATGGGTGCCAGGGTTGGTGGCACCAGGGTGCAAAGCATTGGGGAGATGGGTGTCAGGGAGCCTGTGTGGAGCTGAGGCCCTCCTGTCCCACCTTGACACAGGAGCTGGACAGGGAGGTTGGGAACTTGGCTCACTTCTCTCCTGGAAGATTTTCCCTGTGTGGGCAGTGCCAGCCCATGATGTCCCCAAGTGCAATCACAGCCCATGAGTATCCCTGAATGCATTGCCAGCCTGTGACATCTCCAATTGCAATCACAGCTTATGGGTGCCCCCAACTGCAATCACAGCCCATGAGCATCCCTGAGTGCAATCAGCCTGTGAGTGTCCCTAAGACTGCAGTGCCAGCCCATGGGTGTCCCCAATTGCTGTGCCAGAACTTGAGGTGCCCCCCAGCCAGCGTCAGGAGCAGGGACCCAGGTCCCAGGGTGCAGTAACAGGTTGTTGCTGCGGAATGGACTCAGTTGGAGATCAATGTGATCAGACAAAAGCCATTTATTGCAAAGCATTAACTCCTTATATACTATTGCTTACATACACTTACAGTGATTTGGCATATTATGATTGGATACATGTCTTGAAGACCCTTAGCGACTAACATATAATTGGTTAAGCACAGGTGTGAGAACTTGACCTCGAAAGCTTGCCAACAGTCCATGATTTCACAATTCGGTAAATTCCAGTTTCTCCTTATCTTGCTTGCTTAAGCTTCTTCGGGCCTCTCATGGCCTTGCTGTATTTTTCGGGGTTATTCAGAGTTCATGTACCAAATATCCATTCTCCTGTGAGAACACTGTCTCCACAGGTTGTGCCTAGGACAGTGCCAGATGTGTGGTGTCCTCTAGTACAGGTACAGCTCTGGCCAGAGCAGAAGCAGGTCTCAGGCCCTGGGGGTGGATGGCTGGTGGTATTTCTGGGGCACTGACAGCCCATGGATGTCCCAAGTGCAGGGCCAGCCACAGGATGTCGCCCACAGTGGTGAGAGGCAACAGGGTATCCCCCTAGCCCAATACCATCAGGGTGTTCCTGGGGGAGTGCCACCCAGAAATGCCCCTACCGAAGTGTCCCCGGGTGTCCCTAGCATAGTGCCACTGGGGTGTCCCTGGCCTGGTGCCCCCCGTGGGTGCCCGGCGCCGGGGCTGAGGTGGTGCCCGCCGACGGTGCCGCCCTCCTGTCCCGCTCGGCGTGGTGGGGCTGGTCCCTAAAAGGTGCTGGCGGGCGGCGGGGGAGGTGCAGGGGCGGTCCCCGCCTGGCGCGGCCCCTCCCCGGCTCTTAGGCGGTGCGGCGGTGAGGGGGGACACAGTGTAGGTGCTCCCGCCACCCCCCGTGCTCTGCGCCCCGCTGCGACCCTTCCGCCACCATGGAGGCCATCAAAAAGAAGATGCAGATGCTGAAACTGGACAAGGAGAACGCCATCGACCGTGCCAAGCAGGCTGAGGGAGACAAGAAACCGGCAGAGGACCGCTGCAAGCAGGTAGGTGTCCTACAGACCCCCTGGCATTGTCCGGGGACCCCTGCCTTAAGGGTTGTCCAGCCCCAGGGACCCTGTTCTGCTATGTGTTCAGCCTGAGGACCCCTGTTCTAGGGCTGTTCTGCCCTGGGGACTTTGCCCTACTGGGTGTCTAGCCTGCAGATCCCAGCTCTAGGGGAGCCCTTGGGATCTCACCCCACTGGGTGCCTGTAACTGGGGACCTTACCCTTCTGGGTGGCCATTCCCAGGAACCAGCACTCCAGCCTGTTGCCCCTGACCACTCATGTTAGTCCCCCGCTAACATGCCATGTCTCAGTAGTACACCACAGTGCCACTTCCCTATCCCTCTGCCAGGGAAACCCTTGGGGACAGCATACTCCCACCTCAGCCACAGAGATGGGAACCTTCTGTGCCTCTGGAGCTGTGTTCCTCAGTCAGGACCTATCCAGTCCCTTGCACAGGAGACCACTATCCCCTTACCCCCACCAGGCTCAGGGATGCTGGGGGCTGCTCTGGTCCTGGGAACCAAGGGCTCCCTGAGGATGTATGGCCCCAAAGTTGACAGAGTGAGTGTGTCTGAATGCTCCTGCTGTGCCTCCATCCTCAGCCACCCCAGAAGGAGGATGGCCATCCCTTTCCCAGCCTTGTAGGCACCACCCCCCTCCTGACCCCTGCCCTCTGTCCGTTCTCCAGCTAGAGGAGGAACAGCAGGGTCTGCAGAAGAAACTGAAGGGCATGGAGGATGAGGTGGAGAAGTACTCCGAGTCTGTCAAGGAGGCCCAGGAAAAGCTGGAGCAGGCAGAGAAGAAAGCTACAGATGTATGTAGACATGCCAGCAACTCCTCCCCTGTGTAGGCGCCAGACCTCGGGGGCGGGGGGGTGAGGTGGGGTGGGGGAGTGTGAAGGAAGAGGGGGGCCTTATAAGGAAAGTGTCCGTGGGGAAGAGGGAAGACTGTCAGAATCCCATTCCTGCAATGCTGACACTGAACTTGGCTGAGATGCAAGGCAGGGACTGGACAAATCCAGCTCGGGGTGCAGGAGCCAGGCAGGCTGCGGCAGACACAGCTCAGTCAGCTCTGGAATTTCATGGGCAGCTGCCTGCCCAGCTCCCCAAAGCTAATAGGGATTGATGCAAAGGGTTAACAAATGTACAAGAGGGTTAGGGTTGAACCACTTGCTTAACAATGTTACTGCTTGATCATGCTTATCATACATGGTTTTTGCAATGTACAAGAGGATAGGTCAAACAGCTTACTTAACAATGTTACTGCTTGCGCATGCTTATCGTACTTGCAATATACAAAGGGATAGATCAGGATCCTTGCTTAACAATATCATTGCTCACTCATGATTATGCTAGGACAAGATATAAGGGATAAGATATGGGGACCGTGACTTGATTCCCGTCCTTTGGACGCCTCCGTGTATGCTAGAACTAGATATAAGGACATAACTATTGTTAAGAAGTAGGGACCGTGACTTGATTCCAGTCCTTTGAACGCCTAGGCCGGCTGAAATTGGCTCTACACTTTGGATGAAGACCAAGACTCCAGAGAGCATGGGTAACGACCAGAGGTGAAAAGTTCAGGCTTGAGGAAGACTCATTTACTTCATCTTGAGACCCTCGCTCATGACCACTAGGAGGCACTGCGCAGGCACAAAGGACTTCTTAGCTCATTACAATAGAAAGCACGAATAGGACATGAATATGTATAGGCGTGTTGTGCAACCTCATGCATATGTATAACTTTAGATGATAAATGTAAAGGGGAAACAACGCTGAAGTGCACATGCTTTTGGAGGAGTTATCCCCATGCGCCTCAGCACTAAATAAAAAGCGTACCTTCTTTACAACTTTAACGAGTTGTGGAGTCAATCTGTGTATCAATTTGGCGAGCCAGCCAGGAGACATCTGTTCGGCTGCAGGATTGGCTGAGGGGTGAACATCCTAGGCACCCCAGGCCGCTTGCCTGGAGGACCTCCGCTTCTCATCCGCTCACTGCGGGGGCAGACAACAACCTGTGCCAGCTGCAGAGAAATGGTATGCTTGGAATTTAAGTAATTTAGGGGGCCTATAAGGTGTGCGCATAGCCCGGGGCTGCTGGTAAGGTGCGCAGAGACGTCTGGCACACAGTGTAGTTCCCCTTGGCAGGTAGAGCTTGCAAGCAGGGGACTCGCCAACTGATAGAGCGGCTGCTAGCAATCCTGAGAGCGGATCGGGTGAATCTGGTTTTTCACCGCCTCCCAGGTTTGGGAGCCAGGACAGACTGGGCAGGAAGCAGGAGAAGGGTAGGCAGACCCAGGTTTCCACTGCATCCCAGGTTGTGAGAGCCAGGACAGACCTGCCACTGACTGCGTCAGAAGCAGGAGAAGGGTAAGCGGAACCACTGTGTGTCTGTGGGATCCGTGTGTGTGCAAGTGTTTTGTGTGACTGAGACGTGGCATAGCTACGAAGCGAGTGTGGAGTCCTGATCTGTGGTTCCATGATCTCTGGCTGGAGACGGGCGAAGCGTTTGTTTGTCTGTAATCATTAGCCAATCTAGGAACTGAGGGAGTGTGCGACTGCCCCTCCCACAGTGGTTAGCCAGGCAACACACCCTGAATTCCTGGTGCAGCACACAGAACAGACTTTTAAACATCCAGAGGGGCTGGATGTGTTAAAATTATCAGAAGCATCTGGCTGACCATCTGTTGGGACCAAAAATAAGTGGGTTGATCTCTAGAGTTCCTAAGATCTATCAAAAAATAAGAACAGAGAATTGAAAAATAGTCTGTAAGAAATATCAAAGAAAAATCAAGAAAAAGGAACGGGGGCAGGGCAAAGTAAGGAAATCCTGAAAAGAAATCCCTTGAGATGCATCATAGCACACTGGAAAGAAATTGCAGGGCCAGGAGGAAGGGAGAATAAGAGGACTCTTAATAAATATTACAATCAGTGGTGGCCACTTTATAAGCTAGAAGATGGGGTAAAGTGGCCACTTAACGGAACTCTAGACTATAACACCATGTTACAATTCATGTTATTTTTAAGGAGGGAAGGGAAATGGGACGAAGTACCATACTCAGACATGTTTTTTTCCCTTCGGAATCATCCCAAGTGGCAAAGAAGTTGTGGAATAATACCACCCCAAGATCCCTTGATATTGGCATTAGAGAGAGAGAATAAAGAAAATAAGAGTAGGCCAAAACGATGCTATTCAACATGTGACTTAGGTCAGAGGTGCAGGAAACAAGATAAAATTCATCATGTTGTGAACCAGGAATTAGTGGATCTATTCAAGCCCCCACCAAGAGGACAGGTGGATACAGATGCCGAGGACACCGTCACCCCCCCTGGGAGTCCGGTCTCCTCACGAACTCAGCTAAAACAGCAGGGACATATATTACAAGCACCCCTTAGGGAAGCAGTAGGATCTGAGGGAACTACGATGCAGATTAAGGTACCTTTTTCCACTCTGGATCTGGAAGCGTGGAAAAAGGTGGTGAAGGATTACCATAACGACCCTGTAAAGGTTACTAAACACTTGCAGTTTATTGTAAAACAGCATAATCCAGATTGGAATGATATGCAACTACTACTGGAGGCAATGACTGAGACAGAGAGACAGCTAATAATCAAAACAGCAGGAGATTTAGCCTAGGATTATTATAAGATGAAACAGGAGGATGTGCAGGAATTCTTCCTCCTCCAGGATCCGAAATGGGATCCAAACCGATCAGCAGAATTTGAGAGACTACAGGCTTACCAGGAATGGATTGTTAAAGGAGTTGAGAGGGCTATACCAAAAACTATAAATTGGTCAGCATTATATGCAATAAAACAAGGCCGTTTGGAATCGCCATCAGAATTTTTAGACCGATTAAGAGATACCATGCGTCATAACATGTCGTTAGATCCAGGATCGGAAGTAGGGGTACAACAGTTAATATCCCTCTTCCTGGGACAATCTACTGGGGACATTAGAAGAAAGCTTCAAAAGTTATGGCCGATAGAGGGAAGGAACCTAGAGATCCTATTAGACAAGGCATGGCTAGTATTTAGTAATTGGGAGGAAGGCTATAAACAGGGAATACGGAGATTGGTGGCAGTAGTAGAAGGAAAAGGATGAGAACAAAGACAGGGACCCCGGCTGGGTAAAGATCATTGTGCCCTATGTAAGAAATTTGAACACTGAAAAAAGGAGTGCCCAGAGAACAAAAAGAATCATCATCCGAAAAGAACAGCTGTAACTAAAAGAGGGGTGGTCCCACATGTGAAAGAAAAAAGAAGGAGACTAGGGGAATCTTCCCTAGCAGAGCTGCTGGTTATAATGAAGCTAGGAGAAACAGGAAAAGAGGTAAAATTTTTAGTTGATACGGGCACGACATATTCAGTGTTAAACAAAGCTTTAATGCCTGTAAGGGATGATTATATTATGGTAAAAGGGGCAACTGACCAAAGTAAAAAGGCATATTTTTATAAACAACTGAAATATCAATTAGGAAAGCAATGGGGCATTCATAAATTCTTGTATATGCCTAACTCCCCAAAAGCTCTCCTGGGGAGAGACTTATTGGAACATTTGGGAGCAACCTTCAAAGAAGGTGAGATCACTCTAAAAATAAATGACCAACAATATATAGAGATGTTAAGTTTAGTCCCAATCATGCATCAGACAGAGGAAAAAGTTAGAGAGGATATACTGGAACAGGTATTCCCAGGGTTATGAAATATGAACATACCTGGAAGGGCCAAAAATGCACCCCCAATATAGATTAAATTCAAGGAGGGAAAACAGCCAGTCAGAATTAAGCAATGCCCCCTGAAGAAGGAGGATAGGGAGGGAATTAGCCCAATGATTGAAAATTTTCTACAATTAGGACTGTTTAAGGAGTGCCAATCTGATTTTAACACCCCTATTCTACCGGTTCATAAACCTGATGGGTCATACCTGGTGGTACAGGACTTACGAGCTGTTAATAAAATAACTGAGAATCTTTACCCTGTGGTAGCAAATCCATATACCCTACTAACATGCTTGACACCAAAATTAACCTGGTTTACTGTTTTAGATGTGAAAGATGCCTTCTTTTGCCTCCCTCTCCACGAAACCAGCCAGAAAATCTTTGCATTTGAATGGGAAAACCCTAAGAGTGGGAGCAAAACCCAGCTCATGTGGACGGTGTTGCCTCAGGGATTTAAAAACAGTCCTACGCTGTTTGGAGAACAACTTGACAAAGATTTGGAATCCTGGGAAACTCTGCCGGGAGAAGGGAAGCTATTGCAGTATGTAGATGACATCCTAATAGCCACCCAAACAGAAGAGGTTTGCATAACCTGGATGGTAAGCCTCTTAAATTTTCTGGGACTTCAGGGATACAGGGTATCTAAGAAAAAGACTCAGGTAGTGAAACAAAAAGTGATTTACCTGGGCTATGAAGTTAGCACTGGACAACGAAATTTGGGACAAGATTGTAAGGAAGCAATATGCCAAACCCCAAAACCCCCAACAATAAAAGAACTACAGACCTTCCTGGGTATGACAGGATGGTGCAGGTTGTGGATTTACAACTATGGATTGCTTGTAAATCCTCTGTATGCACTCATTGCTAATGGAAACAGAAACTTCCAGTGGACAAAGGAAGCCACACGGGCCTTCGACCAGCTGAAAAATGCTCTCATGTCAGATCCAGCTCTAGGACTTCCAGACATGAGTAAACCGTTCTTTCTATTCTCCCATGAGAAACAAGGGATTGCTCTAGGGATATTGGCACAGAACTTGGGTCCATACCGACAAGCAGTTGCTGATTTTTCTAAGCAGTTAGATGCAGCAGCCAAAGGGTGGCCTGGATGCTTTAGAGTCATTGCAGCAGTCATGCTAAATATCCAAGAAGCATGCAAATTCACCTTGGGCCATAAAATAACTATGCTAGTATCCCATACAGTGTCCTCAGTGCTGGAAATGAAAGGCAGACACTGGCTTTCCCCTCAGAGGTTCCTGAAATATCAAGACGTCATAGTGGAACAAGATGATGTAGAGATTGTAGTAACTAACACTGTCAACCCAGCTTCTTTCTTCAGTGGAAAGGAAGGAGAACTGGTACACCACGACTGCCTAGAAACCATTGAGGCCACATCCTCCAGCCGTCCAGACCTGAAGGACACCCGTTTGGATGATGCGGAAACCTGGTTCACTGATGCGAGAAGCCATGTCATCAGTGGAAAATGACATGCTGGATATGCAGTTACCACTAGCAGAGAGGTAATAGAATCTGGACCTTTGCCAATAAGCACATCTGCACAAAAAGTGAAACTAATTGCTCTAACTAGAACCTTAGAAACAGCAAGAGGAAAAAATATAAACATCTATACAGACTCAAGATATGCATTAGGGGTTTGTCCTGGGTTCAGCAGTAGCAGTCATGTTTTTTTCCTTTGTGGTAGCTGGTGCAGTGCTGTGTTTTGACTTCCAGCCTGAGAACAGTGTTGGTGAAGCCGATGTTTTCAGTTGTTGCTAAGTGATGTTTACCCTGACCAAGGACTTTGTGAGGCTCATGCTCTGCCAGGGAGGAGGGGAAGCTGTGAGGAAGCAGAGATGGGGTGCCTGACCCGGGATAGCCAGGGAGGTATTACATACCACAGCACGTCATGGCCGGGGTGGGGGGTAACTGGGAGTTACCCGGAAGGACACGGGCTTCCGGGAGGAACTCATTTTCTTGGCCGGTGGTATCGTATTGTCTTCCCTTGTTATTTTCCCTTATCATTGTTGTAGTTGATAGTAGCGGTGGTGATTTGTGTTGTACATTGGTTGCTGGACTGTTCTTGTCTCAACCCCTAGGAGTTGCACTTTTTCGATCCTCCTCCCCAGTCCTCCGGGAGCGGGGAAGGGGAGAGCCTCGGTGCAGGCGGGGGAATGGACCTCGATTGTTGTCAGCTCGGCACCACTCACTGGGAGTGAGTGAACAAGTTACCTGACTGGGTTTAAACCACGACAATTATTTTTGGCGCCCAACGTGGGGCACGAGGGGTTGAGATAAGAACATGTCTGACTGGATTGATAGTCACTCGTCACAATGATGATTTATTGGCTCTCAAGGTTGTTCCTCTTGATCTCACAGTTTCAGTATATCGTATCTTACATCCATCCGGTATTTGCTGTATGATTGTTTTTCAAGTGTGGGGCTTGGGCTAAGGTTTTTGTCCCATTGTACTTTATGGTAATGACTTGTAATACAATAGAATCAGTGATCATGAAACTGATCTGGCTTATGTTCCCAGTGTGGTCACCACCTTTATACTTTGGGAGGTATATCATAGAAGTGCTTAGCAATTACACATCTTTTTTCTCCTTCTCAGGTGCTCAACCTGTGAAGGAGACATCCTTTTACCCTCCCAGTCGTCCCCCCAGATCATTTACATTTGAGAGTTTTGAATTTTTTGAATGGCCTTTCAATGATGTTGAGACTTGTTTGCTGATGGTGATGGGAATCACCATGCTAACACGCATACAGAGTGTGTTTTGCCCACTACTGATTTCAAGAGTTAAGCAGAGTCAGTTTTGGGTCTTGTCTGGGGTCAAACGACGATGTAGGAGGACCAAGAGATTTTCCCTGAGGCTGGACAGCCATGAGTGGCAGGGTGTGTGGGATAGTATGGGCAAGTATCTAGGTCAGTGGGCCCCTCCAGTACTTTGGAATTTCACTACCGAACAACTGCAAAATCCAGAAGAATTAGTAAAACACTTAAATGAGGTGTGTGGTCATTCTGGCCATACCAGAGATGGACAAATCATGGCAACGTGCTGGGGCTTGGCCTATGCTTACAGGGCCTTGTTCAACACTATCCAGCACCTTCAAAAAGAAAAGAATGTCGGCGGATCTGAGAGCAAAGCAACAGTCGCTACTCAAACTTTGACTGCAGTGAATAGCACAGCTACCCCAGCGGCAAGTACAGCAGCTGCTCAAACTTCAACTGCAACAGACAGCACGGTTACCCCAGCTCCAAGCACAGCAGCTGCACCACCCCCAGCAACAAGTACAGTTGCTACTCAAACCACAGTGATAATCACTGCAGCCAAACCAGAGGACCAATTCGTACCAACATCGGTTGCCCCTGTACGCAAGAGAACAAGCAAAAAGGAGGCAAAAAGGGTGAAGCGAGATGAAGAAACAATGAATTCACCACCCGGTCCAGAATCTGATCAGGAGTCATCATCACATGACGAAGAAGAAGAAGAAGAGGTAACTTCTCGACCTCGGACCTCAACCGAGCTGCGGAATATGCGAAAAGATTTTACTCATCAACCAGGGGAGCATATCATCACCTGGTTACTCCGATGCTGGGACAATGGGGCCGATAGTCACAAACTAGAAGGTACAGAAGCCAAGCAGCAGGGATCACTTGCTAGAGAAGGGGGAATTGACAAAGCAATTGCAAGAGAAAAAAAGTCCCTCAGCCTTTGGAGGAGGCTCTTGGCAGCTGTGAAAAAAGGTTTCCGTACAAGGACCACGTTACGAGTCGTTCGGCCAAGTGGACTACTACAGACAAAGGCATCCAGTCTCTGAGGGAATCGGCCATTGTAGAGATGCTCTATCACATCAAGCCGAATAACGGGGATACACCTATAGATCCAGATGAAGTTGAATGTACACGACCCATGTGGCGAAAACTTACACGGAATGCACCGTCATCATATGCCCATTCATTGGCAACAGTAACCTGGAATGACATAGTACCACTAACAGTGGATGAAATGGTTCATAAAGTCCGAGAGTTCGAAGAGAACCTCACCCCTTCCATCATCTCAGCTGTGGAAAAACTGTCCCAGGACCTCGAACAATTGAGGTACGATCTATCTGATTTATCCAGCTCCTCACGTGTACCAACACACGTCTCAGCTATTAACAAAAGGCGTCCTATTGTTCAAGAGAGGAGATACAGGAGGTATACGCCACGGGGTACCCTATGGTTTTACCTGCTGGATCACGGAGAAGACATGACAAAGTGGGATGGAAAACCTACTTCAGCTTTGGAGGAACGGGTGAGTGAACTGAAGAGGGGAGCAAGGGCCAAGACTGATCGTCCCATGAGAGCTACGGCTTCAGTCTCTGGTGATCAGTTTCCCGAATGGAATAGAAGAGCTGATTTTACTACAGCTCCTGTGATAATGAAGAATAATCCCTTTCACCACGACTTAAGTGTCCAATGCTGTGACGACCATTAGAGGGGCCCTGCCTCCAGCCAGGTGGAGGTAGGGGACAATCGGATTTCCTGGACTGTGTGGATCAGATGGCCTGGCACATCAGTCCCACAGAAGAATAAGGCTCTAGTAAATACCGGTGCACAGTGTACCCTGATGCCATCAAGCTGTCAAGGGGTGGAACCCATCTATATTTCTGGAGTAACAGGAGGATCCCAAGAGTTGACTGTGCTGGAGGCTGAAATCAGCCTGACTGGGGGGGAATGGCAAAAGCACCCTATGGTGACAGGTCCAGAGGCTCCATGCATCCTCGGCATACACTACCTCAAGAGAGGGTACTTCAAAGACCCAAAAGGGTACCGGTGGGCTTTTGGTATTGCTGCTTTGGAGACTGAGGAAATTGAGCAGCTGTTCACCTTGCCTGGTCTCTCAGAAGATCCCTCTGCTGTGGGGTTGCTTAAAGTTGAAGAACAACAAGTGCCAATTGCGACCACAACAGTGCACCGGCGGCAATATCCCACCAACCGAGACTCCCTGATTCCCATCCGTCAGCTGATTCGTAGACTGGAGAGTCAGGGGGTGATCAGCAGGACCCGCTCACCGTTTAATAGCCCCATATGGCCAGTGCAAATGCCTAACGTAGAGTGGAGACTAACAGTAGACTACCATGGCCTGAATGAAGTCACATCACCACTGAGTGCTGCTGTATCAGACAGGCCATAACTTCAGTATGAACTGGAGTCAAAGGCAGCCAAGTGGGATGCCACACTTTATATTGCCAATGCATTTTTCTTAATTCCTCTGGCAGCAGAATGCAGGCCACAATTCGCTTTTACTTGGAGGTGCGCCCAGTACACTTGGAACCGTGTCGTAGTTTAAACCCAGTCAGGTAATTCGTTCGCTCACTTCCCCCCCCCTTTCTTGCCCTCCCCCTGCTCCCGGAGGGACGGAGAGGAGAATTGAAAAGAATGCAACTCCCACGGGTTGAGATAAGAACAGTTTAGTAACTAAGGTATAACACAAATCACTACTGCTACCACCAATGATAATAATGATAAAGGAAATAACAAGGGAAGAGAATACAACACCTCACCACCAGCCGACCGATAACTCGCCCCCCCCCAGCCCGACCAAGCTCCGACCGATATCTCCTCCAACCCTGCAGTCTCCCAGCCCTTCCGGCTCACTCCCAGTTACATCCCGGGCATGACGTGCTGTGGTATGGAATACCTCTTTGGTCAGTTTGGGTCAGGTGTCCTGTCTCTGCTTCCTCCTGGCTTCCCCTCCTCCCTGGCAGAGCATGAGGCTCACAAAGTCCTTGGCCAAACCAAAACATCCTTGTTATCAGCTCTGTTCCCGAGCCGAAAGTCAAAACACAGCACTGCACCAGCTACGAAATAGGAGAAACATGACTGCTACTGCTGAACCCAGGACAAACCGACTGCCCCAGGGGTGGAAACACAGCCCTACCATTTGCCACGGACTGATCCAGACTGCACTGGAACAGGGGCAAGCTCCAGAACACCTGCAATACATTGATGACATTATTGTGTGGGGTGATACAGAGGAAGAAGTCTTTGAGAAAGGGAGGAAAATAATCCAAATCCTGCTGAAAGCAGGTTTTTCCATAAAACGGAGTAAGGTCAAGGGACCTGCACAGGAGATTCAATTTTTGGGAATAAAATGGCAAGATGGACGTAGACAGATCCCCACAGATGTGGTCAACAAGATAACAGCAATGTCTCCACCAAATAATAAGAAAGAAACGCAAGCTTTCTTGGGTGCAGTGGGGTTCTGGAGAATGTACATCCCAAATTACAGTACGATTGTAAGCCCTCTCTATCATGTGACCCGGAAGAAGAATGATTTTAAATGGGGCCCTGAGCAGCAACAAGCCTTTGAGCAAATTAAACGCGAGATAGTTCATGCAGTAGCCCTTGGACCAGTCCGGACCGGACCAGATGTAAAAAATGTACTGTACACTGCAGCTGGGGAGAACGGTCCTACCCGGAGCCTCTGGCAGAAAGCTCCAGGGGAGACTCGAGGTCGACCCCTCGGCTTTTGGAGTCGGGGATACAAAGGATCTGAGGCCAGCTATACCCCAACTGAGAAAGAGATACTGGCAGCCTATGAAGGGGTTCGAGCTGCTTCGGAAGTGATTGGCACTGAAGCACAGCTCCTCCTGGCACCCTGGTTGCCCGTGCTGGGCTGGATGTTCAAAGGCAGGGTCTCCTCTACACATCATGCAACTGATGCTACATGGAGTAAATGGGCTGCACTAATTACACAACGAACTCGAATAGGAAATCTCAGTAGTCCAGGCATTCTAGAAGTCATCATGGACTGGCCAGAGGGCAAAGATTTTGGAATGTCACCAAAGGAGGAGGTGGTGCGTGCTGAAGAGGCCCCACCATATAATAAACTGTCAGAAAGTGAAAAGCAGTATGCCTTGTTTACTGATGGCTCTTGCCGTATTGTGGGAAAGCATCGGAGATGGAAGGCAGCTGTATGGAGTCCTGGACAACAAGTTGCAGAAACTGATGAAGGAGAGGGTGAATCGAGTCAGTTTGCCGAGGTGAAAGCCATCCCGCTGGCCCTGGACATTGCTGAACAAGAAAAGTGGCCAGTACTTTATCTCTATACTGACTCATGGATGGTGGCAAATGCCCTGTGGGGGTGGTTGAAGCAATGGAAGCAGAGCAACTGGCAACGCAGAGGTAAACCCATCTGGGCTGCTGCACTGTGGAAAGATTGCTGCCAGGGTGCAGAACCTGGTGGTGAAGGTACGTCATGTAGATGCCCATGTACCCAAGAGTCGGGCCACTGAGGAACACCAGAACAACCAACAAGTGGATAAAGCGGCTAAGATTGAAGTGGCTCAGATGGACTTAGATTGGCAACATAAAGGTGAATTATTTTTGGCCCGGTGGGCCCATGACACTTCAGGCCATCAGGGCAGAGATGCAACATATAGATGGGCCCGTGATCGAGGGGTGGACTTAACAATGGGCACTATTGCCCAGGTTATTCATGAGTGTGAAACATGTGCTGCAATTAAACAAGCCAAGCGGTTAAAGCCTCTTTGGTATGGAGGACGATGGTTGAAGTATAAATATGGGGAGGCCTGGCAGATTGACTATATCACACTGCCACCAACCCGCCAAGGCAAGCGCCATGTGCTTACCATGGTGGAAGCAACCACCGGGTGGCTGGAAACATACGCTGTGCCCCATGCCTCTGCCCGGAACACCATCCTGGGCCTTGAAAAACAGATTTTGTGGCGACACGGCACCCCAGAGAGAATTGAGTCAGACAATGGGACTTATTTCCGGAATAACCTTATAGATATTTGGGCCAAAGAGCATGGCATTGAGTGGGTATATCACATCCCCTACCATGCACCAGCCTCTGGGAAAATCGAACGGTACAATGGGCTGTTAAAAACTACACTGAGAGCAATGGGTGGGGGAACTTTCAAGCATTGGGATACACACTTACCAAAGGCCACCTGGTTGGTCAACACCAGAGGATCTGCCAACAGGGCTGGCCCAACCCCGTCAGAACTTTTACATATTGTAGAGGGGGACAAAGTTCCCGTGGTGCATATGAAGAATTTGCTGGGGAAGACAGTCTGGGTTATTCCTGCTTCAGGTAAAGGCAAACCCACTCATGGGATTGCTTTCTCTCAGGGACCTGGATATACTTGGTTGGTAATGCGGGACGATGGGGAAGTCCGATGTATACCTCAAGGGGATTTGATTTTAGGGGAAAACAGCCAGTGAACTCAATTGTATGCTGTTGCCTGCTGTGTAGTACTTTTATAGCCCATCAACTAGATGTCTCCAGGTCACCAGCGACTGGCCCTGACTTCCCTCCAGCCATCATCCCAACAGAGAATGAACTTGGAACATCATGGACCGAATGGACTCGGCAGCATTATAGGGATTGGTCCATGCACTAAGAAAATGGTCTTTTCTTCTTGGTCTGTATGTATATGGATGTATATATGTGGGAGAGCGATGGTGTATTGAAAATGTGGGATCTGAGCATGACGTGAATGGTATGGAATAAGGGGTGGATAATGTCCTGGGTTCAGCAGTAGCAGTCATGTTTTTTCGTTTGTGGTAGCTGGTGCAGTGCTGTGTTTTGACTTCCAGCCTGAGAACGGTGTTGGTGAAGCCGATTTTTTCCGTTGTTGCTAAGTGATGTTTACCCTGACCAAGGAGTTTGTGAGGCTCATGCTCTGCCAGGGAGGAGGGGAAGCTGTGAGGAAGCAGAGATGGGGCGCCTGACCCGGGCTAGCCAGGGAGGTATTCCATACCACAGCACGTCATGCCCGGGGTGGGGGGTAACTGGGAGTTACCCGGAAGGACACGGACTTCCGGGTGGAACTCGTTTTCTTGGCCGGTGGTATCGTATTCTCTTCCCTTGTTATTTTCCCTTATCATTGTTGTAGTTGATAGTAGCGGTGGTGATTTGTGTTGTACATTGGTTGCTGGACTGTTCTTGTCTCAACCCGTAGGAGTTGCACTCTTTCGATGAGGAAATAACACGGTGGATGGATGATGGCAGAGCGGTGGATGTGGTCTACCTTGACTTCAGCAAAGCATTTGACACAGTCTCCCACAGCATCCACACGGCTAAAATGAGGAAGTGTGGACTGGATGATCAGGTAGTGAGGTGGACTGTGAACTGGCTGAAGGAGAGAAGCCAGAGAGTTGTAGCCTATGGGGCTGAGTCTAGTTGGAGGCCTGTAACTAGTGGAGTGCCTCAAGGGTCAGTATTGGGACAGGTATTATTTAATATATTCATCAATGATTTAGATGAGGGAATTGAGTGTACTATCAGCAAGTTTGCTGATGACACTAAGCTGGGAGGAGTGGCTGACACGCCAGAAGGCTGTGCTGCTATCCAGCGAGACCTGGACAGGCTGGAGAGTTGGGCAGGGAGTAACTTGATGAAATATAACAAGGGAAAGTGTAGAGTCCTGCATCTGGGCAGGAACAACCCCAGGTTCCAGTATAGGTTGGGGAACGACCTGTTAGAGAGCAGTGTAGGGGAGAGGGACCTGGGCATCCTAGTGGACAACAGGATGACCATGAGCCAACACTGTGCCCTTGTGGCCAAGAAGGCCAATGGCATCCTGGGGTGTATTAGAAGGGGGGTGGTTAGTAGGTCGAGAGAGGTCCTCCTTCCCCTCTACTCTGCCCTGGTGAGACCGCATCTGGAATATTGTGTCTAGTTCTGGGCCCCTCAGTTCAAGAAGGACAGGGAGCTGCTGGAGAGAGTCCAGCGCAGGGCAACTAAGATGATTAAGGGAGTGGAGCATCTCCCTTATGAGGAAAGACTGAGGGAGCTGGGTCTCTATAGTTTGGAGAAGAGGAGACTGAGGGGTGACCTTATAAGTGTCTATAAATATATAAAGGGGGAGTGTCACGAGGATGGAGCCAGGCTCTACTCAGTGGCAAACAATGATAGGACAAGGGGTAATGGGTACAAACTGGAACACAAGAGGTTCCACTTAAACTTGAGAAGAAACTTCTTCTCAGTGAGGGTGACGGAACACTGGAACAGGCTGCCCAGGGAGGTTGTGGAGTCTCCTTCCCTGGAGACATTCAAAACCCGCCTGGACACATTCCTGTGTAACATTATCTAGGTGTTCCTGCTCCGGCAGGGGGATTGGACTAGATGATCTTTCGAGGTCCCTTCCAATCTCTAGCATACTGTGATACTGTGATACTGTGATCCTCCTCCCCGTTCCTCCGGGAGTGGGGAAGAGGAGAGCCCCAGTGCGGGGGGGGGGGGACACGGACCTCGATTGTTGTCAGCTCGGCACCACTCACTGGGAGTGAGTGAACAAGTTACCTGACTGGGTTTAAACCACGACAGGGTTGTACATGCACATGGAGCCATTTGGAAAGAAAGATGACTGTTGAACTCACAAGGAAAAAACATCAAACAAGCACAGGAAAAAATGTGACTGTTGAAAGCAGACTAACTCCCTGAGAATGTAACAATTATGCACATCAAGGCACACCAGAAGGTGAACTCAGAATTGGAGGAGAGAAATGAGCTGGTGGACAGAGAGGCAAAAGAAGCGGCAAAAGGTGAGATGACAATAGAAAGGGCCCTAATTCCAGATGGGAAAATTTCCATGGAAGATAAGCCAAATTATGATAAGGAAGATCAGAAATTAATTACAGATCAAGACGGAACCTTCATTGAGGAAGGGTGGGCTAGCACAACTCAGGGAAGAATAATAGTCCCCTCTTCCCTGTTATGGTCCCTAATAAGGAATGAACATCAAAAAATGCATTGGGGGGTGGATGCCCTACATAAATATCTAATAAGAAAAATAATGGCTAGAAACCGGTATACAACTATCCAGCAAGTAACTCATCAATATGATCTTTGCCTCCAAACAAATTCCAAAAACAACCATAGGCCAAAAATAGGCCAAACTGGGAGAGGTAATGGACCAGGATGTAAGCGGCGTGGAGAAGTAAGACATGCCAACCCAATATGGGTGATAAGCAAAACTTCTACTTTATTTGTGGCGCACTTCGCTTATATCCACGTGGTGTTTAGCCACGCCTACTAGTCACAACAGTATTGGTTAGTTCTACACAGCTTCCTTCACATTCTCCTCCCACATCTGGTATCCGGTTACCTGTGAGGCCTACCCCTTGCCTTGCTCGTACAAGGCCTCTAAGTCTCCATGGCCTTGCTCTTAGAGCCATTCTGCAACAATTCCCCCCTTTTTCTTTGTGCGAGCAAGACAATGATACATAAGCGCAGTCCTTCAAATAGCAGTGTTTTAAGCCAACCTGTAATGCCCCATGAGGACAACCATTTAGTTATCCCTAGGTCATTGCTCACTTGCAATTGCTGGGTAAGCTGAGCCAGGGTTTCAGCTGTGCATGTATCACAGTATCACAGTATCACAGTATGTAGAGATTGGAAGGGACCTCGAAAGATCATCTAGTCCAACTCAGTCTGCTTAGTTGAGCCAAGGCCCCGGCTGAAGCATGCTTGTGTGGAGTATGCTTGTGGGATCCCATACACGTGTGTGTGTGTGTGTTTAGGGCAATCGATGTTTTGTGTATTGTTGGGTTCATGTCAAAGTTTTTAACGGGTAGCTGTTTTAACATTTTGGGCATGAAAGGGTTAATGTAAAAGTGCGGCTGCCGGCAGGTATTTATGGTTGTTGCTGAAGCAGGCAGGCGCTGGAGCTGCTGCCCAGCAGGCTGGCTTTTGCAGGGATTAAAAAAAAAAAAGGGGGGGGGGGGGAGAGAGAGAGTATGATGCTGCAAATATGCAGTTTAACCTGTCTACTTCTCAAGAACTGGTAACCTGGGGAGGGGGTATATTTGTGTCCTCCTGCCTACAGGTCCATTGGGACTGCCTGCAAAGTTTGTCAAGCCTTGCCATGAGCTGGACAGACGAATGGAAAACCTGATGCCTCAGCTACAGGAGCTGACTGTGAATACCCCAAGCAGAATGAGATAGAGGAAGAGAAAGAACAAATAACTGCAAAACATCACTTGGGGGCAACTGAAAAGTAACAGCCTGAATATGTGTGCTTGTAAAGTAGCTATTATTAGAGGTTGTGATTTTGTGTATAAAACCACCTCTATTTACTAGCTAGTTGCTAATAAGAAACTACACCTTGTACTGTATAGATTTGTCACTTGTAAAAGAGATGTTAGAGTATGGAAATTTGCAGTAGCTGCTAGAAAAATGCTAAGGCAAAAGCTAGAAATATTTTAATACAATGGTAGTGTTATAAAGCAGGTGATGGAACAAATTAAGAGGATGGGGAGAATTCCACTGGTAAGAAATTTCTTTGGCTAGTCCCTCGCTACTATCAGCATCTTCAACATGCTGCTGCACCCTGTAATAGTTACTCTGCTAATGTAAATGTGTGTGCCTTGCTGTAGTAGCGACTTGTTACTGGATATAAAACAAAAGGGGGA